>NC_138196.1:54541367-55104495 GCF_964194105.1 Spermophilus citellus | reverse complement strand
CTTTGGTGTGTGGAAGATCCTTTAATGTTAGCAAGTGTGTCTATAGCTGTGACAAGGGGTTCAAGGGCTTCGTTTTCTAATTTTAAAGTGCTGACCCTAATCAGCTGAGCGGGGAATGGTAGTGGATTGGGATGGAGCCTGATGTGGTAAAGGCTCTCAGGATGGCCTCAGAAAGCATTTGCTATTTAATTGGAAGATTCACACTTGCTAAATAGCAGTTGTTTAAAATGACACATGGCAACAAAGATCAACCTGTTTGGGGGTGTCCAACGAGGAAAATTCCCAGACTCTCAGTCAACTCGGCAATTTTACTTAGTGGGGGTTGGGTTTTGTTTCATCTTGGGGGAAGTGCACATCCTTCATTCTGCTCTCTTTGTAAACCTTTCCAAAAGAAAAAGAAAGGGAAGGAGAGAAGGGATGGAGAGACAGAGGCAAAGAAAGGAGAGAAGACAGGAAGGCAGGCTAGGGATGTGGGTGTGGATGAAGAGCTAGAGGAGAGTAAAGGCAATAAGGAGACATTTTCCATGAGCTCTCATTTCTTCTAAATATACTCTTTCCCTGGTCTTTACTCTTATCCATTTATTTTTCTTTCTACTTTTTTTTTCCCATAAGGTTGAACAAAAATGCTTACTGCTGAAAAGAAAATAAGACACTCTGTTTTTCATAATGGTCAATGAAGAGGGGCTTTTTTTTTCCCCACATCACTCTGCAAGCTTTTAATACAATTGCTTAATATACTGCTAGGATATGTTGCAGGTTTTCTCTCCTTTTTTTTTTTTTTTTTTTTTTTTTGCATTTCTCTTTTAGCCTTTTCGACATAGTGTTCTAGCCATTAAGGGAACGGTTGTCTGACCTTTTTCCAGGAGGTTAATAAAGAATGCACAGCCTCATAAGCCTGATTCAATTTCCTTTATGTGAGCATGCTGCATAAGTGACCATTATGGTATTTGTCTGGTTCGCGGTGCTTCGTTTTGCAGAGTACCAGCCTTTTAAATGAATGACCACATATGTTGTGCATTTGGCCACATAAGGTGAGAAAAAGCAAAATAGATTTTCCTGAGCATTCAATCAAATTTCCACACAATGGACTCTCTAATGTGATGTGAAATGTATCTGGTCATATATTATTTAACCGTATTGTATTTTGTGTTTTAAAATTTTCTATCACATATTCAGTTTTAATAAATGCATGAGTAGATGCAATATTTGAGCTCTATATTTTAGAAATTCAACACTTTCAACAGATTCTTCAGACTTCAAAGAATTTAATATTAGTATCATAAAAGGTCCTTTGAAGAATAATACTGGAACATAAGAAAAATGACTGCCTGAGTGTACCCTATCATTTTGAAAGTGTTTTATTGCTTTAATTTCCTGTCTTAGTAAAGTAACAAGCGGCATAATAGAAGATATATTGTTACAGAGTTTGCAATTTATTAGAAGGCTTGAGCAAGTTGAAGACTTTATGTGAAGTGAAAAAGAAAATCCCTATTTAGCTGAAAAATGAAGACGAACCACATCAATGTTGCAGGAGCTTTAAATGGAGCCCTATCTTTGACTGATAAGTTGTCTTTACACCCCTTGTATGTTTGCATGGAATAAATCCGTGGGCACAGTCCTCATTCCGTGCTAGCTGTGTGTCATTAGGTTCCAAGAAGCCTAATGTTATTGCATTTGTGAGGCGTGTATAAGATGACTGTTGCTATTTGGATTCCATAGCACAAAGGTACTATTAAAGCAGAAATGACCCATAACATACATTTTCATTCATTTATTACATTTTTTGCATGCGTGACTGAATTTTAATCCCGAGCTTTGTCAACCTAGTGTAGTTATATTAAGCTTTTTAACCTAGTTTCATGTACCTCAGTTCGATGTCTTTTACACAGTGGCATAAAAGCATTAAAAAGGAAGGCATTTATTCCACTGAACTACAGAGAGACAATTCATTTCTGCATCTAAAATAGTAGAAATGAGTGATGTGACACTTTGACTAACCTGTAAAAATATGTTGTAAAATTACCTCGTAAATAACTGCAGGGGAAAGGGAAGTAGAGTACATAGCAAGTTTGGGGGGTTGGCCTGTTTGTTTTTGAGATGCACTGCAGGTACTCAGCTATGCAGGCATCAAGTAGCAGTCCTGAAATGTGAGCTCCCTGTTTACCAGGGCAGAGCAAGGTGTACAGGAATCTTCATGCTCCTTAATTATATCACTGTTCTACCATCGAAAGACTACAAAACATCTGTTTTTAACAGATCAGTTGGTTTTTCTACAAAACAGAACAAAATGAGATATATTGCCATATGGACAGCCCACTTGAAAATACCAAAAGGATAATGGATCTCAAGTGTTGGTTAATAACAATGATTTCCTTCAATTTGGAGGTTTCACAAGTCAGGGACTTCCCCTTTACTGCCATTGATTATATTTTAAATACAACGTAAGTGATGTGGCTTTCCATGTTAATAACCCAAATTTATTAACTGATGGAGTTATGTGAAGAAGGGTTTATGGGATTTAAATTAGAACACCTGTTAATACTTCGCCCCTGTTCAGGCGACACAGTTGGACTATTTGTAGGCTGACTGTACAATACAAGTGCCCAAACATTTCTGATTTTCTCTGTTATCTATGTTCATCTTTGAAAGAATAATGATTTCCAAGCTTTATTGCTAACTGAAGCACAAAAGATTTCCTCTGGGCTTGCCACAGACAATCCTCAGGCACATTAGAGGAGTCAACTAGAGTTAGTTCAAAGTGAATTACTTCATTTTAATCATGGTGACTTTACCAGCTCAGTCAATATGCTGTAGTGGCATATTGTCAGGCTTTTATTTTCCCTGTTCCTATTTTTTTTCCTCCTCTTTAAACGATACCCAGGTCACTGTATTTTAAGGCATATTTTTTAGTCTCTTCAAGATTTATGGATTTAGCAGCCCTTCAAAATGACTCATCTTGTTTTACAACATTTGAAGTTTTGTTTGGTAACTCCTTTTCCTCTTAATCCTTGGCTAAAATCTGTTGAGATCTTTTTTTTTTTTTTTTAACAACCAAATGAGTCCTTAGTATGAAGCATTGCCAATTATAGAGTTATAATGAGTGCGAACTTTAAAATGCAAATAAATAAAATGTTGCACTGAGGATTACTGGAGACTAAATATTTACTTCATCCTCACTCATTCACAAATGGGAAGCTGGGGTATACAGGGCACAGGCTCGTATGCGTGTAATAGTCATTTAATTCACCAATTAAAAGATAAATTTTATCATTTGGAATTCACTCTAAATTCTGTATCAAATCACTTTAGAAACCTCGTAGGGAGTGTGGCATTTCACTATCAGGGACCATAAATGCATAATATGTCTATTTTTTTCTCTTACACAATTATTTTCTCATTTATTTCGTCCTTGTCGTGAAGATTAATGATGAGGGTGGCCTTTTTACTCCAGAAACAATTATTTTTCTGAAACTTCTCAGGGTCCTTGTGTTGTTGTGTTCCATTTCTTCTGTGCAGAGGAGCCATTTGCCCTCAAATCTCTACCCTGTCAAGTGGCAGTGGTCCTCTGTGTCTCAGTTTCATTCATGATTTCTGAGCATGAGGGTCCCCTCACTCAGCACACAAAAGCTCTATAATTACTTTCATTTCTTGGTTAGCATAGGTCATGGAACTAGTGTTAATAATAATCTTTCCCTCTGGACTTCTCTGTATTTATATATCTCTGATCCAAAAACCATTGGGACCATAGAGGTGTATTTTATCTTCATTTCAGTCCTCTTGGTATTGTTTTAGCCCAGGGGGGAAATCAAATGAGGTACAGAACACGGTAAACTCACACAACTCTGAGGTCATTAACACCTAATTAGAAACAGTTTAGAGATCGAAATGATTCTTTGGTTAAGATGTGAGGGAGATCAGAGAATATTTAACTTCTTTAGTGCCAATGTGGTCTTTATCACCCAAAGACAGACCTCCACCTCATTAGGGTTTTTTTTTTTCAGATTTTAAGAAAAAATGTGTATGTGTGCCTGTGTGTGTGTGTGTGTGTGTGTGTGTGTGTGTGTTATTTTTCTATTCTCTTTATTTGATAGAATTCGCAGTCTGCTAAAAGACTGAATAGCAAGAAGAGAACTATTTGCCCAAAGGCCTAACATAACTAATTGATTTTTTCCTTAACTGTAAGTCACAATATTGCTTTCAGTGGATGCCTACATAATCTAAAGTGTTTACAATATTATGTGATGAGAGGAAACATTACTCGGTTCAATAAAAAGATACAACACTGTTTTGACCACTTTTAGAGAAGTTAAATCATATTTTGTCAAGATGAGAAAATATTTATATCTAAGACTATTACAGCTATATATATATTCATATTACATTTTTAATAGACTTTACGTTTCATTTTCCTAGCAACTTTTAGAAGTTTCTCATGAATTTTTTTGTTATAAGGGTGTAGTTATTCTAACTCCCATCTTGTGGTAGGTATGTTGAAAAGCTCTGAAAGAATTCATGCCTTTATGAACACCACTCTATGGAAGGTCCTTGTTTCTCTAGGAAGGTTCTATGTAGAAAGATAAATGTAGTATAGAAAACACTGTAGTCTCTAGTCTAGGAGATAAATAAAGTGAGAACCTCTCCCTCTCCTGGCACCCAGATTTGCAACTCAGTATTTTAAATATTCACAGTGCACATTCTGCCAGATTCGTCCTTAACCTAGAGACTGAACTTATATCAGCAAAGCTGAGCTGGGTCAGAGCCTGGGAGCGCTTGGCTGGGGGGGAAGGAAATGTGGCTTTTCAGTTCCAGGATCGTCTCTCAAGCCTCTGATAATTGCCTAAATTCTTATTTCAGAGGCTCTGGGAATAAAGCTACTCTCAGCTTTCTTAACCTTTAGGCAGCATGGCACCAGGGTTGAGGAAAGAACAGATGATTATGTTTAAATTCAGCTGTGCTGCTAACTTTGTATAATCTCTCTTTGCCTCGGTTTCTTCCATTGTAAAATGAGGGAAAGGATAATAATATTATGTCCCTCATTGTATTGCTATGAGTTAATTAATATAAAGAGCTCAAAACTGTGTTGGCTTATTATAAGCCATTGATTCTCAAACTCTGGTTGGGGGACCCCTTTCAGTAGGTCAAAATCAAGACTACTTTGATTATAATGCTAAGATGTTATTGCACTTTTTCACTCTTAACTTTTTTCCTGAGTGGATAAAGAGTATACAAAAGCCATATGACCTGTGATTTCACAACAAAGTAAATGCAGAATCATGTGAGAGAATCCAGCTGCCTTCTATTTAAATCAAATAGGGAAGATATTTGCAAAAGTGAAAACTGTGCCACTTTTCTCACTATATTTTTATTTTGGAAAACATAGGGTTTTTAAAATTTAAAG
This sequence comes from Spermophilus citellus, assembly GCF_964194105.1. Taxonomy (NCBI): domain Eukaryota; kingdom Metazoa; phylum Chordata; class Mammalia; order Rodentia; family Sciuridae; genus Spermophilus; species Spermophilus citellus. The sequence continues at coordinate 55,099,097 of NC_138196.1, read as the reverse complement.
TGTTGTTTCTGTTAATGGGTCTGTTTTATTATAAATAAATTCAAATTTTTATTTATCAAATAATTTTAATATGATACAAATAAATCCTCAAAGTTTTTCAAATGTGAGTCCTGAGACAAAAAATATTTATGAATGACTAATATTAGTACTAAAAATAAATGTTCTATCACTTCCTCCCATTTCTTACCTTGGAACTTTCCCTGCAACCTGTCAGTCAAGTAGAATGCTGTATTTATAGCTCTAACTTCAAGAAAAAGCTCATCTTTTTTACTATTTCCATTTTTTTAACATGTTCTCTTTGTGGGAAAGGGGGTCCAGCAAATACAATCAATCTAATTTGTTTACAGGTCTAAGACTCACATTAGAAATTGCCATTCCAAAACTTTAGGTAGACCGAAGCACCTGGATGTTGAACCTCTAAGTGATTCTGAGACATTACTGCATTTTAAAAGACAATATTGCCCCCGGAACTCATAGTTCATCTCTTTAAATGTCACACAATCTCTTTGTTCGGCTTTTACCCTTCAGTATGGGCTTATCACCATTTTCATGGAAGGACAGGATGACATGTGGTCTTCTCAGGTAGATTATATTGAGATCTGTCACAGAATATTTGGGATAATTTGCAAGTTCGAGGAGTGTACAAACTTTCTACTGGTTCTCTTGGCCTCTGCATGACTCAGAATTACTTAACCCTGTGGCCATAACTACCTTCTTCAATTGCAGTTTTCTAGGGGTTAATTTAGACTGGGAAGATGATGGAGGTGAAACATCAGCTTCAGCGAAAGGGCAGGATGGAGACAATCCAAGGAAAAGGAGTGGGTATGGACTCTGCTAGTTTGTTGATAGAGTTGAATCATTCTCCTGGAATGAGGTTCTCCCAGGAAGAGAGACTTTTTTGTTTACGTGTTGGAGATGGAGGGCAGGAAAGAGAAAATATATAGAATGTAAAGCTTGATGCTGAAATTTTGGTTCCCAGGTTATGACTGTTCACCCTTTGTGGAAATTTACATTCATATTCTTAAATCACATCTCTACTTTCAGGGAGGTTCATCTGTAAGCTTATATTTTCAAGACTTTCTAGAATTGGAGCGTGAGACTTTATACCTTCAAAACCATTCTCCAGCTTAATTTTCTAAATAGCAGTTCTCTAATGGACTGATTGATTCGTGACTGGTTATGAAAGATCCACCAGAGAAAGACACATTAATCCCAGATAAAATTTACAAAAAAGAATCCAGACCACAGCTTAGTATCTTTCAAAAGAAAAATGTCATGAAACCCACTATCTCTTAATGAGCACCCAACCCCTCCCTCAGCTGCCATCCACCACCCCCTACCTTCACTCTCTAAAATTTTCTCTACATAAATCCTTCAGTTATAACCATGTGCCCTTGGATGTATTACCATTTTTATTAAGTATTTTCATGATTCCATTTAGAAGGCAAATGAATTATTTCAGAGGAAAGCAAAACAGAATGGGTACATCAAACATCCAATATTGTAACTTCCAGCAGCTCCAAATACATTATAAGGGCTTTATATATCAGCCGAGCTCCTACTAATGCTTACAGAGAATTTTTCACTAGCTTAAAATATGTATTAATTCAACGAGGTCAGAGGTTACTTCATGAACAAAATATGTTAGTTGATTGTGTTCCTAGTGATTGTGGCAGTAAGAAAGACCGAAGGACGTAAGACCTTTGAGAAAGTTGCCTTCAGGGAAGATATTTTACCATCTACTAGGGAATAATACCGCTTGCTTTGAGAAAGTCATTTTATTACCCACATGAAGAAGGAAGTTTACCCTGAGAAAATTGAGAAAGAAAAATTTTAACTAGGCTTTTAATCACCAACAGTAACTAAGAGTCCCATTTTCTGCATTCAATTCTTTCTTGGTTATTATAGCAGATCTTTTTGATTTTTGAATGAGAGAAAAAAAAGGAGAAAGAGAGGGAAGAAAAGAGAGAAAATATATAGAATCTCTTTTGGGTGGAGAGGGTTTTAAATAGAAACAATATAAATAAAAAATGCCCATAATGATAAGTATTTTCCAACTTGATTTAATCAGGTAATTTCTAGTGTGTCTTGTAAATTTATGTAAATATGAATACACATGTATGCTGGGGAGAGAAAGAATATATTCTATTACATGTTAATGTTTCTCAAATCTAAGGAAAGTGGTAGACCTCCTCCCCTGTATTAGTCAAGGTTCTCCAGAGTATTAAAACCAATTGGAGAATGGATTTATTAGAGGAATTGGCTTATGCAATATTAGAGCTTGGGAAATCCTATGATAGACCATTTACAAGCTAGAAAATCAAAGAAACCAGTAGCATGGCTCAGTGCATGTCCAAATGCCTGAGAAGCAGGGGAGCAGAGGTGTAACTCTCACTCTGCAACCAAAGACCTGAGAACCTGGAGGGCCTCTGGTCAAGTCTTGGTGTTCAAAACCTGGAGAACTTCAAGTTTTAATGGCCATGGACATGAGAAGATAAATGACTCTGCTCCAGAAGAGTGGGAGATAATTCACCTTTCCTCTTCTTTTTATTCAATCTGGGCTCTCAGGATTGCAATGTTGCTTGTCCACACTGGATGGTGTAGATTATTCTTACTGAGCCCATTGATACAAATGCCAATCTCTATCAGAAATGCCCTCACAGACACAAGGAGGAATAATGCTTCACCAGCAACATGGATATTTCTTAATCCAGTCAAGATGACACCAAAAATCAACCAACACACTCTATTTCTACAAATGGGGTCATATCTTTAGGCCTCTCTGTATTCCCATCATTTCAGTACTCACGTGCCCATTATCAAACTCACTGAGGCAGAGATCTTCAGAAAATTTGGCACCTAAGTATTGCAAGAAGATTGATATACATATATAATAATGGCCCAGTGGAATTTAGACTTACAGAAATGCATTCAGCAAATACTCATTGAGTACTTGATATTTGTTAAGAATCATGCTGTGAACATGATTCTGAGGGGAACAAAGTGAAGGTGATAGTAACTAATAAAATGTTTTAAAGCTTATTTCAATTTTAATAGGTATTGTGAAATTCATATATAGGGTAATATGGTTTGGAGAGGCAGGAAGCAAGGAACAAATCTAGATTAGTTCTTAAGAGCCAAGAACTTGACCGATAAGGATGAGCCAGTGGGACAGGCTGCAGAGCATCAAAGGTCAAAGTGAGAGAAAACCCTGCTGTGAGTGGGAAAAGACACAAGCATAAACTTTGTCTGCCACAATTATGAGTTGGAGAGTTTCTTCTCTTTACCTTTGGAAGTTTTAAGCTGGGAGTGACATGATTGCCAATGAGCTAGTAAACAATGATTAGTAATATGGATGACCTCATTCCAATCATGCTAATTATAGCAAAGGAGGATTTATTCCCTGCAGTTTATTTGTAGGCCGATGGAACTATCATGAATAAACTGAATACCCTATCAATTTCCATTAGTACAGCCAAATAAACACTGAAAGGATTTCTGGAAGAACATGTAAATAGCAGCAGCCACAATTCACAGGCAGCCTTGTGAGTACCCAGTATGGATTGAACCAGAAGTCTTATATGGGTATCCAGCCTCTCTGTACACGCACAGCACAATCAGCATCAGCGGTGTCATCTTTGAAAACTTAAGTACAACAATATAAAGCGTGCAGCCGTTGACTTCGATTTTGACATTTACTTTGGCTGTGTGTAGCAGGCTCCTTATCTAAGAAGTCTGCACTTGTGACAGAATGTGGTCCTTATGAGTTTCTGCAGGCAGCGTAGATTGAGTCTGGAGTCAATTTATCAACATTGATGGCTCACTCCGATTTCAGTCCTATCATCGCTCTTTGGCTGACTCATAAGGCTAGCAATTAGCTGTGTCCTCTTAGCAGCGCTTCCTTTGGGTAAAGCGTTGGAAGCTTCCTAAGAGGACTGAAAGCATGCTAGGGGAGGTGGAACCCCTTAGCAGCCATAAGCAGCCCACAGCATGGCGCTGCTGGGAAATGGGAGTTGGGGACATTTGCCTGTCAGTTGTTGACCAGGGCATGATTTTACTCTCTGGAAGTGTCAGTTTTAACTTTCTACAAATTGCTGATGTCTGCAACTGCTATGGTGTAGTAGAAGGCTATTTTTGGTCAAAGATTTAGGAGGCAATGGCAGTTTTGAAATGCCTAGGGCCTCTAAGCCAATTTGGAAAAATTCAGGGGATTTGAATTGAATAAAGTTCTATAGATAGAACTCATCTTAGAAATATTGTCATTGCAAAGGGAAGGTCTAAAACCTATTTCTCTTGGGGTTTCCTTGTCTGAAGCATGGAATAAGTTATTCACTGGTCTGACTAGCATTTGTGGATGCAATTTTCACAGGAGAGATCCCTACAATAAGAAATTGGTTAGGTGTTTTAGAAGGAACCAGGTTTCCACTTCAGTGTTTTGTTTCTGGAAAACAGGAAGGAAGGACAAAAGTGTTGGTAATACTTATGAACACCAACTCCATTATGGGAGTCAAACTAGAGGGTTTGGAGCAAAACAAAACTGGTGGCTTTCAGGAACACTTTCTACTGGTCCCTTCAGATCCATCTTAACACGCTGCTTGGTGCCCCCACAGTCTCTCTTGATCTCTATCTTCCAGATGGGTTCAGCCAAGGGGAAACCAGCAAATCAGAGGGAGGAAAGCCAGCGTGGTTAAGATGTGAAATTCTCAGGGTTCTCCAAAGTGGGCTGGGAGGTGGCACTGTCCCGCTGCTAAGGCTACAGGTCCTTGTAGGGTGGCCCTTTTCTTCACTTGTGGGCATTTTCTCTAAGTGTCACTAAGTGTCTCTTAATGTTTCAGGCCTAGGGTTGTTTTCTTTCAGCCCTGTTCATACCTTTCTAAGTAGCCCTTTATTAAACCCTCATTGGTTATTCTATGTCATTTATTTGTATTTCCCCTCTTTTTGTATATATTAACCGCATTAACCAAATATATTAACCAGATACATATAAAATCTATGGTTAATTTGTATAAAAGAAAACATTTATATTTATTACCTAAAAACTCAATACCCATTTTAAACAAACCAAATTCAAGTTGCATTCTAAACACAACTGGGGGATCTGCAGAGTGACTTGGAAAGTGAGAGGAAAGTCCACCTAGGGTTTGCACACCTTGGATGTCCCTGGCTTTAAGAGCTGTCCTGTTATTGACAGCTATTGTGTGTCAGTCAGGAAATGAAGCTTTAGACACTTGACATCCTAACCTGAGTGTTTCTTACCTATATATGTGTTTTACTTGTTTTAGTTACCTTTTAGGAACTTGAGTGGAGATTTTGACTTGACATGTAACAATTCTTTTCATTTAAAATAGATGGAAATGGGCTCTTCAATTCTTCCATGCAGAAAGCTTATTTTTCAGGAATAGATTCCTGACATCAGGCAGGAAAAATGCCTACATGAGAAGAGAAAAAATAGTTTACAGCAATTGAGCACCTAAGACTCAATTTCATTACTAAGCAGGAATAAGAAGAACACTGACCTCATATAATTGTAGGAATTAAAAATAAGGAATGTGTGCCTGGGACCCATGATTTCAAAAAGTGTTAGCTATTATTGTTTTTCTATATTGACTATTTTATTCATTTCTCAAATGGAAACTTTTATATTACCATTAAGAGCAAGGTAGGAAGTATTTGAGTATACTTTAGTCATTTATGGGTAGATATTGTAGTTGTAAAATAAATAAAATTCAATTGTCCTCTTGATTTTTGCAGGTAGTTAATTCTTTTGGCATAGACTTACTGTGAATCATTTTAACCACATTTTTTTTTCTTTGTGTGCATGTTGAAGAGATGGAAGAAATAGGAAAGAAGAAAAAAATTAACATAGTTAACAATAATCAAAGAGGTCAAATTGCTAACATGGCTAAATAACTATAGTTGAAACTTAATGTGGGTGAAATCATTGACAAGAGATTCAAGTGTCTTTTAATTTAATTCCTCCTTTTATAATCAGAAACCACCATTTTAAGTAAATCTGTACCCTTTGAAGTACATCTTAAATGAACAGGCAATTTTCTTTATGCCTTACCACATCGTTTGGGGAGAAGACTACATATTTAAGCCAAGGTCAAGGAAAATATTCATTCAATACCTTCTTCATATCTTTGTTTTCAGTTTTGTAACATAGAAGAGCAATTTGACAAGTTAACACTGATTTTTTTCCATATTTTAATGCTATAATACAGAGAACAATAACATATCAATTAACTTTAATTACTCTCTGGCTTGCTTCCTCAGATACCTGCCATTGTAAGCAGTGTGCTTTTATGAATAGCCTCCTGACAGTGAAAACCCCAGAAGGTCTATAACTCCTTTCAGAATTTCTGCCCGGGGTCTCACAAAAAAAAATCATTTAATATATTCTTGTATGTTGCCTCATTTCTCCAATATTCTCAGAAGTCAGGATCTTATCATTCATAACTGGATATTAACGATGGAGTCATAGAGCCAAGAATGGAAGTGATCCAACAACAGTAAAAGGAGATCTCTTTGCCCAGGCAAGGAACCCTGTGCTCCACCAACTCCTTAGTTTACGCTTAGATTCAAGGGTAAGAGGTTCATATTGTGTCAGGCTTATAAAGCTTGGGAGGCTGGAAAGCAGTCCTGAGAACCAAGTGTCTTCTCCTAGTCTCACATTGCAAATCCAATGTATGATACCTTCCAAGCTAACTTACATAGACATGCATTTACAGTAACATCTAAATAATGCATTTAGGCAGATTAAAAATGGTACATCCTGAGAATTATGATTTTTGAGCAGTGTTAGGGGGTTAATTCCTTCTCTCATAAATGTTTCCAAGATAGTGATTTCTCTAGATGAACCATCCAGAGATGCTACATGTGGTCTAGAGACTAACTGTAAAGCAGTAGCCATTAGAGTAGAATATCAGGTATGTGCCCCATGCCCTCTTCCCTACCTCATTTCCCTTCTTTCCCTCTTGCTGCTATTGAATTGCACTTGCCAAATAAAAATACCAATCAATCAATCAATCAATCAAAATCAAGAGTCAGAATATGTTCCTTGAATCCTTCTACTTATAATAAATATTGTATTAGTCCCCACTTATCTGAGGCTTCTCTATCTCAGGTTTCAGTTACTCGTGTCAATTGCAGATAATACCAAACTCTATAAATATAGTACAATAAGATATTGTGAGAGAAACCACATTCACATAACTTGGTGACAGTATATTGTTTTTATTTTCTGTTGTTATTGTTGTTGATCTCTTTCTGTGCCTAATTTAGAAACTTCATCATAGGTACATAAGTATAAGAAAAAGACATAGTACATATAGAACCAGTACCGTGTGTGGTTTCAAGTATCCATTAGAGAGCTTACAAAATATTCCCTCAAAATAAGGGGGGGTTACTCTATAGCTAATATGGGTTGTGTGTGAGATGAGAAGAGCTTTTTAAGCACAGAATTAAAACACCACCAATTAACATAACTAAGATCATGGTCATATAAATTAGGTTTGCTGTAGGTCATAGCTTCCTACACTTACATTCTCTGGTACTTTCCCGTTTTTGTTGAATCCCTGGCTTCTAGGTACCAAGTAAATTCACTCTGCCTGTAACTCTTCCAAAATTCATACCTTAGTACACATAAATAACTTGATGCGTTACTCATTCTGAAGCATTGAATTTCATTAAAAGAACTCGTAGTAAGGAAAATGATTAACCCCAATGAATTCATTTCTAATAGTAAAATTTTAGGCATTATGGTATAGAAGTCATTGTGGGCATGTGTTTAGGTGAGGAGAAAACTTGTTTGATGCCAATTAAATCATACAAAGTTGATAAAAAAAAATTCAGGCTCTGGAATTCATCACACCTGAACTTGAACATCAGCTTTGGACCAAGATCTAATGTATCACCACTCACTGGCAAATGGAAGAGATAGGTAAAAACTGTCTGATCTCACACACACTGGCTCTTACGATCCCCGCTCACATTTCAAGGATCAAAGTAAATCCTGTGGCCACATCTAACTTTAGGGAAGCAAGGATGGGATATCTTATAATGTCCCCAAAGGAAGGGAGTTAGAAACAAGGTAGCACAGCCTCATGACAGCAGCAATGATTTTCCTCTTCTATTTCCAGTCCTGTGCTTTGTATATACGATCGTTTTCTCTGATAGGCTCAGAAAATAAGTAATACATCCAAGATCTTGATTTTTAAAGAAGAAAAGGACATTATAGGAAATGATTTTATGAAGCCACAGAAATACTGTATTCACAATTAATAGACTTCCCAATCGTAGTAATAATAGGTGGTATTCACATGCGCTTTTGCTCTATATGTTTTACCCTGTTCTCTATTGAACAATAAACCACCTTAAAACATTATTTAAAAAAACACCACTAATTTGTTCATGATTCCAGAATTTGGGCTGAATTTCTCTGGTGATTCTTCTTCTGTCAGTCTTGGCTGGGATTGTTTTTGTAGCAACAAGAATGGTTGGAAGGTCCAAGATGGCTGCCTTCATTCTTCTGGGGAATTGTTGGGGATAGACTTTTCCCAAATCTTTTATCTTCAAGGAGTTCAGCTCAAGACACTTTATATAGTAATTGCAGGGCAACAAACAGGAAAGAACAAAAGTCAAAAGCATCTATGAGAAGAGAATAAGAAGCCACACAATACTGCCAAAATATGTACAGGACCATCTCTGTTCAAGGTTAGGGAAACAGATTCTTGATGGACGAAACAGATTCTTGAAGGACAAGCAGCAGAGTCACAAGAAACAGACCAAGATTCAGTAAGGGAAGGAACTGTTGGTCTACCTTTGCACGCAGTCTATAACATTTGCAGAAGATGGGGACCATCAGTGGCTCTACGGACTTCCTTGAGAATGTTTATGCAGCTCAGAAAACATACCACCATTTCCTGGGCATTTCTCAACAGGTTTGCTCCTGCTGCAAGTAGACTGCAGTCTGAAAAACAATGGGAAAATGTGAATTCTATTTTGTGGGAAATGAGGAACTTCTCTCTTGATTGGAATTCTATTTTGTGGGAAATGAGGAACTTCTCTCTTGATTGTTTCTACATATCTTGCTGGTCAGAACCTTTCTCCATCAGAGCAACTCTATCTGCTTGCTCAGTTAGTATATGAATAAGCATATCTTTGTAGTTTCTGATCCTAGTTTCCTTTTTTTGTTGTAAAATTTATTTCCTACGGTGAAACCACCTCCAAAATTTTATAAAAGTAGAAAAAAATCTTCTACACCAATACAGTAATCAATACCACCCACTTCAACGGTTCATGCTGTGGATATTTCTTTGAGGTCTACATAAGCAGTGGGGATGTGAATAACCAAACTCCACAGTTTTCCTATGACCTTATGTGACAGAGAAATAGGAAGCAAAGCCAACTATGCAAATCTTTACCCACCGAGCTTCTACAATCTTCAAATCACACCAGGTTCTGCCACAGCTGTGTCAACTGAAGGGTAAGGAGGGTGGAGCCAGGCAAAAGTGGATAGAAAGAGTATAGTGGGGGAGAGGATACTGTGTGGGTGACAGCTTTTAATGAAGAAGCAGAATAGCATAGCCAAAGAAGGCCAGTATGGTTGGAGGGCACTGGACCAGCTGGGAGTGACAGGAGCTGAGAAGGGAAAGGTAAATACAAACCATTATGACAGGTTGGGGGTTTCACCCTGAGAATTTATCCTGAAAAGATCTGAGGGCTGGGGATGTAGCTCAAGCGGTAGCGAGCTCGCCTGGCATGCGTGCAGCCCGGGTTCAATCCTCAGCACCACATACCAACAAAGATGTTGTGACCGCCGATAACTAAAAAATAAATATTAAAATTCTCTCTTTCTAAAAAAAAAAAAAAAAAAAAAAAGATCTGAATTAGAAAGTGACATAGCCACCAGGTATGCATTTCAAGATTATTATATGTTGTGTGAGAAATAGATTAGACCAGGGCACGATGGAAGGAGGACAAGTCTGCTTTTTGTAACCCAGGGGAGACATGCTGGTGCCTTAGAACTGGACAGGTGGCAGAATCAACAAGACTTCATGACAAAATATGTTTAGGCTGAAAGAAAGGAAGGTGGCAATGATGATTCTCTACAGGAGGAAATTGGGGAGGCTAGCTGACTTTATTGGATAGTAAAGAAGGGCCAGGCAGGAGGAATTTTCTAAAGAGAGTCCACATTCCTCACCTTCTAAGGCAAAGTGGTTTGGCTATACCCCAGGGGTGCTTAATACATCGGGTTCCAAAACAAAATATGAGAACTACTCTTCATATTATTTTAAGATCTTTAATATTTGATATTAAGATTGATAGAAATATGCTATAAACTCACATACAAGTGTGTGTGCACACAAATATTTTTCCTAATAGTTGTGGTGTATTTCATTTTCTATTGTTGGATAACAATATATCACAAACAGTAGCTTGAAATGATACACATTTACCAGCTCAGTTTTATAGATCAGAAATCTGGACACAGGTTAGCTGGTCTCATTGATCAGGGTCTCAGTAGGCTGAAATCAAGGAGTTATCCAGCTGTGTCCTCATTCAGAGGTTAAAAGGGAAAGATCCATTTCTAAGTTGCTTCAGGGTGTTTGCAGAATCCATGCTCCTGTGGTTGGGAGATGTCAGTCCTCAGTACCTGATGACTTTATCCTGGGAAGGTCTATCTCAGCACCTTGCTGAGCTCCCCCATAAGTTCTCTCATTTTTCCAGTCTTTTCCTTCAGGAAGGGCCCATTGCTTTCAGGGACTCATAAGTTCAGGCACACTGAAGATAGTCTTTCTTTTGATTAATGCAAAGTCAAATAAATGGATAACCTTAGCTGCATCGGCCAAATCCCTTTACCATTTATATAATGTAATTGAATTATCATTTTCACATTCCCACGAAGTCAATGGGATGGGAATCCACAGGTCATGGACATTGTTCACCAGGGGCAAGAATCTTGGGAGCCAGTTCACAATTCTTCTAACTACAGGTACATTATCAAGAAAGTGTGCTATTCATTGCTCTAATGTGTCAGCTTTATAGTATTTTTAAGGACCAGTCATCTAATCTCTGTGGTTATGTAAAAGTTGGGGAAAAAAGAGATTTCTAAAATAATTAGAACACACACACACACAAATGGAGTTTTATAAAGTAAATGACACTGCTTGTGATTATACTAATCCAAATTGCAACTACCTGCTAAGAGTGAGATCTTAAAAATAGACTGAAACATTCTACTCCCAATTGCCTGAAGTTTAAAAAAAGAAAAGTGGAGGAAGGGGGAGGGGGAAGCTTTGGTAATATTAAGTAAGCCATGTTTCAATATTCCAGTTTGGGTACACAGAAATGAGAACTGTAACATAATGGAAAGTCAGAATGGCCATTAAAATTGTGCATAAGTAATATGATTTTTAACTCAGTCTCCTCTGTGAGATTTAGGTTGTATCTCAGTATGAATTATGTGTGATTCCTACTTGAACAGGAACTTATCTAGGGGAGCGTCCTTGAGTTGACTCATTCTTGGACTTTATCTCCCTGATTTCCTAAACATTGTTCTGCAGAGGACTCCTCCATTGAAAAGTGGCCTGTTCAGAATATGAACACATTGTACTACAGTGTGCATTCTTTTAGGTTGGAAATCTTAAACTCCACCCATGGGTAAAATAAACCTTCAGATATTGTTCTACAACTAAAAACAATAATTGTCATCTTGGATTTGCTGTTTCTCTGAAATTAAGTGATAAATTGAGTGGTAAATAGCAATTTAGATGAGAGTTCTTTCTAGTGTGTGTGGGGGGGGGATGGAAAGAGATTCCTGTCTGAAATTTAGTTACCTACCCTTAAAAATATGACCCTTTTTCTTGGGGGAACCCACTCCATTCCTGTTGTATGGTTGTTAATTTCATTGGCTGTTAAGGATGGGATTCTGTAGTTATCACTTTTCAAATTTTCCTCAGCCACAAACTTGTACTAGTAGGCTGACAGCAAATTTTGTTTATTCGTTGTTTAATATTTAAAAATTCAGAGGCTAATTTTCCAAAGAAAATCACCAAAGATAAAAAAAGTTTACATAGTCTGGAGAAAATGGAAGGATAAATAATTTCTATTTTGGCAGCTTGTAGTAGATCTTCAGATACAAATGAGTTACACTGCATTAAAGAACTTGTATGTTGGCCAGAAATGCACCTAGTTTTACTTTTTGATCTGTTGTAGTCAGGTGCAACAGTTCCCTAGAGGAGTCATGCTCCTGAAAGTGGAGGATGCTTCTAGAAATATTGTGCTTTCTGTATTTCCCATGGAACATACTGAATGAGACTGATTGAGAATTATAAAGACATCATAGTCTAGAGTTAGTCCAAAAGATGTTGCACAGATTTTGTCAAGGGACTGAGGGTTATGACTACTTGGAGATATTTAGAGAAAAAAGGATCCTATAGACTCAGAATGAATGTCTGAAGACCCTATTAATATATCCATTTTACCATGAGATGAGATTCTGAAGATGCTCTCCAGAATTCATTTGTGGAAGTTGTGTCCTGAGTGCTTTAATACATGGAGCATAAATTTGGTTCAGTAACTTTTATTCCCACCCACAAATGGGTTCAGTAAAGCATATACTTGTCTACTTTGAATTGCTAAATTGGTTCATGTCAACCTCTGCAGGATACCTAATGTTCTTTATCAATCCCTTTATGCAATGTGTTAATTTATATTTAAGGTAATGCCGACATTTTATCCAGGGAGAAAGAAAAATATCTTCTTCTTTTTTTTTTTTCCTTTCTTCTGCATTTGTGATTTTCTCTTCAGGGAAAAATATGTCTTCCATCTTCAGTTCAGCCACATTGATAGTCATAGTCTAACATGTAGATGGGAGGTAGCATTTGGCAATGATCACATTCCGTTAACAGATATTCTATCTTGTCACAATTTAGAATGCCTGATGTTTGGAGGAGCTATAAACCTTATTTACATATTTGCCTTTGCCAACTGTAAATTTCCCTTTTATCATTGTTGGCCTTATGGGGCTGTAAACATTTGCCATTTGCTCCTTGAAAGTTCACCCTGGATGAGAAATATTGAAGTAAAAATGTGGTCCTGATTCTCCAATCCTTTGAAAGAAATTCAGTCTCTCCAAGGGATCCATTTGCACTATATATATCTGGTTGAGCCTTTTCTTTTTAATTCAACTTTTCTGCAAGAGTCTTTCTTTTAAAGCCATTTATAATTGAGGGGAAAGGTGTGAAATACTTTTTTCACACAGCATACCTTGCAAAGGCAAACCATATGTTATCTGTTTTCCTATGTATTTTGTATTGCAAGTACCATATGCCTCAAGTGATTGATCTTACCGTTATGAGGAAGCCACGGGTACATATATTTTAAGTCTCTCTTGTAGAAAATAAGATGTTCCTCTATAGCTCTTTCAGATTAATGTGCTAAAAGCCTCTGATCATCTCTAATGGATGATCCATAATTTACATCAAAATTTCAATCACTTTAAATTAATATAGCCATTTCCTTAATGAAGCTTGCTATTAGGACTTGCCTTGATATTCACAAAATAATCCAGTCATAGGTGTTTACAGTTTTGAGTTTAGCTTAGAATATGTCTTCGGTTTTTTTTTAGTTTAGTTTTTTATATTAATAAATTACTTATATTAAAATAAATATCATCTGTACATCCCTTTATGAAAAATATATTCTGTATCCATCTTCACTTTTTCCATCTTCCAGTGGATTCCATAAGATGCTGGAACAATAAAAATATATGTATTCTGCTAACAGACTTATATAAATATTGCTAGAGTCATCTCTGAAAATAAAGTTGTTTATTTCTTATTTGTACCCATGAGACTTACAAGAGTAAGTCACATTAATTCTGATGGGATTTAGTAGTCAAAATTTTCACACATCAGCAAAAGAGATGTATGTGGGCATGGCAAATGAGGTAGCTGAAAAATGCATCTCCATGACCTAAATTTTTATTGTATATAATTAATATTGTACCTTAATACTAGTTCAGCTAATTGTAGATATTCATATTGGGTACATGTTTATTCCATGTAAAAATAAACACTTATGTACTAGTTATAGTTAAACATAGGGTTAAAAAAACTGGCTTCATGAGGGATACCAGAATTCAGTTTAAATCAAATGATCAAATTGAATACAAGAGAATATTTTAATTTTAATATTTAATCCTGATATTGATGTGGGGGGAAAAGGATTCAATGTCGTTCAGCTGAGATGGTCTTGGGTCCAAGGATCTGATCTAAATGGGAATGTGGCCCTTGCCATACTGATTTCCCATGAGGTCTAGAAGGGAGATTCCTTGCCTAACACAGTGGTTTCTAAACTAGGCTCAGGAATCCACTGCAATACCTTGGAAACATCTAGGGGCTAAAGAAGTAGAGTGAATAGGAACAGGCAGGACTGAGTCCTACCATGTCTGCTTTCAAGACGGGCAGCCCTTCTTGTATCTTGTTTCTATATTAGATTCTTAGTGGAATTTCCTCTGGAGAAGGAATCAAGAGCTTTAAAAAATAATTATTGCAAAGAACTATAATAACATAGGCTTCAAGATGCCTTCCAGATCTCCTCAGATAAGATGCAATCACAAAAGAAAGGCCACCGGGCTGCCAAGGACTTGGCCATTCCCACATTGGGATTAAATCACATTATGTTCTGTCTCTCCCCTGCTAAAATATGTATATGTGTGTATGCACATGTATGTAGGTGCACACATATATATGCATACATGTATATACACAAATATGTATGTGTTTCTGAGTTCTAGTTTAGATTCTGTCATTAATAGTCTTGTGTGATCTGGGCCACAAAAGTACTTCAAGTGAGATGTAAAAGTACTTTCACCCTGGAGATGTTAGGGACATTCCTTGGCATGCTTCATACTGTTTTAAACTCAACCTAACAATTCCCAACTAAATATGGGCATAGATGTCCTCCTTTGAATAGTTAAGGGGGAAAAAATGGTGGGAAGATTTTGCTAAGGTCAAGGATAAGGCCTGCAAAGACTTGCAGATGTTGTGGTTTCCTGATATCCTCAGCATTTTGGTGATTTTCTGAAACTGAAGCCCATGTTGTTGTTCTGATTTCTATCCATAAAGCAACCTTAGAGATTATTGAGGCAGGCAGAGTCATAAATGAAGTGTCTCCACACATGAAGCAGATAGAGCAGGAGGAAGGCAGTGAGGAGATAGGACTGGGGAGCCTAAAAAAAGGACTCTCACCCTTTCTAGACAGGCAGCTGATTCTGCCACGTGGGGATGCAGGCACAGTGCTGCCAGATGTTATGGTTCAAAAGGAGCGAGACATCCAAATGTTGCTGAAAAAGTTCCTCACTTTTGAAAGTTGGCAGCTAATAAATAGATTAACATTGTGGGAAATAATTTTGGTCTAGATTCATGTAATGAAACTCAAGCTCATACATACAATCTAATTTGTTCAACAAACCCCTTCCTATTTTTCAAAAGTAAGAAAAGTATAAGAACATTAAGTGCTTTCCTTGGATAGGGACATATAGGAGCTAGGAAAGATGAGAGTGTTCCTCTCTGGATCCCATCTAGGGTTTTATACCTCCACTTTTCATCATTGCCAGGGAATTAGTTTGTGTTGTGGCTCACATTCAAGGAATTGCTACTATATCCTCAGTTTAGTAACTATATTTGGCTTAAAAAAATACAAAACCAAAATCCCGACAACCACCAACCCAGTGAACTGCACAGACAGTAGAACATAGAGATAAAAAACAATTGTACAGGATTTACAGGTTTTAGGAGCTCGTTGCTTCTTGAAGACAATGTTGGCAGGAACCAGAATCATTGGAAGTTTATTTTGTTTTCTGAATGGACAATTTCAAATATCTTTGCAAGTGGAAAGAATGGAACAATGAACCTGGATATATGCACCACAGATTTTAAATTATCAGTGTATTACCAGTTTTGCTTTTGTTTGCTCTCCTACTTTTGAAAGGAATTTTAACCATAAATACTTTGTTCTGAAGTTCTGAGGTTCCTGAGTCCAGTTTGGAAACAAGGATTCCAGAGAGAAAGAGAGTTTTAGGTGTGATGGTGGGTGAGGGGGTGGAGGTGGGGGACAGGAGAGCACTGAGAGGAAAACACCATGACATTCATTTCTGATTATGGGTTTGCAACAGATGTCTAGATTGGAGCAGAATAGAGAGTTCAGGAAATCTGTGCCCCCTCCCACAGGGGTGATAACTGGAGATATGGATAGAGGTTAAATTCTCAGGTGAAAATGTGCTGAGAGGAGAAGGCAGTAGAAGAGGAAGAAGGAGAGGGCAAAGGAAGAGGAGAAAGAGGATCCTGTGACAGAGACATTGGGAGGTGAGGACATTTCTGATATAATCAGGAGAGTTTCCGCAAGCTCCTCTCACTCCATCTGCCTCCTGTCCACTAGTCCATTCTTGCCTGTCACTGAGAGCAAACTGGTACAGTTCTCCTAGAATAGGAGCCCACCCCCACGAGGTCACTGGGGATCCAGTGCAGGGACTTGCACCCCTCCCCCATTTCTCCCTGCAGTGTGAATTTGCCCTCTTTATCTTGCCATCAGCACATTGACAGGTTGTTATCTCTTCCTCCAGCTAACACCTTCTTCTTTCCTTTCTCTTACAGCAAAACTCTTTGAAAGAATTGTCAATATGTGCTTTCTCAGATGCTCCACTAGAATCTCGAGGTTTCCCTTCCATCATTCCCCAGTCACTAATGTTTTTGTGAGATGAGAAGAACCGGAATCTAATTTTGGATTATCGGTCCTCAGTCCTTACTTGACCTACCAGCATTATTGGAATCATTGATCATTCCCTTCTCCTTAAAAGTGCTTCCTTTGCTCGGCTTCTAGGACTCTCAGTCTCCCCCCCCACTGCTGCTCTGCTGAGTCCTTGCCAGTCTCCTTTGCTGGCTCTTCTTCATCTTCAGGTGTTTCATGCTGGAGTGTCCCAGATCTCACTGAAGTCCTGAGATCTTTTCTCTATCTGCATCCACACCCTTCTTTATCTTAGCCACTGTACTGCTTTAAATCAGCAGCCAGGTATATGTTGATGATTCTTGAATTTCTATCTTGAGTTTAGATTCCTTTCTTATACTTCAAACTTCCAAATAGACTGTCCTTCCCTACAGCTACTTTTAATCTGTAATAGAAATATCAATATCTCAAAATTAAATGCCCCCAAACTCTCCTTCCTAAATCAAAGGCAACTAATGTAGTTACTCAGGTCAAAACCTTCCTTTGTGTTTGTACCAATCAGAGTTTTCCAGATAAAGAGAATCAATAGCAGATGCATATGTATACCTGTGCATTTGTGTTTGTACATGTGTGCATGCTTGTAGTATACAGGAAAGAAAGAGAGATTTTAGGGAATTGGCTCATAGGATTTGGGGAGCTGGAAAGTTCAAAATTTGTAGGGCTGTAAACTCAAGTTACAGTCTTGAGGCATAATTCGTTCTCTGGGTAACCTGGTTTTGCTATTAAACCCTTTGACTGATTGGATGAGGCCCACCCATATTCTGGAGGGTGATTTGCTTTTTTTAAAAAATCAATTTGTAAGGGTTAATCACATCTACAAAATACTTTCATATGACATTTAAACTAGTGTTTTACCAAACTACTGGACATCATAGCCAAACCAGATTCACACGTACAACAAACCAGCACTGTTATCCTGGGCCTCCTCTTCCTCACATACCCAGCCAATCCATTAGCAATTACTCTTGGCTCTTTCTTCTAGGTATAGCCACTGTCTGTCCATTTCTCCTGTCTTGTGCTGTAGTCCTCTGGTGCAAGCCATCATAGTGTCTAATTGGTTGAATGGAATAGCATCTGGATATACAGTTGCTCCCATGCCCTCATACCTAACCCTCCCCTCCCCATCACCTCTCTGACCTCAGCTCCTACCCTCTTTGGTTTTCGCCACTTCAGCCATTTGGCTTACTTGATGTTGCTAGAAAATTTCTACTTTCAGACCTGCTTTCACATAGAACACTCTTTTCCTCCTTCAAGGCTCTACACAAAGCTCATCTTTCCAGGAAGACCTTCTCTGACCACACTATACAAACTTGGGAATCCCTTCCTCATTCCCCAGAAACACCTGTTCTCTTCCCCTGAAGAATTATTTATATATTAGTTTCTCTAACAACTCAAAAAAATAAAACTCCCAAAATTTCAAAATGGAAGTGCATTTCATATTGGAGCAATCATATTGATTAGCAGCAACTTTCTGCCATATTGTGATTAAGAAACACAACACACCTTTGGGTTCCAGCAGCTTCTGGGGTCTGAAGTCAAGTACATCTAGTATGTGGATGGGGAAAGAACATATGGGTAAGTGAAGCCTACTTCTTAAACCCAATTATGACATGCATCACTTCTACCCATATTACTGTCACAAGAACATTTCAGTGTTCCTACCTAGACATGAGGAAGGTGCCTGGAAGGTACTTCCCAATAACATCTTTCTTTACATTATGGAAGGAAAGGTAAAATCTTTGGTGAGATAGAATTTTCTCTGAACTGTTCCCTATCTGTTATTTTTCCTCTAGTAGCACAGTCTTAATCTATTTGGGCTGCTAAAAATAAAAAAGAAAGAAAGAAGAAAATCCATAGACTGAGTGGCTTATAAGCCACAGTGATATACGTTTGTGTGTATGTGTGTGTGTGTGTGTGTGTGTGTGTGTGTGTATTTATTTTTCATTGTTGTTGTTCTTCTTCTTATGGTTCTGGAGCCAAGGAAGCCCAGGATCATGGGACCAGCAAATTTTGTGTCTGGTGGAGGCCTGTTTCCTGGCTCATAGGCTCTTTCTAGCTGTGTACTCACATAGTGGGAAGGACAAGTGAGCTCTCTAGTTGTCTTTTTAAGGGCACTAATGCTATTCATGACAGTTTTGCCCTAATAATCTAGTCACCCCTTAAAGCTTCTACCTTCTAACACTATCACTTTAGGCATCAGAATTTCAGCATAAGAATTTTGGAGAGGCACAAACATTGTGTCCATAGCAAGAAATGACTGGATTGTAACCTTTTATTTATTTATTTATTTATTTATTTATTTATTTAGTTAGTTAGTTAGTTGTCTGTCACTCCCACTCAAATGCATGATTCATGAGAAATAGATTGTTGCTTGTTTTAGGCACTGATACATTTCCAGAGACTAGAGCAGAACTAAATAATTTGAATCAATAAATTAATCATTGGCTGGCTGGCTGGATGAATGTAAGAGTTGGGATGACATGGTATGTTGTAACTGTGTTTGATCAATATGAGGGATTTGGACCAAAAGTAGTCATTTTGGATGCAAAAAAAAATGAAAGGAGGAGTTAGAAGACAACCTAAGAAACCCATTTAATGCTTGATGACTTTATCCTACTCTCTTTATCTAGGAAGTGTTATTATTACTAAACTTTTAAAATTTGGGTTACTTAAAATTGAAACCTGATTATCATTATAGTTAAGCTAATTGTTGGTAATAGAACCTATATATCCCACACAGTCTTGAATGGTGCCTAGACTGAGACACACACAGTAGATATTGGCTTAATAAGCAACTAAATCATGGATAAAGTGATATTGAGTTAGATTTCTTTCAGTGTACACACTGAGATTCATTAATTCTTTGACAATTAAACATAAAAAGGTTGTTAAAGTTTTGAACCTTTGTTATATATAAAAATACTGTCTTAGTTGGTTTCCTGGTACTCTGTCAGAATACCACAGACTAGGCAATTTATTAAAAAAAAAAAAAAAAGAGGAGTTTAGCTCATCATTTTGGAGGCTGGGAAGTTGAGTGTTATGATACAAGGAAAGAGTTTTATGCTACATCATAATATCCTTTTTGTAACTAGCCCATTCTAATGATAATTAACCCACACCTGCATTGAGGTATTAATCCCCTGAGGAGGACAATGCCTTCATGGCCTAATCGCTTATTAAAGTTCTTACCTCTGAATACCATCACAATGGCAATTAAATTTCAATGTGAGTTTTTTGAGGGGACATTCATATGCCATAGCAATATCCCTCAGTGTTTTGTGATTGCTCAGTGTATCTTTTAAGAATGATAAAAATCAACATCAGCATTTCTGACTTCTTGCTGTCACCCTTATGGATTGTTCCATTTCTGAAACAAATCCAAATTGGAGGTTGAAATCCCAAAATCGAAAGGTAATTTGTCTGTCTGTACTGTTTTACTGTATGAGATAGAATCTTAAGAATTCATCATGAAAAAAAATTTGCTTTATTTATTTATTTATTGCTAAATCAACACATTTATTTATTCCTAAATCAATACATCCATGTAGAATAACTGCCATTTTGTAGTAGCCCAAAGGGCAAACTGAAAGATTCTGTTCATGCATGTCACTGTGGAACTTACTCTGGTCCCACTGAATCAAATGGATTTACAGATGGTCTATTTAGCCAAATTGTTAAAGAAAAAAATGACTTGGAATATATTTTGTTTTTATTTTTCAAATTGTTTGAAAATACTTCAAGTATATTTCTAAAGCACTTATCCTAATAGCATTTCATGACTCTTACTTAGTCGCAAAGTTCCTTTGCGGCTCTACTTGGATATTGAGAGCAATAAGCAATGGAAAATCGGGTACTGAAAAAGGAAATAGGTACAGCAAAAGGGTACCTATTGAAGTTAGAGATGTTTTATTTATTCAGTGAGAATTTTTTATAAGTATAAATCAAGCCCATTAAACCTTAGTTAATTCTACAAATTGACAATCTGATGGTGACCATCCAAATAAAACCAAATTTAACTCTGTCCTCTCCAGCACTATGTTATCATTCCATGACAGTGTCTTGTTAATACATTCTGCATGCTCTGAGGGTACTCTTGCTTAACTCCTCTTTTGCTACACACTTCTGATTTGGGTCCTACCTATCAACAATGAGAGCCACCAGGACAGACACAATGAGGATGAGGCTGTACAGCCACTAAGTAGGTCCCAATGGGTTGTATCATTAACAATGCTGTGTCTCTCTGCCATTTGTGTTGTGATGCAGTGGATACATTTTTATTCATATTAAATGACAAAAGGCATTCCAACGTGTCAGTCATGCTCTGGTAGTACACAAATGGCACACACTGAAAGAAGCAGCTGAAGAGATTGTAATGAAGAGGTGGCAGGACAAAGAGAAACCAAAAAGGAGGTAATGTTTACAGGCCTAAGGACCAGATGTCCACAAGCATAGGCAAACTATGCACCAGCAGTAACAGCATCACCAGGGAACTTGTTAGAAATGCAAATTCTTGGTCCCTACCCTGGACCTACTGATTCTGCAACTCTGAAGATAGAACCCAGCAATCCATACATTAACATGCTCCCCAGGTTGATCCTGCTGATTTGTCTTGTGCAGAATCACTGTAATAAAGATGATGTTGAATACTAGGGATAGAAGCAACTAAACGTGCAAGAGGGAAAGTGGTCCAAAAACAAAAAAATCCAACAAGAAATAGAATTAGAAAAAAAGGTTGCCAGACCAGATCTATGCTTTTGGTAGAAGGCTACAAAGGATTTACTTCAAATAGAAGATTCTTAAAAGATCAAATTTTTCTAGGTCAAAAATTGGGAAAAAAAATTCCTTGAATCATGGATCTTCAGGAGGAAAAAATAAATAAATTTTAGAAACTTTTGAAAAACTGCTTTACAAAATTATAGTTGTAGGCCTGAGTTTTTCACCTTGGGCCTGCCTTTCCTCATGGCCACCTATCATCAGGTTTCCCTGGATTCTAGTCACTGAAGGGGAAGAGCAGAATTCTACTCCTTCACTGTGGCCACAGTTGAAAGCCCTGGAACAGGTGGCTTATTGGGCTCAAGGGGAAGAACCTAGGGCCTTCCAGGGCTCCACTTCCCAGCACTTCAAGAGTTTAATGTGAGGGGTCATCCTGAGACATCTCACCTTTTTAGCAGGACAATAGTCAAATTTCTCATTTATTCTTAAAATTATTGTTGAGCTTGTTACCCTTAGCTATTGTTGAAGGTGAAATGCTTAGAAATATGGAGGGGAGGGGAAGTGATAGAGCAGCTCAAAAACTCACATTGCAATAAATCATCAGCTGGGTGGAACTCATCCAAGTGATGAGAAGGAGCCACAGAATGAAGTAGCTATGCTACCAACAAAAATATGTAATTTATCATTTAAAACAGCCACTGAACTGCAAGACTGGAAGACTGCCAAGGTGATACCCATCTTTTTAATAGGACCAAAGGTTATCCCAGAAATTATACATCTGTGAATTTCATATTGACACTAAGAAAAATGTGTCTACAATGAAAATGATCTCCTGTGTAGCTTCACACATCGTTTTAAAAAATTCACTCAGGCTTCAAAATTGTCACTCGGTCTAGAAAATTTGCCTGTGTGCCACCCACATTATCTTGGACCGGTTCTACTTCCATATTCCCAGCCCCTGAGGCCCAGATGTCCACAAACATAGGCAAACCATGGGCATGGACATTTGTGAATTAAATGGGCCAGTACATGCAAAGTCCCAAGCACAGAATGGTCTGGAAGAGCACAAAGTTAGTATTATTGCTCTTGCTTTGCAGTTGTTGTCAAGAATCAGATCCACAAACAGCAAAAGACGCATGGGTGGTGATGTGAGCGTGCCCATTCTTACCTCCTCTTGACCCACTTAGTTTTTTGTGCCATTATTAGCACATCCTTTTTTGGATCCTGTGTGGAAGAATAGGACATTTTATCTCGAGAATGGAAGACAGTATTGTGTCACATGGTATAGAAATCTAGAGAAAGTGTGGCCTCTCATGGAGTGGTGGTCTGATGATGCAAAAGGTATTGTGGAAAGATGGTCTTTCATCCATATTGTGTGCAAAGAGTGACATGGAAACTGCTAGAATGATTTCTAGAATCATGGGACAGAACATGTTCCCGTGTAGCTCCTGGTCACTAGTTTTACTCAGCCCCAAATCTAAGAAGGGGAGAGGGTTCCTATTTGATGAGCAATCATTATCATCCCATTAATTCTTCTGAATATCCAAGAAGGGAGCACATTCTAAAGATGTTATTTAAATTAAGGTCCTAAATGAAGAGACTGGGCCAGGATCACAGTAAGGCAAGGGTCAGGATTCACAGTATTTGTCTCTGAGTCTGGGGCCTATTCTACTATATCAGCCCACCTCCCCAAAGTCCAATACAAACACAATGGCAATTTTGATAACGTTTTGTGAATTTCTGGTAGCTGTAGGAGCAGTAAAAAAGAATGATCTGAACATAATGTATTTAAACACTGACGTCTTATGATGCATTCTCTCAGGAGACACTGTTAAGGAAATTGAACCAATAAAGGGAAATCCGAAATTTTGTTTTGGATTAAATAGCAAGGAAAAAAACCTCATTATAATGGCACATTTTCATCAAGAAAGATCATGAGTAAAGTAGTAGACTAAATATAGTGCATATCTGCCTGTATTGATGACTCAGAAGACATGTGGAATATTAAGTATCAATATTTGCTGATAACACACTTTTAGGAGAAGTTAGGAGAGAAAATATGATGAAAGTCTCAAAAAAAAAAAAAAAGAATACATGATATGACAGCCTAAGACAGAGCACAACCTGACAGATAAATTAAATCCCACATGGGCAAGTGCAAAGCGACATATATATTGAATGTGCACATATACATTTATTTCGTTTGATGGAACACTTAGTAATCCTGTATTCAAGATGAATTCAAAATTATCTTTAAACCTCTTAAGGCAAAAACAGGAGCACCCGTTCTCAGATTTGAATAAAAATAGCCATTTCACATGCAGCTGTAGGAGGAAAAAAAATATGTCTCCACCATATGTAAATTAATATTAGGCCACATTAATTAAGAAGTGTAGTGAAATGGTGCAATATGCCTAATATTCTCATGTACAATTTGGGGAATCTGTTGTATGTTCACACTTTGATCCTATGTTTACTCTTGTCACTCTGTTCACAAATGAAACAGCAACAGGAGAAAACAACAAAAAAACAGTCCAGAAATGTGTCATGAAATTTGCAAGAGCTGTGAAGGGGGAATAGCTCCTTCAAGAAGAGAAATAGGAGCGATGAATATAGAAACGGGGGCAACCGAAAGGACATGCCGTGGGATGCGCTGTGGGAAATAAGGGATGGTGTTAAGAAAACAAGCTGAGACCCTTATTTTCTTTTCTCAGTAGCAAAGAAACAGGAAGGCGCTCAGGGAAACCAAACAGCAGCAAATCTAAAGGGAGACAGGGAAACAGACTCGGAATAGTGTCTGCAATTCCAGCGTGGTGCTTGTTGGGTTGCAGCTTGACTCCAACAATTGGAGAAGGTTTGAGAAAGGGATTCCAGGCTGCTAAGAGTTCTGGCAGTTTATTGTCAAGACTAAAATTACAAGGATGCTCAACTCCACTGCTTCAGGGCACACGCTGCTGATCACCAGCCAGAGAATGAGAGAAATGTCCCCCTGTAGTCCTGTGTTGCACAATTAGGTGTATTATGGGGGCTTTACGTCTTCTGGAGCATGTGGCATTGGCCAGATTGGCGACAGGGTACCAGCCCTCCTGCTTCATTGGTCTGTTCTGGTATGGTAATTATTATGTCCGCAGGCTGCTCTTTTAGGTTTTACAAGTTTCTAATTCACAGGGGTGCTGCTAAACACTAGAATGGAGATACAACTCTCATCCACTACTGCTGCAAAGTTCGCACAAATTGTAAAGTAACGTCGGGTTTCCGAAAGAGGGTTTCCCTCGCAGAGGGTGAAAGTTGTCTGTTCCACTCTCTGCCTGCTCCTCTTAGCCATTAAACTGATTCATGTCCAGCACACCATCCCTCAGATGCCATTTCCTCTAACAGTGCCCTTTGACTGAATGGGCAAATACCAACTGATCCTCCCAAAAAGAAAGGAAAGAAAAACAAATGCTGGCTCTGGTACACTTTTAAGTGGCTAATAAGACTCTCGTGGTGGTTTTCTGAGTGAGTTCTTTGGGTTTCATTTTGCTTTGGGGGAGTTCTTCAATTGTCAAAAAAGATTCTCCTTTGCCAAAAACTCAGGTAAGGAAACTTGATATTCTTTTCTGAGTTCTCATTCTCTTTGATGGGTGAACATTGGACTCTGAGGATAAATCCTATACTGTCCACACAAGGGAACTAATTCTGAGCCCGTGTTTTTCTCCTGCTGAATAACAGGAAAACATGGTGCTCAACCTAAGTGATTACTGGCTGTGTTACTAGCAGAGGTGCTAGTAATTCCTCTCATTAAGATCTAAGTGATTACTGGCTATGCTACTAGCAGAGGTGCCTGGGTCAAGATCACACAGCAAATGGAGTCAGGACCATTTTCCATGCCATTCCAAATCATGATGGAGTTTGGTGTATAAACACAGACAGGATGAGACTGTCACAAGACAGTGATTATAAACAAATAGGAAACTGTACTGACATTCCTTAAAATGACCCATAATTCATTTGTCAACCTTTCTTCTATATCTGACGCACTACCCAAAACAAAAAAAAGTTTTAATTTTTTGGCAAGTATTCTGATAGTTATTTTGCCAACTCAAGACCTTTATATATAAGGAATATTTGTACTTGCCCTCAGCTCCATTTCTAGGGAGAGAAGAAATATTCTAATGTTTCAAAATGCATCTAACAGGGTATCTGAATAAATGGTTAACTGCTGCATGCAAACAGTTTTCATTGGCTCCCTATTGCCAGAGCTGAGCCTCTCTTCTGTCAATTATTGAGGCTGGTGATTACAGTGACTAATGGGAAGCCTACGGCCATTCTCCTTCACACGTCCATCAATACCAGTATGAGACATATAAATGGGATCAGGTGGGAAAAGGCAATAAGTCATATTTGATGCAGCCCTTGCCCACCTCCTTGTCCCCAAAATGACTATTTTTTGTGTTGGCCCAGACTGGCAATATTACAATGCTATGCTACAAAGTCTTACAATTTGATAGTTTGTATCAATATTCATATTTCTTCTTCTCTTGACTAAAAGAATCCAGAAAATTCTTTAGAGAACTGCTGAGCAATAATGCAGGACAATCTGGGTTTGATAGCACACACCTGTAATTCCAGCTAGTCAGGGGATTGAAGAGGAGGGTGAGGCCAGCCTGAGTCACTTAGTAAAGCCTTTGTCTCAAAATGAAATTAAAAGAGCTGAGGATATAGCTCAGAGGTAGAGTGCAGCATAGTTGGGTTCTATTTGGGGGAAGCAAATAGAACAGGTAGATATATTTTTACTTGTAAAAGGAAGGGAAGATCTAAGAAAAGCAGTGATTTGTTTATTTGACACTAGCATGAGTTTAGTTATCATAAAAAATGCAATTTCAGTACCACTCAGTAAATTTCATTCATTTTTCCATCAACTAGGGGTAAATAATGCTTGACATTGCAAAAACTGGGTGATATTTTATAATAATATCATTGTCTACAGTCTCTGTTAAGCAGAACTGTTGCGGTGCAGAGATAATATGTCATCTCAATCAACCTGGATCACGAATGGATTGTGGGTCCTTAAAAAGTTGTACCTCAGAGGAAATAGGAGCTGAAATTGATGGAGTTCTGGTAGGAGTGATTATCATTGGATGATGGATTTTGACAGCACAGACAAACTTTAGTTTTTGAGAAGTCACTCATTAGACAAGTCTGGTAGACTTTTTCAGTGCATGTGGGCTTCTGATTAGAAAAATCTGAGCAGATCTGATAGCAAGAAAGGAATACCTGTCACTCAAAGATTATGCATGATAGCCTCAAACTGGCATATCACACTGGCTGTTTTTAAATTCCCAGGATAGTACATTTCTTAAAACAGATTTACTAAAAGTTCAATTTGAGACCTGTATGAGTCAACAAAGTCTCCATTGTAATCCCATTAGAGATTCTTGGAATTCTGCCTCAAATGAGGCGCTCAGAACACAAATTAATGAAGAGAGTATTAAAAAGCATGTAGGAGGGGGCTGGGGATGTGGCTCAAGCGGTAGCGCGCTCGCCTGGCATGCGTGCGGCCCGGGTTCGATCCTCAGCACCACATACCAACAAAGATGTTGTGTCCGCCGAGAACTAAAAAATAAATATTAAAAAAAAAAAGCATGTAGGAAATCAGTATAAAAACATGTATACTGATTATTCTCATTTACTACACTTGTCTATCACATAGAGATGATGTAGGGTTTGTTAAACCTTTTAAATACGTCTGGAAACTTCTTAGGAACAATCTTCACTTTCAACCTAATCGTGGGAAGGCAGGGTATTCATCATCTGTTTTGCTTTCTTCCTACTTCAGTTGTCATGACTACAATCACTTTGTTTCCTTGTCACCTGTAACATTGCAGCTCCCCATTAGCAGTACTTATAATAGATCATTTCTGCTTATCATGTATAGGAAAATATATAGTGACTTAGTAGTTGCCTACCTTGGATGTCATTTCATACCAATCACTGAATAACAGAAATCTAGAAATTTCTACAATGGATACAGAAATAGAATGAGATAAAAAAATGTGGGAATAAAATAATAGCACTTAATGGTATTTAAAGGACAAGGGTCAAGTTCCTACTCTTAAAATGCTATATAGAATTTGGAGAGTGAAAGAACAAATGTATTCTTATCTTGGTTTCATATCTGAATTAAAATATATTTTGTGAACACACGAAAATGCAGTTTACTGTTCTATATATAATTTCATGGGTCTTTAGCTCTTCCAGATCTTCTGTCCCATTTGCAATTTTTTAACATTTGGGGGGGGGGTTCTCCTGCTAACAAACACAATATGTCTTCTTGTACAGATTGCCAAGGAGGGGATTGAAATTTTAAGAATAAAAAGCATCAAAGTGAAAGCAAACACTAATCTATGGTTAATAAGTACAGCAATGAACTTTAGAACTTCTATTGATGGTATTAATTTAAAGACTATAAAAGAAACATGGGTATCAGAATTGAAATGGAAATTAATATGAATTAAGTTTGCCAAAATTAACCTCAATAGGGACATCATTTTTAATAATAATCCAATGTAATAAAAAGTAGCAGTGTATAATTCCAACCTAATATCTATATTTTTATAATTCATATTAGGTAAGTAGATAGAAAAAAATATGACATTAAAGCTAACACCAGGGAACACTGAACTTTTAGAATTTTCAGAAATATTGTGAATGAGTTGGTATTGTGTTAAAGGTGATATTTGGACTTGTTCATCAATAATATATTACAGAATAATCCAATAACTATTGCAAATAAGAAATCTATTCAAATAAGTCTGATCTGCACTTCAACAAAAAGTGACTTGTACAGATGAACTCAAGTCACTTTGATTCAGGTTTTCACTTCAAATATATTGTTCAAATACTGTATTCTATAGATTCTGACTTTTCAATTTCCCTCTTCACATGAGCATAATACTTACTCATCCAATATTATACCATAATAACATAAAATTATTATTTAGCATGTATTGATTGTCCTGTTGCATTGAACATTGAATCAAATTGCTTCTCTTCTTTCAATTCCTTTTTTTTTTTTTTTTTTTTTTTTTTTTTGCCTTTTGGCAAACCACAAGCACATGAAGAAACAGGAACGACCTCAGGTCATTGTAGTCTTCTATGGGATATGGTTGAAGGAAGCCCATAATTCATTCTGGCATTTCTTCAAAGGAGAAGGTTTCCATAGTCATAATTACTGGACTGATAATAAAGTTGCTCTTTGCAGAAGTCAGTAGGACCACACTAAACTGCTCTACAGGTTGTGACTTTTTTCATCTCCACATTCTTCTTTATGCCCTGCAATCTGTCTACAACAGACCAGTGTCTCCATCTTTAAGATCAGACTCAGTGATGTGACTGAAGCCATCTTTCTTTATTTTTAGCTCCAAATTGCCCTGCATCTTATTTACATTTGCATTCTCATTATCTAGCATCATGTTTGGTCATGTCAAAGATACTACATATTAACTGAATGGCATGGATCCCATATTGAATTCCCACCATTCCAACATTTTTCTAGGCATTACCTCATCTTTCTTATGCATCTTAAATATGTTCAGTTATTTCTATTACTTTGTCTCTTTCCCCTTAATCTAGAAACATCTTTTAAATTTCCCATCCTTGAAACACAAAAACTGTACCAACTTTCTACTATGCTAAAGGTTAAAAAACAAACAAACAAAAAAACCCCCAGCATTTCTGAAAGCAAACTCAGTCAATCCCTTTCACCCTCAAACAACATCCTAATGTGATAAATGCCCATTTTCTAAAGTCTGAAGATTTATGCTAACACCATGCCTTCACCAATTTACCAGCTATGACCTTTGCAGAGCTTTTAAATTCTAAAAGTTTTCTCTCTTGTAAAACTTTTTAAAGGGAAGAAGAAAGATCTCCTTCATTGGATTGCTGTGAGGACTAATTCTTTTTACGTATACATTCAATGATTTAATATAAAGCACAACACATAATAATGTCTCAAATCTAGCAGCTAACATTATTCCTTCTCTGTAGAGTTAATCATCAAGTACATGGTCCATGCCAAGCACTATATCAGAGATTGGGAGGGTAGTGGTGGGGAGGACTGGCTGCAAACAACTGGACCCCGCTCACACATCCATTCAGTCTAGGCTAGTGATTCTCAGTATCACCTGAAACATTTGTTAAAACACAGATTGCTGGGCTCAATCCGAGTCTCTGATTCACTAGGTTTGGGGAAGGACCCACATATTTGCATTTCTAAGAAGTTAAAAAGAACTACAGATGCTACTGGTCCAAGAACCACTCTTCAGAAGTCACTGGTCCAGTCTGGTACTTCCACCATTGTTTTTGTAGCCCTAATTTCTTTCTCTCTTTGGTTGGTGCCACCACATTCCCAATAAGTTGGGCTGGAAAATTGAATGGCGTCCTTTACCCCTCCTTATATCTCCTTTACTTTCTCACTGTGCTTCACTCTTTTTAACTTCTTTTCAAAACTCATATAAAGTGTTTCTAGCTAGTCTCTTTCTTACATACTACTCCCAAATTAATATTCCTACAATAAAGTTCAAAATATGCTGATTCCCTCCCCCAAACTCTGCATCAATTCCCATCTGCCTTCAGGGAAAAAAGAAAAGAAGCCCAAACTCATGACCCCAGACCTTTCAGATTTCAGTGATTTGTCCTCAGTAATAACACAGATGGAATAAATAAAGCTTCACAGAGTGTAGAGACATCTGAGCTTGATTGCACCAAAAGACTATTCCAGCATGTAGAAATGGTATGTGCTCATTCTAGTGAATAGCATGATGTGTTTATCTGGATTACATCAAGAAGTTCCTTTTGGTTAAACTAATGTTTCTCAGATCATCCACTCATGTTGGTTGCCAATTCAGATGCCTTGGCCTCAAACAGATTCTGAGTGGCTGAGGCTTAGTAATCAGCATTTTTAATAAGCCCCTTCAGTTCAAGGTGAGAAAACCACTGGTTGAGATCAAGGTCAGGAAAGAAGTGAATGTAGAAACCTAAAGTGAGACCAGGTTTAAAGACAGGCAGTTAGAACTGTTAACTGTTCTCAGGTGCTTGCAATAGAGTTGAAAAGGATTTAAGATGAGGATAATGAGTTGTGCTTATTCAGTGAAAGGAACTGGGAGAGAGGAGAGGAGAGAAGAGAGAGGGGGACCAGGTCCTGGTATGAGGAGAGCTGCTGGGATTCAGCTACTGGGAAAGTCCAGGTAAGAGAACAAAGCAGTAGAAATCAAAAGTCAAGGTCATTTAGGGGGCTATTCAGAGTGACATTAAAAAATAACTCAGTGTCCAGGCAGAGTGAGAAGTGAGGAAAGAGATGGAGTAAGGAATGAGAATACTAAATTCTCCACTTGGGGTAACTGGAGAGATGGAATTGCCATTAATTCAGACATAAATCACAGGAGAGAAAGCAGTTGGGGGCTAAAGAGAGAAGATAATTAACTGTGTTTTGGTCATGCTGAGATTGAATTGAATCTGATACAAAGATGTATTGAGGATCTATTATGCGCCAGGCATCATGCAAAGCAGTGGCAAACCAACTGTGAGCAAGAGGGGGAGTCCCTGAGTTCAAGAAACCTACCACCTAACACTGGAGATGATTTAAAAAAAAAGATTAAAAGAATGTTGGGCCAGTGCTATGGCTGGTGAAGGATTAGGTGGCTTAGGACTACTGAGCTGAGTTCCAGCTCATGGTCTACATGGAGGGAGATAGTCCCTGAAGATTTTCCAGAGGAAGTGTCACTAAGACCTGAAGGATATCCTGGAGTCTCAGGTGACAGAGAGAAGGATAAAAGTGAAAACATAAGCAAAAAAAAAAAAAAAAATGGGGGGTGAGGGAATAATATACTACAAGGTCCAGAAATGATAAATACAGAGTACCTTTGAGGAATTGAAAGGATTTTGTGAGAGTAGGAGTGAGGTAGTAGCTCCAAGGGACAGATTATTTAGGGAAGTGTCACAATAAGGCCATAAACAAAGTGTTTAAACATGATAGTCTTCTTTCTTTCTTAGGAGAATAATAATGACCCAGAGATGAGCAGATCAGGGGAGTGTACTTGAAGGCTCTGCCATCCTTGCTATGTGGGATTCCATCTCTGGGCATAAGCAGATGATCCAGTTCTTGTCATTTCCTGCCAGAAAGATGCAAGAAGGGGACTAATGAACACATCCCCAGTTGTTACAATGGCAAGCTTTGGGGGGTGGCATATATCACTTCTGTCATCTGGTTCGCTAGAACCTAGACCTGTGTGTGACGCCCAGCTGCGAGGGAAGTCATATAGCACAGCAGCTGCACAGAAGTCAGCCAGGTAAGGAAATGCTCAGAAAAGGTGAGGAGCTCAAACTACATCCTAAGGACACTGGATTGACTCAAGAGTGTAAGGTGAAGAGATTTATAGGGAGCAGGATGAGGACAGTTTAGAAGACAAATGTTTAATCAGGTGTGTTCCTCACAGCATTAGGCCCATGAGGTACACCAGGACAAAATAATGCAGTGGTCAGATGAATTTGGGAACCCTAGATGCCAACTTTTTCCCTTTTCAAAAAGCTTATCATGCATACTGACTTAAGAAGCATATGAGAAGTTCAGTAGAAAAACATTTTTTGACCCCATGTTTTCCTTATTAATTTGATCAGAGATATTTTATTTCATACTATATTAAAATAACAAATCACACGTTGAAAAGTATTTCAGGAGAGCAGTGGGTGAATCATCAAGTGGTGAAAATTGGAGAATTAACCTCCAATTTTAATCAATAGATTGGAAAATTGTAGCAAGCACAGAGAAAAGGTAGTGGCCTCTCCTCTGGGGCCACCTACCACTTCCCTTAGTCCCATAAGTAAGAGGAAAATCTCTGCTAGATCCCCACCTCCTCTACTATGAATGGCAGTCATCCTACATGGAGTGAATTATTTCACTTGCTGCATATAAATGCTGGTTTATGCTCTCTGAAGGCAGTTTTGTTATACTGCATTGTGTTTCTGTTGTACAATTAACATTTACTACCATGTGCCAGGCACTTTACCTAACATTTCACACTCACTAGGTTATTGTACCTGTACAAAAGGTAGATGAGATGAGGCAATGATACAGGTTAAAGAAATGATCTGAAGTCACAGCTGGTAAAAGATGGAGCTGTGTATGTGTGTGGGGGGGGTTACTGGGGATTGAACTCGGGGGCACTGAGCCACATCCCAGCCCTAGTTTGTGTTTTATTTAGAGACAGAATCTCACTGAGTGGCTTAGCGCTTTGCCATTGCTGAGGCTAACTTTGAAATCAGGATCCTCCTGCCTCAGCCTCTTGAGCCACTGAGATTACAGATGTGCACCACCATGCCCAGAGATTGAGCCTTTTGACTTGAACCCTGATCTCTGTGACCCTCAAGTCTGTATCCACGATCATCATTCATTATAGAATAGGATCAAGGAAGCATTTCCAAATGAGTGAAGAAACATAAATAATTTCTAATAACCTATAGCCAATTTTCTGAGTGCATTTCCATTAACATTAAAATTGAGACTATTCTAACTAAACATCAATCAGTGAAAGTGTTAGGTAATTCTGACAGTAGCTCAATCCTGAATTACATGAAAGTTACTCAAGAGGAGTATGGAAATATTTAGCCAGCAACAGAGTTACTAGCTACAAAATTACCTCTAAGCGAAGAGCAGTTTTTCATCTGCTCTTGAATATTGGTTTAAATGCTTCCCCATAGCCCCAGATATGAAGGGAGTCACAACTAAGCAGTGGCATGTTGACTGGATAAACATCATATTTCCTTTTTATCACCTTTTCCCCCCAAGTAGTAGTGTATTGAGTTACAACCTTATTCATTGCTCCTACAGAAAGACACTTTGAAAAATTGGGCGTTTGTAGTAATATTGACAACAAAAGCAGGTGTTGTCACCTCCCATTAGCATTAATTTAATCAGTGATTCACTACAATAGGAAACTATTACCTCTCTGTGGTGGGCCTTCCTATCAGAAATGGGGAGCATCAGGAAAAAGAAGTACCAGTGCAGAAAATATAGTGAGACAACCTTTTTTTGGGAATATTAAATTTAAGTTGTATAAACATTTGTTTTCCTTTTATCAGTAATGAAAAGTTCCTAATTCACCTAAGCTGGAAAGACCATTGTGGGGTATGGCTAATTGGTCTTGAAAGACAATTAATATCTGTCAGGAACATGTACCAAACACACAGGTTTTGCAAACAGTCAATCCCTTTGCCCCCTTTTTCTCTGTTGTTCTGTTTATTGTGCCCAGTTAATGTGCTCTTTTGCCATAATAATCTCCAGCTAAATCATAATTGCTCTATTGACGGCATTACTGTACATTTTTGACAGATCATTATTCATACTTAACCACTTGACCTGGAATAAATGTTAAAGCAATTACCACTGAGAGCTTTTCTATGAGAAAATTGAGGCAAAGTTTAGAGATAATCAAAATGCAAAGCTGATCATGATAGCAATTGGAAAAATGGCAAATCCTATTAAACAGATTTTTATTAGCCAAGTTGATGCCAGTAGATATTATCTGGTAATTTAGTCTTATTAAAAAGAAAATAAAGCAGCTAATTGTTTACTATTCTGGAACTTATTCCAGCTTGCAATTTGCAACTGAAATTAGGCTTTATGTGGCTCATCTATTTTGTCACATTGAAATATGAAATCGTTTGGTACAAAGCACATCTGCTCAGTGCCTCTTACATTACCAGAAAAATCCCTCATTCAATATGTTTTGTACCTGTTGAGGCATTATGGATGGATTAATTTACAGCAACCGATATAAAAGCTAATATTCAGTATGTTTTTATTATGTCAAATATTTTAAAGTCTGTACTTCCAGGGATTAAATTTTATTCCTGCTTTATCTCACTTTATATTCAAACATTGACCCCAATTTTTTTTTCTGTATTAAGTCACAGGGCAATAGACTTCTGAAAGCACTACAAATGTATGTTGTAGTCTTTAGGAATAAGAAATCATCTTATGATTTGGACCCCAATCTCAAGTATAGAAAGAACAATGAAAAAAATTTCAACATATTTGAAGATAAATGATTTTCAAATTTTGGGAGCAAAATGCTAAATCAATTGTGCAATGGTAAAAATATATTTAATGCTCTAAGAATTGATTTTTAACATCCATGAACACAATATCTTCCTTAATCTTGCTATACTGTTTGAAAACCTGCACATGTTTGTGAGCTACTGAGAATGAGTCAAAATGAAATTCTCAACTATTTCATTATTCAAATAGCTGGTCAGAAAAGACAGTGGGTAACAAAGTAACAATATTTGGAAAGTTGTCTTTTCCCACAATCCTTCTATACAAAGTTGAGAAATTATTTAAGACAACAAAACTTGACAAAAGTCCCATTTTTAATTTCTGAACAAAATTCCCTTTTTCCTTTAGTTCTTAAAGAGTGTTTAGTTAAAAGTTTGGCATGATTCAGATTCTTTGGACTAATATATTGAGCAAAGCTGTAATCAAAAATGTGCACCAAAGAGACAGAAAGTCTTAAACAGATAGTGTAAAGTTTTACTGGCCCCTTCTGAATCATGAGCCCTGTTTGAAAACTATCATTAAAATTCAGAAAACCGATTACTGATATGTGGATATTGTTATCTTGGGAGGTGCAGTTATCGGGGTCTGCTCCAATTGGTTCCTGTAGTTTCTATATTAATGGAAGTTTTTTCACAGTTAATGAAAGGAGAGACTTTCTTTTAATAAGTCCATAAAACATTAAGTAGATCTTTCCCTCTTTCTTCTGCCATTTTCCTCTCCCAGAAGAGTCCTTTTGAAAGTCCAAAAGGTACACATTTGGCAGTCAGATAAGGACTGGCAGTTTGTAAAAAACTCATTCTGCTTCTCTGTTCTTGGACTTGGCCTTATCAAACTGATGGTGTTTAAGATAACAGACTCTAATTGTTTCAAAAATTTTCATAGTGTAACATCACTTCTTTATAAAGAGGCATTTTGTGAAAGTTTTCCAGATGTTCTTAATGTGTCAGAGCCAGAACAGCAAAGAAAGCCACGGGATTGAAATTCTTCTTTTGCCATGTTTGTTAACTTAAATTTATTATTGATAGAACATCTTTATTTTAAAAGTCAAATGGAGTTTTTATAATCCATTCTGGCTTATATATGAAATCATTTTACTTTAGATCTAGAAACAAAAGCTAAATAAAGTCAAGATTTTTCCAGTATTTTTTACTTAATTCTAAGTTTGTGTGATACAGAGTAAAACATAGTAAAAGTGAGTTAAAATGACTTGAGTTGTATCTGAGTTTGATAATCTTAAAAATAATCTATAGGTCATTGTATTTTAATGTGCTTCCATTATTTCTACAGACTTATTTATTCTTTTAGTACAGAATGTTCTGCAATCACTGAATTATTTTTTACTTCTGTGTACAGCTTTTGAATCAACATCTCTTATCCCTCTTTTCTTTGATATTGGCATCCCAGGAATCTGAGTGTGGGACTTTCTCCCTGACCTTGACCTGGGCATAAACCCAAGTCTCTATTCTCCCATTAGGGCATCATGTCATGATTTTAATGTATGCTTTATACTGAATAATTTTAGTATTACTAAGTCACAAAACAATCAAACCATATGTGTCTCATTTCAGCCACATAGTGAAAGGGCTGAAGGAAGTCACAGAACAATAAACAACTAAGTGCTTTATATTTTTCCCCTTTAAGGATGTTACAGGTCAATTCTGCCCAACTTATTCTAAGAGGACTTTTTGTCTCTTAGCACCACTCTGACACTCTTCTAGAATCTATTAATAGGCTAGGAAAAGAGGATTCAGTGTTCCAGCAGCTGCCCAACAGTACTGTTAGTAAATGCCCATGAACCAAATGTAGTACCCTTGAAGGCTAACTATACCCTGAGCCTAGAACATGCACACTTCTGATATATTGGCCAGCAGGGGTTTCTGAACATTTTTTTTCCTGTTTGCAATTTTTAGGTCTAATTCCTGCTTAGTAAAATCTTGTCAAACTTATTTTTTCATCTGCATGTGAAAAATAAAGGGTTCTTGATGAACTAGTCAAATGTTCTGGAGAGACTGGAAGGCTTTCTTTCCAGGTTCCTAAAGTACCTTTGGGTCCTCAAAGGCCCTAGACTGGTAGAAATGAAGGATGACTCCACACTGGGTCCTACATATTTTATCCTTGGAATTGCCTGGACAACTCTTAACCATTCTTATCGGAGGGGTCTTATTTGTAGGGGAAAAGACATTATAGAGTTTGGGGAACAAAAATTGGGAAATTTTTCAAATTTCAAATGGGAGTATTGAGAAAGGTTTGGCAAAAGACAGCTTTTTATCGTAGCCTTCAACTGCTATAGATTTCAACAAGCAAGGATGGGGTGAACATGCTTCAAATTTAAAAGAAGGTATTTGCAGAGTGAGGTTTGATTCCAACCTCCAGTGTTAGAACAGGAGATGAGGGATGAAAGGAAACATGCAAGGGAGAGTCCACTTTGCCTTGGTTCATGCTGCTTACTACTTCCTGAGTCTCTGAATGCCAGGCCTTTGCAGTTATTAATGTTTATCATCCATCCTGTCTCCCACAGCACCTGTTTTCATCTTTCCAGGCGATTCCACTGTTTTCTTAGTCTTTTCTTCTACCATTGTCCTTAATGATTTCAGTTGTTTTGATGACATTTTGGACCCTTGAACACATAATTCTTCATTATCAGATAATTTAGTGTCATGGTTAAGAGTCTAGCCAGTGGAGCTCAACCACTTGGATTCAAATCCTGCCACTTACCGGCTAAGTCCTCCAGGGAGAGTTTCTTGCCTTTTCTGCACTTCAGTTTCCTCATTTGAAGATGGGAATAATAATAGTAGCTAGTATAAAAGAATATTGTTGT
This sequence comes from Spermophilus citellus, assembly GCF_964194105.1. Taxonomy (NCBI): domain Eukaryota; kingdom Metazoa; phylum Chordata; class Mammalia; order Rodentia; family Sciuridae; genus Spermophilus; species Spermophilus citellus. The sequence goes on along the minus strand of NC_138196.1, from coordinate 55,061,682 downwards.
GAGGTTTAAATGAATAAATACATGAAAAATGCTTAGAATGATAACCTGTCATGTAGCATTAGCTATTACTGTTAGCATCATCATTGTCTCTAAAGACATTTAATTTCATTGATCAGCTACCATACCTGACTACACCTTATCAATACATTGCTTCAACAGCCAAAGATCTGAAGTTTGGTGTGTCTCTGTCATTTGTAGCCTCCTTGCAAAACTCACATACAGATCAGTTCAGTGGTGCACTGGTTCCTGAACTCCTCTGTCCACCATGCTAACTATACATTCACCGCCCTCTTCCCCCGTTTGCTCTCAGCCTTCATGCTCTACTGGAGACGAAGGAAGAATCCTGTAGATGAACCATGCTGCTTGTCCTCATGTTGTTTGACAATGCCTTTGATTATTTTTCTCAAGAAACTTTTTTCTTTTCTTACAATGGGCTGGTATTTGACTAGGAGTTAGCATTAACATTTCCAAGTATTTGATAGGAATTGACCCAGTTCATCGCTATTAGGAAGGCACCACCTTTTTATCATTTCACTGAGAAAGAAGCTGAGGCTCAGATAGGTAAAGCATCACCTCAGTGTGCCCAATTTTCAAATTGTTGGCAAAGTCAGGTTCCCAGACTTGGACAGTCAGGATCCTTAACCTGTACCCATTAGACAACATGACATTATCATGGCGAACTTTCTAACAAATACCGAAAACTTTATTGGTGGTAAATGCTAGATCATTTTCTCATAAAATTTAAGTCTTCAAAATATTACTAAAGTAATATATAAACTGTTTAACATGCAAATAGAAATAATATATATATAATGAAAAGTCTTCCTTTCTTCCCATCAATCCCATTCCTTAAAAGAAATATATTTTGGCATACCTGTCCAAAATTCTCTATACACATAATTAAGCCTCAACAAAGATGTACATATGTAATCAACATGTGTACTTTTCATGAATAGAATCATTGCATGTGTGTGCCCATGTGTGATATATGTATATATATTTTTCATAATACTTTTGTGTGTGTAAATACACAAGTACACTATTCTCTATAGAAACATAGAAACTTTGCACATTTGACCCCTGGAGACAGGTTTTACACATCATTCTTTAGTTTGCCGTTTTTAGTTTCATGATTATCAATGTTCAAGAAAGAAATTCAAGAAGTAAAAATTTGTATTAATATATAAAAAAATCTAAAAAATAAACACTATCTACTTTTATTGGAATATATTCCCCCAAAGTATCCATTGAAAACTTAATCCCCAATACAACTATATTAAGAGGTAGGACCTTAGGAGGTGATTAGGCTATACAGGCTTCACACTCCTCATGCATGGATTAATGCCATTAATATGGGAGAAGGGTTGCTAATGCAGGAATGATTCCTTATGAAAGGACAAGTTCTCCCACACATGCACGCTCTATTGCCCTTTCACCTTCCACCATGGGATGATTCAGTAAGAAGGCCCTCACTAGATGCTACTTCCTCCATCTTGGACTTTCAAACATCTAGAACCAAGAGCCAATGAACTTCTATTGATTACAAATCACTCTGTGTTAGATATTCTGTTATAGCAACACAAAACATACTGACACACTCCTTATCCTTGATGGAGTAAACTTGGAAAATCCTGAAGTCAGTTGAGGACCTATTCCTGGGACATCAAGGCATGAGATGGACGGGTTAAAAAGCGACCACATGTCCCTTGTTCACTCTCCCTCTAACCTCTTCTACCAGAGCAATTTCACTTTTATGTGTGTTGGTCTACATATAAAACTTCTACTTAATATTTCATTTGAAGAAATAGTTCTAAGAAATCTGTGTGGCTCAGCCAGAACATAAATATCACAATGTCAAGAATTTTAATCAGTATGATAATTTTATTTTGAGCCAAATGTGTCCCAGGTCCCTAAAACAATACCTGGCAAATAGTAGATGCTCAAATATTTGTTGAATGGATGAATATGTGAATATGAATACATCTTTGCATATACCCACAGTGTGTTAAAATGTGAAATTCATGCTTCTCTTTGACATGACTTTTCCTCCACAGTTTCTACCCTATCTTGGCCCACTTTTCACCAATTCTACTAATATAAAATCAGGCCAATCTCCTGCATGCTCCATCTTTTTTTTCCCCTATATTGGTTTTCTGTGGTTTGCTGGGGTTGCAGGTACAAAATTGTCAAGTGACTAAATAATAGAAATGTATTTTTCCAGAGTTCTGGAGGCTGGGAGTCTGAGATGGAGGTATGAATGAGGCCATGTGCTAGGGAAGGCTCTGTCGCTGGGCTATCTTTGCTACAGGTATGCTCCTGGCTTATAGCACCATAAATCTAATCATCATGTGGTATTCTCCCTATGGGTGTGTCTACATCAAGATTTCCACTTTTTGTACAGATGTTGGGCATTTTCTCTAGAGACCCATGCTATACCAGTATGATGTCATGTTAACTAATATCTATGAGCCTATCTGAAATAAGGTCACATTCTAAGGCAATGGCCATTACAGAGTAAATTTTGGAGGGTTTTGGAGAGAGACAATCCAACCCATGATTATTGCTCTTCTTCTCTCCCTCTCCTCTGCCCTTGCTCTTACTATTCTGTTCTTCCTGGAGTGGCGTGTTTTGCCCTCTATCTGACTCTTACTCAAAAACTTCAACTCTCATTATATCAGAAAGCTAAACTTAACTTACACCTTAATAGCCTGATAACTTTTCAAGGTCCTTGAAAATAGTATCAGAGATAGATAAACTTCCCCATTGCCTACTGGAGCTCTTGGCTCAAAACAACTGCCAATAACAGATAAGTAATGACTAACTGTGGCTTCCTCACAATTCATAGTATTATCATGAACAAAGAGGACACCTGATTTTAATTTTGCCCGGAATAATCTATCCCTGTTTAGAGAGCAAAGATTTAAATCCCTCACCTTGCCAAGAATATTAGATAACGGTAATAGTTAAGATATAGTAAAGCCTCACTGCATGCTAGATGCTGCTCTAAATTCTTTGCATACTAGTTAGGTTAATCCTCACCACAACCCTGGGAGTATAATTATCACCTACCTTTATTTGATGAAGGGATTCCAAGAAAGGTTAAGAAACTTGTTCAAGGTCCTACCCTACTTAATGATTTCTTGGGAGTTGTAACAAGGGTGGCTATAGATGCCAGGTACTCCGAATCACTACTCTAAATTCCCTGTCTTTTAAGAACCTACACAATGTGTTTTTATATCATATACTTTATTTTTATTGATTTTATTATTATTTTTTAAATACATGAGCAGTGGAATGCATTACAATTCTTATTACAAATATAGAGCACAATTTTTCGTATCTCTGTATATAAAGAATGTTCACGTCAATTTATGCCTTTATACATGTACTTTGTTTATTTTTTGCATTACAATTCTTAATACACATATATACCACAATTTTTCATATCTCTGTTTGTATATAAAGTATGTTGACACCCAATTCAAGTCGTCATACATGTACTTTGTATAATGATGTCCATCACATTCCACCATCCTTGCTAATCCCCTGCCCCCTACCTTTTCCTCCCACCCCTCTTCCCTATCTAGAATTAATCTAATCCTCCCATGCTTTCCCTCCCTACTCTGCTATGAGTCAACCTCTTATATCAGAGAAAACATTCCGCATTTGTTTTTTGGGGATTGGCTAACTTAGTATTATCTTCTCCAACGCTATCCATTTACCTGCAAATGCCATGATTTTGTTCTTTTTAAATGCTGAGTATATCATATACTTTATAATGGGCATTTTTAAAACAGAACCTTACTGGAAGTCTTAGGGAGCAGGTTAGAGTTTTTAGTAAGGAGGGTTTCTTCCTCTTTCCTCCATCAGACTATCTTTCTGAGTGTTTCCCCACTCAGACTTGAAAATAGCTTAAGCTAGACAGGTGCCCCCAGAATACCAGCACACAAGTAACCCAGGAGAACCAATTGCTTCTTCTCTCTTACTGACCTGCAAATCTGGAGACATGTCTGTCTAGTACATGGCTTACCTGGTTCCCTATTCAGTGGATTAGTCTAGCCTTGACTTTGGAGTCTACAGGTAAAGCCAAGTTTGTTTAAGAAAGTCATGACTGTATTGAAAGTTTTGTTTGATAGGACCTCTAGGGAGATCTCAAGTCTATATCTGTCTGCTAAAAGATTTCAACACACAGCAACAAGTTGAGAGCTAACATAGAAAGGATGTAAAAGATGGCTTAAATAGAAAGCTATTGATAAGAACCATTTCATGATTATTCTGTTAAAAGGCAGTTTACACTTTCTAATTTTAGATGGGAGACTTGCTTTCATAGATCATCCAAAAGTATATATTAGCCAAGAAAAATGTAGAAGACAAACAGCTTATAATACTACTACTAGAAATTGATCTCTACATTCAAGGTAAATGGATTTCAAGTATTGATTAATACTTTGTAATGAATATCATTTCATAATTTTTAATTAACCACTAGGTAATATTTAATGGAAACTACATAATGTAATACATATGAGTTTGAAAAATGGGAAGGTAAAAGGGTTCTGTCCTTTAGTCTCATTGTGGTAAAAAAAAGTAATTGCCAAGAGTGACCAGTTTGTTATCATGTTTTCTTCTCTGGTAATTCTAGATTATTAATGTCCCAAAGCACAAAGTGATACTGCTATATTAATTCACTTGGCCTTGAAATGATCTATGACACAATTTAAGAACCATGCATTTTGTCACCGGTTAAAATTGATTGTAACCCAGTGAAAGAAAAAAGACAAGGGATCTTGTGGAACTAGAGAATAAATTCATCCATAATGTGAATTCTTTTGAAAATATTAGCAATACTAAATAATGTGAATTTTGCTGCAGACACCTGGCAGTGAAGTAAGAGGGAAAAGATTTATACTTGGTGGTAGAGCATTAAATACTGACGGTAGAATAGCCGCAGAAAACGTTCAAGTAGAACTGGAAACAATAAAAGTCCAGTATTCACATACAGAACTATTAGAAGTACTGTGTGTGTTGTAGGAAGAGCCCAGAATTTAAATGAACCATTTATGCCTGGGCTGCCCTAGGGCAAGTACAAGGTACATTAATAATGCAGTGTTTATTTGAAATATTTTATTATAGCACACATTCATTACTAAAAAAAAAAATCTAAACAGTAGGAAAAAAGCGAGGTTTGCACAGGTTCAGCATTCTGGAGAAGTTATTTTCAAAATGGGATTCCTAGAAAATTATATCATTTCTTTCAATACTTCACCTGTGACACTATAAATAATACATATTTATTTAAGTAGTGGTATTATATACTACTACTTGTGTTGTACATAATTTATAGAAAATGATATACCAACATGGGTAGGTAATGTTCACCATGAACGTAAATGATTAGAATTAGAAAGTGATGAAGAACTCTAAGGATTGCCTAATATGAGGTAGAGTAAATTAGACTCCTTAAAAAGTGCCTTCATGTTTCCCCAAAATTATAATCAACTTGCCTTCTAGTATAAATGAGACAATTATTACTAGCTATTGTCATGAGCAAATTGACTCATGTTAAATACACATAAAGTGATAGGAGAATGCCATTACACTTATTTATACTTATTCCTAAGAAGGTTGCCACATACAAGCTGTGTTTACTTGCACAGAACGCTGAAGAAAGTTGAGGACCATCTGGGTCTCCCTGCAGGAAGTGGGCAAAGCATCATCTTGGGAGCAAACAGACCTAAATAACTCCTGGCTTCATTGTTTATTACTTGCATGATTTGCAGCAAGGTTTTTCAACTTTCTGAGTTTGTTTCCATGTCTGAACAGTAATACCCACTTCTCAGAGGCAGTAGAGGAATAAAATAAGGAAAATGGTGACAAGCGCCTGGGCACTAAGTGCTGAGCAAATTGGCTTTAGTTCCTTTGGCTCTTTATACACAGGCAGAGTACAACAATTACTGCCTTTTGTTTGTTTGGTTTTGCCTATTCTTCCCCAGCAAGTTGGTTACTTCTAGGAAGAAAACTACACCTTTTTTTATCTTTGCATTTCCAGCCGTGAGCTAAGGGCCAAGCACCTGGTACTTCTGGTCCATAGGTTAACACGATTCCCTCTGATGTACTTTGCCATCTCAGATAGAGACAGCCTTCAGTCTGGCTCAGGAGCATTTCTTACATATTTCTGGCAAATGTGCTAGATTATTGCCCAAGATACAAAGGAATAGGTCCTTTCCTTTCTTTTGTTTTCTTAATAAATGATAGTATCCCTTGAAATCATTTAACTTCTAATTTCTGTTGCAGAATTCCAAAATATATTCTTCTTATATAGTACCTTGGAATATTTACTCCTTTAGAGAAGTCAATAATCATGTCTGCTTGTGTAGAATGTATTGCAAATGTCGTGTATACTTCTGTTGTACTTCTGCTCTCAACACTGTGGTGGTCTGTCCAGAGGGCCATATAATATGGAAAAAACGCCACACAAAACTCCCTCTCTTGCATATAGGTTTTAGCCTCTCAGCATCTCACTTCTTTTTTCTATGAAGTAAGTAAATAATGAAACATCCACTATGATTTTTAAGTGAGATTGAGTACATGTTAGATACTCTATAAATACAAGATTTGCTTTGTTTGTTGTTCACATATTTGGTACTAACACTAGTTTTTGAGGCAAAAGCAGAAAATTGACATTTATTGCATAAAATCTGCCAGCCAAGCACTAAGCTGAGGATTTTTTTCATTTAATATCTCATTTAAATCCACATAGCACTTCTATGAGGGAGGTGATAATAACTCCTTAAAATCCTAGGAAACTCTATTTAGTGAAATTAACAAAGATCACGTTCTTCTCTTGTCACACATATAATAATACTCAAGTTAAAGGGAAGAATATTCTAGTTGTAAGCATGGTATGTTTCAATAATGAAAATTGCTAATTGCATTTTATTTTTGTAAGAGTTTACAAACAATCTTTCACATGCATTATAGATTCTGGCAATAAATTCCTGCTATGTGCCAGGAATTGTGCACATAATATGATCAATCTTTGAAATAAATTACAGGATTGTCAATAACATGGAGAGCCTACAGAACAAGAAGAAAAATCTTTACCACATGCACCTCAGATAGAGCACTAATCTCCAGGATATATAAAGAACTCAAAAAACTTAACACACATACACACACACACACACACACAAAAAAAAAACCACAATAAATAAATGGGCTAAGCAACTGAACAGACACTTCTCAGAAGATGATATAAAATCAGTCAAGAAACATGGAAAAATGCTCATCATATCTAGCAATTAGAGAAATGCAAATCAAAATACTCTAAGATTTCATCTCACTCCAGTCAGAATGGCAGCTATCAAGAATACAAACAGTGTTAGTGAGGATATGGGGAAAAGGGCAAACTCTTACTTTGCTGATGGGCTTGCAAATTGGTGCAACCAATCTGGAAAGTGGTATGGAGCTTGTTCAGAAAACTTGGAGTGGGACCACCATTTGACCCAGCTATCCCACTCCTTCGGTCTATACAAAGGACTTAAAATCAGCATAGTACAGTGATGCAACCACATCAATGTTTATAGCAGCTCAGTTCACAATAGCTAAACTATGGAAACAACCTAGATGCCCTTCAACAGATGAATGGATAAAGAAAATGTGGTACATATACAGAAGGGATTATTACTCAGCCTTAAAAAAATGAAATTATGGCCTTTGCTGGTAAATGGATAGAACTAGAGAACATCATGCTAAGTGAAATAAGCCAGTTCCCCAAAACCAAAGGCCAAATGTTTTCTCTGATAAGTGGATGTTGATCCATAGTGTGTGTGTGTGGGGTGGGGGTGGGGGCTAGGGAAGAATAAAGGAAATTTGAATTGTGCTGAGGGGGGTGAGGGGAGGGGAAAGGTGTGAGGATGGGAAGGACATAGAATGAGACAGACATTACTACCCTATATATGTATGATTACACTCCTGGTGTGACTTGGCACCATGTACAGCCAGAGGAAGGAGCAGTTGCACTCCATTTGTGTACAAAGTGTCAAAAAGCATTCTGCTGTCATGTATAACAAATTAGAACAATTTTTTTTTTAAATAGAAGGGAAGTCAGTAGAATAGGAGAAGAGGATCAGAGGGAGGGTAGAAAGGAGAAGGAGAGGTACTGGGGAATTGGATTGTTCAGAATATACTGTTTTATTGTGTGCACATATAAATATAACAAATCCCACTGTTATATATAAGTATAATGTGCCAATAAAAAGAAAAAAAATTAAAGAGAATTACAGGATTATGTGATCCTCATTTCATAGAAATAGTGCTTCGCCCTGACTGTGGGGCTTACATAGTTTGGGGCTTGCACGGCCTCTCAGGTCACTCTCCCCAGAGCTGGCTGTGTTCTCATTTTGACCAATATAATAAAACTCATCAGGTTATCAGGTCTCTAACCACAGATAGGGACAACAAAACTCGGGGAAATACCCTGAAAGTGAAAATTCCAGAACAAAAATCCAAAGCACAGTCATATTTTGGCACATTGTGGGCACTCAAGTGAACTTTATAGAACTTTAGCATATGTTCCAGGTCATGAAATTCCCTACCTTATGCCATATTTCTATTATCACATTATAAAAAAGACAAATCTCTTAGTGAAAGTGCCACAATGTGTTTCCATAGAAGATGTGGGTTTTTGTATAGCCATTACTATAGACTCTGTCGTCCATCAACTTTTTCTGTTTAGCTATGTCTGAACCAACTTGCTGCCACAGAATGTACATTATATAAAGTTGTCTTTGTTTTAAAACCTATGTATCTAAGAATAAAGGAAAATACATAAAAAATTGTTCAATATAGATTAGTGATAAGAACGATGGAAATTTTAAAGAATTTCTTCAATTTAGTAATCATGTATTGAGTACCTACAGTATTCATATGAAGATATGCAATGCTCGGGAAAGACCAAATGCAAAGAAGCCTGTTCCCACAAAGAACTAACAGTTTGTCTCATATTTTTTTTAAATTTTATTTTATTGGTTCTTCATAGTTACACATGATAGTAGAATCTATTTTGGTAAAAGTATATAAGCTTAGGATATATCTCATTCTAATTAATACCCCATTCTTGTGGATGGACACCATGATAGGGTTCACTTAGGTTCTATCATGTATGTACATAGGAAAATTATGTGATTGATTCCACTGTCTGTCTATTCATATCCCCCCTCCCTTCTTTTTGTTCCCCTTTGTCTAGTCTACTGAATTCTTCTCCTCTTCTTCTCTTCCACTTTATGGTGGTTAGCTTCCACATATCAGCAAAAACATTTGACTTTTGATTTTGGGGAGATTGGCTTATTTCACTTAGCATGATATTCTCCAGATCTATTTACTGGCAAATGTCATAAATCATTCTTCTTTATGGTGTAGTAATATTCCATTGTTTATATATACCACACTTTATTTATCCACTCATTTATTGATGGACATCTAGATTGGTTCCATAGTTTTGCTATTGTGAATTGTGCTGCTATAAATATTGATATGACTGTCACTGTAGTATGCTGATTTTAAATCCTTGAGATACATGCCAAGGAGTGAGATAACTGGGTCAAAAGGTCATTCCATTTTTAGTTTTTTGAGGAATCTCCATAATGCTTTCCATAGTAGTTGCACCAATTTGCAGTCAGTCCTAACAACAATGTATGAGCATTCCCTTTTCCCTATATCCTTAGCAACATTTACTGTTACTGGTATTCTTGATAGTTGCCATTCTGACTAAAGTGAGGTGATATCTCACTGTAGTTTTCATTTTCATTTCTCTAATTGTTAGAGATGAACATTTTAAAATGTATTTGTTAATCATATTTCTTCTTTTTTGCCCATTTATTGTTTGGGTTATTTGTTGTAGTTGTTGTTGTTTGGTTTTGGTGTTAGGTTATACAAAATCTTGAAAAATCTTATCTGAGGTGGCAAAGATTTTCTCCCATTCTGTACATTTTCTCTTCACCCTCTTGATTGTTTCTTTTGCTGTGAAGAAGCTTTTTAGATTGATGTAATCTCATTGATTTTTAAAATTTTTATTTCTTTTGCTATAGGAGTCTTGTTCAGGAAGTCATTTCTTATGCTAATATGTTGAAGTATTGGGCCTACTTTTTCTTCTAGGTAACAAATTTCTGGACTAATTCCTAGGTTTTTAATCCATTTAAGTTGATTTTTGTTCAGGGTGAGAGATAGGGATTAACTTTTATTCTATGGATTTCATGATGGATCTCCAGTTTTCCCAGCTCCATTTTCCCCCCAGCATCATTGTTTAAAGAGGCTATCATTTCCCCAGAGTGTGTTTTTGGTGCCTTTCTCCAGTGTGAGATAACTGTATTTGTGTGGGTTTGTCTTTTTGTCTTCTATTCTGTTCCATTGGTCTTCTTGCCTATTTTGGTGCCAATTCATACTGGTTTTTTGTTTGTTTTTTTTTGTTTGTTTGTTTGTTTGTTTTTTACTATAGCTCTGCAGTATAATTTAAGTCTGGTATTGTGATGCCTTCTGCTTTGTATTTCTAGCTAAGGATTGCTTTAGCTATTCTGGACTTATTATTTTTCCAAATGAATTTCATGACTTCTTTTTCTATTTCTATGAAGCATGTCATTGGAATTTTGAGGGGTATTGTCTTGCAACTGTATAGCACTTTTGGTAGGATGGCCATTTTGACAATATTGATTCTGCCTATCCAAGACCTTGGGAGGTTTTTGGTTTTTTTTTTTTTTCCATCTTCTAAGGTCTTCCTGAATTTCTTTTATTACTATTTTGTAGTTTTCATTGTAGGGGTCTTTTAACTCTGAGATTTATTCCTAGTATTTTTTTTGAAGGCTATTGTGAATGGGATGGTTTTCCTTATTTCTCTTTTTAGCTGTTTCATTATTGAAGTATAGAAACACAATTGATTTATCAATGTTAATTTTTTATCCTGCTATTTTACTGAATTCATTTGAGTTCTAGAAGTTTACTCGTGGAGTTTTTGTGTGTGTGTGTGTGGGGGGGGGGGGGTTGTAGAATCATGTCATCAGCAGACAGTTTGAGCTCTTCTTTCCCTATTTATACCTTTAATTTCTTTCTTTTGTCTAAATGATCTAGCAAGAGTTTCAAGAACTATGTTGTATAGAAGTGGAGTTTATGTCATTTTAAAGTAAATAATTCCAGAACATACTATTTCAAGGAACTAGTCTATCACATTTTTTTTCTACAAAGAAAAACTAAGAGTAATAATAGTAAAGGAAATACTCTTACTTCCTACTATTGTCTTAACATGTGTATCTTGTAATTGTTTCAATACAAAATTTTCTAGATTATGCCACTCTTATAAAAATTATGATGGGAGGGATGGTGGCTGCCTTGGAAAAGAGAGAGTGTGTATGTGTGTATCAACATTAAAGAGGTCACTATGTCATACATGATCCTATAACTGAGTATTTGAGTTAACTTTTTGTTGCTATAATCAAAATTCCCAGCAAGAACAACTTAGAGGAGGCAAAGCTTTAGGACTCATGGTATCAGAGGCCTCAGTCCATAAATGGCTGATTCCATTGCTCTGAACCTAAGGTGAGGCAGACTGTCTTGGTGGAAGGACTCGGCAGAGGGAAGCTGCTCAGCTCATTACAGGGTCAGGAAGAAAAGAGAGGATTGGGAATGGGCCACAGGGAAGATGCATGCTTCAGGGCTAGCCCCCCGGTGACCTCCCTCCTTTAGCCATGCTCCACCTGCCTATAGTTACCATTCAGTCAGTCCATTCAAACTAGGAAGGACTGACTAGGTTACAGTTCTCACAATCCAGTCAGTTCACCTCTGAATATTCCTGCATTAACACAGGAGCGTTGGCCCGGGGGCACCTCATATCCACACTATAATTCTAGGACATGAAGAATTTCTACCCAGCACAAAATAGACTCTAGGATGACAATAATAACCTTACCGATGTATCTAGTTCAAGTTTTCAAAACTGGTGTTTATTGGATGTTAATAAATGATCTCTGAAGAAAGTTTAATTTGGTTTTAGAAATGCTGAGTTAGACAAGGTCAAATCAGTTTCTTTGGTGCAGGACTTCTCAGAAGCCTTATAGAGCTAGTATGCGTTGTGAAATTCCAAGAAAGTAATTCAGCAGGCAGCATTTCGCAAAATTACTAGAATATGTAACTTTTTTTCCCACAGACTTGCTATTAAGTCTTCCCCAGAAGAGAATCTTAGAAATGCTGACATGGAAAAATGGACAGTTGAGGCCACTGATGAATTTCTTGGACCAGAATCATTCTCAGTGGACCGTACTGTCTTCAGCAGGTCAATAGGTATACTCTATTAGTGTTTTGGATCATGGTTAGAATAGCACTGTGTTTCTCATTTTTTTTTTTTTGCTTTTGTTAAAATATGCTTACCAGAAATTATACAAAAATTTACATTTGGGACTTTTTACATGTACTGTATTGTCATCAAGTTTTCCCAAATTGCTACCACATCTTTTTTCACTCCAAAGTTAAATTAGAAACAGATTTCAATATTTTTAACACTGTGCCATAAATCACTCTAACACCTACTTGGGTGTTGTAGACACAGAAGGTCCTCAAATAAAATATATTTGATGACAATGATTTATGATCCTTAAATACTTTTCAGATGGACTACAAGCTAACCTCTGAGTCAGAGCCTGCCTGTCCTGATGCACTCACCTGGATCCAGGTTTGTTTGCATTGAAATTATTTCCCAGAAATATTATCAAATCAAAGAGCAGATAACATGCCCTTTTGAAATCATCAGATATAAGACTGGTGCTTTATGTGGAAGACGGAGCTTTTTTTAAGTAATCATTCATATTTTATAACGTGAACCATTTCTTGCAGTTTGGAAAATGAGTTATATTGGAAGAATTGTGGCTTCTAGGTAGTAATAAATATGAATGTTTTATATGGCATTTTCTATTGTTTCAGAACTTAGCAATATACTTTTAAATTTTTTCTCTATGATTTACAAACTTTTATTGTGATTCTTACTCTCTGTCACAATTTAGGAAATAAACATTAATTAGATATAAGGCAATATAGAATGAAAATATACAAGGAATTTTTAATGAAGTGTATTTTATTATCTTTTTAACATGTGCATTAAGTGCTCATTGTGCCAGGTACTATACTGGGCACTGCAGAAAGAGATACGGCAGATACATGCTCCATGTCCTCAAAAGGCCATCAGGATAGTTTTTCTCTTATGTGTAGCCAGAGAGCAGCAAGTCTGCTTTTCATATACCACATGAAATTTGTCATCTTTGTTTTACAGCTTCAGGATGAGGGTAAACATTTTTCTCTGGAAATAATTTTTGCATTTAAAATGGAGGTTAAACTGGTGAAGAAATGTGGTTGTCCTTTTTTGATTCAGTTACTTCAGGTCCCATATTAACTGTTCCAGTTTGAGTTGGGTTAAATTGTAAAGTTTGATTATAAAAATACCTTAGGTAAATATTGTAAAATCTAATGTAGAAAAGTGTCTTAGAAGAGAGTATATACACAAATGTTGCATTGTAGATCAAGTTTTTTCCTCATCCACTAATTTTCAATATGTTTCCAATAGTACCATTAAGAATGGTCTCAGAGTATTATGTGAGGCTTAAAGGCCATTCCTTTTTCTGCAGGTTGACAAGCACCATTTTTTCAGGGTACATTTGAGCCTCAAAGTATGCCATTAAATTGAACTTACATTATTAAATTGCATTACAATGTAATGCATACCAGCCTAAATTATTATTGATATTGAATCTATATAAGAAAAGATTCACAAACAATACATAACATGGAACACAAGTAGTGGCAGGCTAGGCTGGGGGGATACCTGACTCTATTTCTGATACTTTGGGTAACTGTAGCCTTGGGAAAGTGCCAGGACATTTTTTTTTAATTCATTTTGTTTTCCCCTTCTAAATAAAAAAGAGTTTGGCTTAGAAATGATCTTCTTTTTCATTACTAAATGTAATGAGTCTCTTTCCAAGTATAAACCAGAAACTCTCCTCAAAGTAAAAGATCACCAATGCATTAAAGTTAAGACATTTGTATTTGGTTATATGTAAAAGCTATGTTAGATGAATTTTAAATGATGAAGCTAAAACATTCCTTCACATACCTCACTCATGTGGGCCCAAAATAAGTTACCAAAATATCTCCCCCAAAATGGATCAATGCCATCCAGAACATTAAACCTGGGAGAGCCTTATTCAAAGGAGAAAACCCTTCTTCCTTTGGTAGGAATGTTAAGAAGTTCTCTAGGCAGGAGGGAGTTTGGTTTGTGTTAAAACCCTAATGGATCCTTTTTATGTCCGTTCTAATACACAAGCTTTGAGGAGGAAGGGGAAGAGCTGTTTTTTTGTTTGTTTGTTTGTTTGTTTTTGTTTTCCTGTGTTAAAACTCTACTGCAGGGATGGGTTGTGACTCAGTGATAGAGGCACTGGGTTTGATCCCCCACTCCACATAAAAATAAACAAATAAAATAAAGGCATTGTGTCCACTACAACTATAAATAAATAAATAGATAGTAGATAGATAGAAATAATTTAATAAATAAATAAAACTCTACTGCAAAAACCCAATAGTTGGCATACACTTGACTAAAAGAAAATAGACACACAGGTACAACAAACTTTACCAAAAGACTTTATTCCAAACAAAGTATGTAATTAAAATTTAAAATGTACCATTTTATAATCACTTAACTCATTAAGAAAACATCCAAAATCTTAAATTGTTATTTATATATTTAAGGAATATATGCACTTAATTTTCTTTAAAATAACTATGTTGAATCTATCGATATCATGTGTCTTATGCTATTTAAATGGCAGGAAGACTTTTAACAAAACAAAAAAAAAAGAAAACAGGATTTTTGATTAGCATTTTCTAGCAATAAAATCTATAAGTAATAGCAATAGTGATAATACCAAGCTATAATCTTTTATATATTATTTTGTTTGAATTTATATCAACATTTCTCTATAGTAAATTATAAACCTTCCTCTTGACATATCAGTTTAAAATAAAATTTATATTTATCCTTACATAATGATCCTTAAACACATTTTAGATGAGTACAAACAAGCAAAGTGTTTTTATAGCACTTGAAATATATTCATGATCTGATTTCACTGTCCTAGTTGGAAATAAAATTAAACTGGTATTACAAAGTATTTTTACTATGACTAAATCATTTCCATAACAACTCACCTTCCTTGTAAAGGAACATATACAAGAATCTGATTAAAACCAGTTTAAAATGGTATACCTTCATAAATTATGATGAGTTAAAACATTGGATCAAGTATATTATTGAGACTAAATTATGCTAAATAGCACATGCTATAATCTATAAATAATATATAAAACTAAATCTCTGTTCAAAATAAAATGGGAGATTGTCTAGATAATTTAAACATTCTCTTCTGCATTATTTAGTTAGTTCAAAGTAGGGTTCAGGTCGATGAGACTTGATACACAAATCATTGTCTGAGTCTCTTGGCTGGTTTGACTAAGATGACAAGAGTTTTACCTAGAAAATTACTCATGATATCATGGTCATGTCTAATCAATTTTCTTTCCAAATTATTTCTCAGTATTGTAAATATCTTTCTCCATAAGAAATGTCAAGTGTAGCACTGAGCTACATTTGTCTACAGCTTGCAGCCACACTATATCATATTTTTAAAATCTCTTTTATAGCTATGAAATTAAACCTGTTTCCTCCTTAAACTTCATTTCTGGACTAATTTTCTTTATAAATAAATTTAAACTCTTTAATCTGTGAATTAGCTAATTTAATAATCTATCATTTTGTGGGCTACAAATAATAAATACACTTAATGTAATTCCTTATTTTCTGTTATGTCATTGTAGAAGTCCCAAAGAATATTAAATATTTAACTCATATTTCCCAAAATCATTTTTAATCACTTTTTACTTGTCAAAACATTTTTAAACTTAAATTTAGCTCTTAAATGTGCTTGAACAACCAATCAAACTACAGGTCAACAAAGGAAAAAATTCATTAAGGATGTGCTTGACAAAGCAACATGGTAGACCCAAGTTGATCACAGCCTTTTGTTTCAGAGCACCATGACATTTCTTAATCATTGTGGCAATTTTTACAAAACACATGACTTGACCCCCAAATATCCCATGGATTATTGTGATTTTTTAATAGCATCAAAGATAATTCAGATGAGAGAGAAATTATTAGTAGCTACAATAAAAGAAAGGAGTGAAGTGCTTCGCTTATGAGTTTTACCAGAAGTCATTCATTGGTAACTCATCAGATTATTTTAATGAGAATATTCCTTATTAAAAAGCAATTACAAACATTTACAAATGATGATAATATTTTTAAAAAGGTAGAACCAAGGTTGGTGCCAGCTGCAACAAATTTGGTTTTTGTTTTTTTGTTTTTGCGGTGCTGAGGATTGAACCCAGGGCCTTGTGCATGTGACGCAAGCACTCTACCAACTGAGCTATAGCCACAGCCCAGGTAGTCATTTTTAATAGGCAAGATTGTTTCTCCATCTTTCCTCTGTTTTTGATATCTTTAATATGATGTGCTCTACTTTTCAGTTCAAATTACCAGTCAGAGATTCAACAGTAGAACAACTCTAGATTGTAAAGATACCATAGCTTAATATAGTTTTTCTTCCTCCTACCAAAAAAAAAAAAAAATGTCAGGAGGAACTAAGTTGTTCTGTAAACTCTAAAGTGCTATGTCCATATGAGGTATTATTATGCAAGCCAATCAAATTAAGTTTCATAGATGTATCCTCAATGTCAACATTCTACATTTCCCACTAACTTTGTTATCCAAGAGGGCATTCGATCTCAGTTATCCAAATCATTATCAATTATCTATGAAAATAAATATTGCTTTATGGAAATTGGAGTGTCTTAAAGCAAAAATGTGAACTAGAAGATAAACTGAGTATTATTTTTCTGTCCTTGTTTTTCGTGGGTAATTGTATATGTGGAGGTATGGTAAATGTATAAATATTGGTAGTTTTTAGCTTGACGGAGAACTAGAATAGATTGGACAAGATATGCATATCCTTGTTAAATGGAAATAGTTCATGTGCAAAATTCGTATACAGACAGAAAAGCGGGGAGAAAAGGGAAAAGGAACAAATGCCTTTGAAAAAGACTTTGCAAATCTAATCCCATAATCCGCCAGGACTGTGAATTGTTCTAACTAGAAATAAATGAAGAGATTACTGTATTTCATTTGTGTTTGTGGGTTTGTTTTTTAAAAATAGAAATAGCTAACATTTAACCTGGACCTTAATATTTTCTTTTGGAAAGAAACTACTTCATGCTCACACACAGGAGTAAAGAACACCAGTCTTTTTGTTTCCTTTGTTCTGAATGCATTTATCGCTAAAATTGTTCAACTCTGAAAAGCCTTGGGGTTCCAGTTGGCCATTATTGTATGAGTACTGTTTTTGCTATTCACAATAGACAGTATTTTTTTTTATTGCCTAGATGTAATATCTTTTCTGTATAAGTAACTTTACAATAAAGGCAGCTAAGCTTACTGTCTAGTCCAGAAATTTTTCTTCACTCCAACAAAAATATTACTTTAACTTACAGTGGTAAAGCTCCAGAAATTTCTAACTTATAACTACACCAACCAAATACTTTCCATTTCTATGAGCAAAAAATTGGTGTTAGGTAACTACAGCTCTTTGTTCCAGTTGGGATAAAACAATCAAAAGCAGGTTAATTTTTAAAAAAAAAAAAATTTAAAATATTTTAAGTAATTTATTTTAAAATATGGCAACATTGTGATGAAATGTTATGCCTGTATTAATCAGTGTTTCCAAAATTACCTGCATACACGTGTGATTGGACTTCAGGGAATACTGCAATTCATTATATTATAACCTCAGATAATAACACACAAAATGAAAGCTTGATGCCTTTTCTACAACATGCATAAAGGATCAAGAGTTCCTCTTAGCTGAATTTAAGAAAAAAGATCTTGTAACAATATTGCTCAAGTCTTAAAACCTGCTAGATGTGAATTATCAGACACTTAAATATGATGAGTACAGAGGCCCCAAAGTGGAACACAATATAGTTCAAAACAACTGCAACAATTAAAAAGAGAATTCAATAAATAGTCAAACAAAAAGTCCTTGTGCGTATTCTGCCACAGCCACAGAGGCTGTTTATATCATCGACTAAAACTCTCATTAAACCAGTCAGAGCCTTTACTTTGAATTTCCCTTCTTGTGGAGATTTTGTGTTCAGTGACAGTGGGTTTTCTTCTGACATTTTCTCATTGTTTTTGCCTTTGAGTTTACACCTCTAGGCAGTTTACCAAGTCAATTCATCGAAAAATGAGAAAAAGTGGTTGATTTACCAAATTGACTAGATGATTGTTTAAATAGTTGATCCCATGACTCTTCTACATTATAAACAAGGGAGTTTATTGTGATCCCTGAACATGGCCTCTTATTAAAATAAAGCGAATGGACTTGATTTTGGATGTTAAGTTTGGGGAAATATATATAAAACACATAGATTCATATGCATGATTGACTTGTACCACATTTAATAGAATTAGACTTTAAAATGACCTTGATAGATCAGAAGAGTAGTCAGAAATAAGTGGAAGGAAATTATGAAAAAGGTAGTGCAATTCATTTGGAATGTGTGGAGGAGAAAGAATGAGCACAAATTCCTCAAACAGGATTGAATGCTAGAGCTAAGCTGCGTAAAGAGAAGGACTTACTAAAATACATGTAAGGGTAGCATATACCCTTCAGTTTCAATGGGCTACAGTTTCAATGGGCTCCCAGCTGAGAGGATAGAATAGAATTCTGTGATTTCAGGGGTGATTTATAAAGATTTTATAATAGAATATACAATCTACTATCCTGTAAGTAGGATAGGCTGTTTATAATTGTAAGATTTTACATTTTTTAATAACTTTTAATGATTTGAACCTCATATCTACCCTTAAAAGAGAGGGGACATCATCCTTTTTATATGTAGATGAAGTATGTTTCAGAGAGGTGGGGTGGCTTTCCTAAGGCTACATGCTGAGTACACACTGTCTCATCTGGGGTGAGATCCAGCTCTCCTGTGTTCATGCTTTCTCTTCACCAGCTGTATGACCCCAAGCAACTATCCCAAGAACTCCTGTTAAGCAAAAGGGGTTGTCTAAAACAGGCTAATTTCTAGAAGAGGAGCGTAGGCATGACTGGGAAAGCACTCTTCAGTAGAAATTTAATAGGATGCAGAAGGAGAAAGATTAAAATAAGAGGTGAGCTCAGACAAATCTAATTGTGGCCTGGCCCATCATGGCCTTGAGATCATAAACCAAACCTCTGCACCACTGCTACCTCCCCAATCTTGAAGCGATGGGGCTGGCCTTTTGTATCCTCCATGCAGTCAGTCCTTGGCTATGAGCCAGCTTCCTGGTCCAGGTGACTCCCTGCAAAAGAGGGCAGTTCTCCTAAACCTGGGGCAGCCTTAAAAGCCAACACTGAGAGCACGTGCGGAATGGGGGCATCAGACCTGATAGAGAGTTTATGTTGCTGTCACAGGAGTAGATTGAAGTTACAGGAGACTGTGCAGGAAAAGTGATACAACGGAAATGATAAGTAAACCAAGTGATCGCATGTGACAAATGTTAATTAGAACCAGTTTTGGTTTTGTTCTTAATAAAGAAATGGTACTGTTTACCATCAATAAGATCTTTGGAAAACAGATTTTTCAAAAGTCACTGAATATCTAGTATGTAGGGTTAGGTGGAGGCAGATAACAATGATAAGAAAGTTGTACAACCCAGTAAAAGCTCATTGTCAGAGTAGGATGCAGATTTGAAACAAATTATACTACAGTATGGAAGTATAAAAATGAAGGGTTTGAAGTAGGTCAAAGATAGAAATTAGTAGTTCTATTAAGTGAAGAAAAGACCTGTAAGTTTTTCTAGAAGAGGCAATTTATCTACTTGGTTTGAAATGACAAGATTTTTTTTTTCTGGTGGCAGAGGGTAGAGACAAGGCTAGTAAAAGAAGCTCAAGTATTCCATGTGAAGAAGCATAACCCAGAGATGCAGAGTCCCAAAATGTATGTTTCAGGCGATATAAAGAATTTGAAAATGTCAAAATTTAAAGTTGAAAGTAAAGAGTGACGGAGAAATGGAAAATTAATAATAACAATATTCTTAATATGTAGTGAGCATTCATTTTATAGCAGTCACAGGACTATGGTTAATCCTATGAAACAGCTCATCCTCATTTTATAGCCAAGGAAACTGAAAGGCAATTGTGATTCACCCAGGGTCACAGTCTTTAATGGAGCAAAGTTTCAATTCAAACCATCTGACTCTGGAATTTACACTTCAAACCACTGTTCTATTGGGCTCTCAGATTCTACTGATCTCAAATGTTTTGCTTAAAGCATCCAGAATCCTTGGAAAGCTTGTTATAACATGGATTACTGGGCCCACTCCCAGATTTTCTTATCCTTCAGTTGGTCCAGGGTTGGTCTCAAGAATTTGTGTTTTTACAAATTCTGAAGTAATGTTGATAACTGTTAATCTTCAGGCCATGCTTTGAAAATGGTGCCTTAGAAAACAGGTCGGGTGAAGTTACTTAATCACAAGACAAGATCTATCAGATGATATATTCAGTGAATCAAAGTGATCTGAGAGGAAGAGGATGCTCTCCCAAGCCAGGGCAGCAACATGTTTGCAAAATAGAACAAAGTGTCATTCAGGAGTAGAAGAAAGATCATTCTACCCAATGACAAACCTTGTGCTAGCTGGACAGGTGATGTGACAAGGGGTCAAGAGCCTGTTAGGGGCCAAGTGTTCTATTACCTGAGTAGCCTCTGAGCACTTGATTGAGTCTTCCTGTCTTTAAGCTGAAGTTAAAAATTAATGTTGTTGTTGTGACAATAAAACTGGTTAATCCCATAAACAAACTAACATAATGCCTAGCAAAAAGGGAGGCACTTAACAAATATTAGTTTTACAGGAAGGAAGAAAAGTCCAAGATTACTCCAGATGGCTTAAGTCTAAGTGAATCAGATAGCTTTACTTAATGTTCTTGTATACTGGTAGTTTTCTGTTCATACTATGTCCCAAATTTCATCCTTTCTGAATAATTCTATTCGGTCTTATCCGAAAGTCCATAGGAAATAGAAAGGGGCAATGGCAGGAATTGAACACAAAGCCTGAACTTGTTACCAAACATTTCAAAGATTATAAAATTGGAATTTAAATTCCATGTTTTAAATATGATCTGTAGAAGCCTCATATTCTCACCACCTTTCTATGATCTCATTCCTCATAAGTAAGGAAAATTAATCCTATGACATCTAATCTACTGTTTTCACATTTTTATTTATTGAAATTCTTTCTTGAGAATGTATGTAAAAATATAAGGAATGTGCTTTTGAATGAAATGAATGTTGATATAAGTGACACATTAGATTTCTTAAATCCAATCTCCGTGCATTAAAAAACTGTGCATCAAGGGCTAGATTGTATCATGGGTAATCTAAATCTGATGGACAACTTATTATATAAGGACTGACTTCAGTGATGTTTTAAGATTAAGAGAGAAAAAGAAAAGTAGTGTATAAAATACCATTTCTTTGTGGAATTAAGGATATACTTGAATGCTTTTTAAAAAAATATAGTCATATAAAAAGATGCCAAAAGATAATTAAGTACATGAAATGTGATTAAAATAATTTCCCCTAGTTTTCAGTGTTTGGTACACTTTATTATTCCTTCTTTTCTGGTGGAGATTTTTATTTAAATAGGATGTTTTGATCATCGAGATCCAACATTTCATAATTATATCTCATTACTTTTATTTCTAAGGATGAAATTGTAAGTAAAACTGAAGTTTTCAAATGTGCACCAGTAAAATTCATATCTACAGGAATATAGTAACTCATCTTAATTTATTCAAAAGGGATTGCTTTTGTATTTGGCACCGTACTAGATGCTATAGTAGAGTACAAATAAAATGTTGACATTTCATTAATCTGTTTACATTTGTAATGTTTAGAACCACTTTTAATTCTAGTCAAGAAATTTTTAGATATTTCTCAGATTTATTTCACTTCTTAATGTTTTTTAGTGTATTATCATTATACATAATAGTGGGGTTCATTGTGACATATTCATATATACACATAACAAGTTTCATATTGAAACTTGCTCCATTTCAATCCCCAGTACATCCCCTTTCCTCCTCCTCTTGCTTTCTCCCATTCCTTTTCCTCTACTCTTTTTATCTTCATTCTATTTATTTACATATATATTTTGTTTTCATTGGTACATTATAGTTATACATAAATGCAGGTTTCATTTTGGTATATTCATGCACACTTATAGGATGATTTGGTTCATTTTATTCCCCAATTCTCCCCTTTCACTCCCCCCTCCCCTTTGATCTCCTACCTCTCCTCAACTGATCTCCCTTCTATTTTTGTGAGATCACCCTTTTCTTTTCAATGCCTTTTTTCTCTAGCTTTTGCACATGCGGAGGAACACTTGACCCTTGACTTTCTGAGTCTCAGACATACTTTAGAAGGAATATCTCAGCAGTGTGTCTAGGAGGTATCACATGCACAATCACATAGAACACCCTTGTAAAAAGAGCTTTTAAAAGTACCATACTAATGCAAACTGAATGATACTCAAAAGCAAACAGTCCAGAATAACATTTAAAAAATGAATTCCTGCTCTGCCCCACCATCTCAGGGAATGAATTTTTGACATTGCAAATGTGATTGTGTGTTCTCTGTTGCTAGCAAGGTGGCATGTGATGAATAAGTCATTTGCTAAAATGAATATCAGTTTTTCAGAGATTGCCAGTATCAGAAACCACTAAATGAAATCCCTGAACACTTTCTCATCAGCTGGTGGGTGTTACCAGAATGTACGTTTAATTGTAACTTGTAAAGTATTGTTCTCAGGGCATTAATATGAGTTATCTGTATTGTTCTGTCATTTGAGCAACGGGAGGGTGTTTGGGAAGAAAAGGTAGGGTGACAAATGAAAATCCACCAACTGGAATCAGTATGCATATTGTCTCTGAGTCACCATGCCCTTGGCTGGGCTCTGGCAAACGAGTTTTACTCATCTTTGTGGGTGAAACACAATAAACAAGGACTGTAACATCTAGAGTTTCCAAGTCAGCAGCTGGGAAATAGTAAAATGACTCAAATGCCAACACGTGTTCCTGAGACACCCTGACAGCATAAATAACAGGGAGCAAGATTTTCCACTTAGATGTTTTAAGTTCACTCCAAACTTCTGACTCGAACATTTTCTTTGTGATAATGCCGTCTTTCAGAAGAATACTTTAGAAATCTTTTGAGTTCGTGATTTAAGCAGTGCCACTTACATGTTGTTGAGCCAGAAATATTTTTCTTTTCCCTCAGTGTGAAATACTAAAATTGCTTTTCTTCAGACAGAACTTTATATTGTAGACTCTTGTTTTTTAACAAAAGTTAAAGAACCAAAGTTCCCCATAGCCTTCTATATTTTTTTTTCAATAAATATTTATTGAACCCAATTATGTGGAAAGCACTATACTAGACATTATGGAAATTCACAAATAAGACATGGTTCCTGGTCTTAAAAGATTCACAATTTAGCTAGAGACAAAACATATTTATGCACTTAGGGAAATGGATGATTCTATAGAATTAATACAACTACTTCTAGAGGAAATTGCTTTCATTTAATTCATTTGTTATCTTCTTTTGTGAAATTACTTAGTGACTCCTTTGTTTATTTTTTTAAACTATTGTGATTTTTTAAATTAAAACAACCCCACAGACATCAGATGGTCTTTTCTTTACTATGTTTAAAATAGAGCTCAAAATATTGTTTTCTGAAAAATGCTTCCTCACCTAGAACAAACTAGATTTCTTTTATTCCCCTTTTTAGAACTTCATTTTTGTTCCTTTTACATTTTTCTATTCATTAAACGAATATTTGTTTTCTATTTAAAAAAAAAAGATTGCTGCTTATCATATAATTGCTGGTATGCTACTTTGGGTCTCCTTATTTAAAAAAGAGAGAAAACTTGGAGTTTATATACAGAATGAGTTTTTGGAAATACACTCTGTCATGCCAAATTAGTAATTTTATAGACCTTCAAAATAAAATTTTATTAAGCCATTTCATAGTCACATAAAGGAAGAAGGATACCAATTTAAATAAGACTGACCATTACATGTATTAATACAAAGACATTAAGGCAGCTGTTTCTGAAAATGACTATTATTTAGTGGTTATTTTGTTCCTTTTTTGCATGGTAATGAAACTATTTAATCCCACACTCTAATGACTAATCTGTGGGGTATATAGTGATTTACATTTCAGCAAAATTAGCTTTTCCAAAAAACAAACTTTTTTTTTTTAAGAAACAAAGTTGTTTTCTTTTGTTCTCCCCTTCATAGCAGCTACATATACTTACTAAATGCTGGCTTTAAAAAATTATTATCAATTTTTTATATAAAAAATTTCAGTATCTCCCTGAAAGTCTTGTTTTTTTTTTCCTGTTTTCCCATGTTGAAAGAGACGCACATATATAAAATATTGATTATGACTTTGGCCTCTTGTTTCTGGATATGCTGCCAATAGATACTATGCCATCCTAGGCCCAGCCCAGGATGAAGGCACATCTCTTTCAGAGCAGAGCTCAGAGACCCACTCAGTGCTGAGTTACTCCAGGAACTCAGGAATTCCCTTGAGGTTTTTACCTCTGTAGGATCCAGGTGAGACTTGCTTCTCTGAATTCCTCAGTGCTAATGTCTGATGAGCCTGAGGATCTGCCCAAGATAAGACACCAGCTTGACCTCCAACACAAAGCCAGCATTTTCAGATACACACAAGGGCAGGCCCTTTATATTGCACTTTGTAATAATGTAGATGAATAAAGTGGCAAGCATTAAACATATTCTATAAATAATAATGCTAGCATTTACTGAATGCTTACTATAGACTGTTTTAAGTGGTATTGTGATTCACATATAGATAAACTCACCCACAAAATCCAGCAGTACAAATGTCTGCTGCTCATACTCTGTTCTTCAAAACCTATGAAATTAACTTCCTAAAGTTTGTACAAATTAATTCCATAACATATGGGGGTAGTGTACTCACTTTCATGTTGTTCTGGAAATATTGTCGTAATCTTTCAGAGTTAAGGTAGTAATTATTATCCCATATTCAAACATGATTGTAAATCTGTTCCCTTGGGTAAGTTTCTTCACCCAAGTCTAAAGCCACCTTAAACTTTATATACCAGTTCTACTTATTTCACAAAGCAAATTTTATTTTTCTTGTATTGATAACTATTAGGGAGAAAAAGGAAAAATCTATATTTTGTAGTCCAAGTCTTGTCATCAAACTCAACAAAGTTAAGTTTTTCTCTTGATAGAAATCAATTCATGTGCTGCAGTCTGTGGTTAAACAAAAAATTTTTTGATCTTGTTCAGAGTCAGCCCTTAGGGTTTTGCAAGTAGGTGTCATTGTGTGTGACGTCTCCTACTGTGAAAATCAACTTGCATTTGAATGTGCATCTTGACCCATAAATGTCACTGTGGTCCACTGAGCATCTGACTTCAACATTTCCTGTTGTAAAATGGACAATGGGAAACAATATTTTTTTTCTTGCAAAGGGGGCTGGCAACAGAGCATGTGTATAGGTCCCCATGAGTGTGTGTCGCACTGACAGGAGAAACTGCAACACTCAGGGCTTAAGTGCCTGTCTCTAGCTATTGAACAAGATGACACAGGCAACAAAGTTTTGAACAGCTTTTTGAAAAAAAACTTCCAGATTATCCTTTCTGTTTCCAATTCACTTGTCCCTTTCATAGGATTGTATTTATCTTGGATACCCTTAGTCTCTAGCTTAACAATTTGCCTCAAAGTGAGGAGTTATCAAATTCTTTTTTCCATTCCCTTTGCTGCTTTCTCTTCCCCTCTGCTTGGCACACATGAACTTTATGTATCTTTAAATTCACTATTATACTCCATGGAATGGTAGGGCCATGTTGAGTGAATGATTCAATAAAAGCATGCACAAACAATTCTACCCCAACACGCATTATTCCTGGTGTAAACATCTAGCATTTCTATTTAGAGATCTGGTTCCCAACAATTTATTGTGAAGAATCTCAGCATTGTATACCAATATTTTTGATACAGCAAAGTCATCTGAAAATGAGAACACAAAGCTGTTTTAAAAAATCTAATTTCTGACAGGGCCTGTTTATATCCAATTAAATTTGATTTATCAGTATCATTATCATTTGGCTTGAAATCTGGCAGAAGTATTTAACCCAACTGGAAATATTATCCAACTTGGAGAAGCCATACATGTCAAGATGGTTTTCCTGCTGGGTCTTCAAGTCAAAGGGCACAGAAAGGAAACTGGCATTTATTGAGGATAGATTCTGTACATAGGTACGTTCCTTATGTCTAGGGTTTCCTTGACAATATTTAGGGTTCTGATGAAGTAAGCTTAGCAGGGAACAAAGAGGGTACCAGTAGAACACATTGGTGACTTTAAACTGGTGAACAATCCAGTTTGTGGTGAAAATAAGTCATAGCCCTCTACTGTATTTAATAATTGATCTTTGGAACATCCTTACAGCCTTTGACCAAATAATGGGCAAAAGAAGAGAAGAGGGGGGTAAAATCACAAAATGATTGATAAGCACTCTTCATAGTAAATGTTTGATAGACTGAAAAATAAATAAAACTGGCTAAGATGTGCTTTTTTTTTTCTTATCCGTAGCTGTCTCTGAGGACAATTAAGAATACATTCTGCTACAACACCAAGGCAAACTTAGATGGCAAATTTATGCATTCCCATATATGAGCACTGAAAGTCAAGGTAAAAGTTATTAGTAAAAGAAAGGAATAAAGACGGATTTGGATGGTGAGGCGGGTTCGATTGCCTTCAGAAAGATTGCCACGTGCATATTGGACATGTCAATCTGAAATAAAATGTGATTCCCAGGCACCCAAAATGGTAACAGAGTCTAGTTGATGGGGCTCATTAAAGCTGTTTGAAACATCTGCTTTCCCTGTTCAAAGGACTAAAATTCAGGGACTGATGTTAGTCATTCACAGAAAGGGCAGGCCTGTGAGCATTCAAGAACCAGCAGAAAAAAGACAGGAGCGCATGCACGTGCCCGCATGCACACCCGCAGCAGGATTTTTGGCAGTTTCTCACACGAGGAATTAGACATCAAGATGTTCTGTGGTCTTAAATCACTCAAACCGGGGCCATCTACTTTGTGGGGAAAAAAAAAAAAAAAAACTCTGTCGTATCGCCGCCAATAACCATTGTCACTGCATCTTGTCAAAGCAAAGGCCATTTGTTTCAGGAAGAAGAGCCTGGAATATATAACGGAGGTAGGCAAGGATTTTTTTTAATGGAAATATAAGCCTTTAAATAAATAATTGTCTTTTCTGAACACTTTAAAAAAACATATGTATAAAAAATCATACTGAAAAAATTTATACTCAACGAAATTGTGACATTCACTCATCTAAAAAGCTTTGCTCATTCAAACCAGAGAGATTAATCACAGAAAGGAGATAAAAAAAAAAAGTTCCCTGAAAGAGAAGGGAAATAATTTAGCAGTAAATCATAGAGCTGGGCCTACATGAATCACAGAAAAAGGTACCAGCTCTTATGATTTAGGTGACATATAAAAAATAGCCCTTCGTGGATTGACAGTTATAGGTATAAATGATAAAATTATTCAGCAGGGGTATGTTCTTTTCTTGCCATTTGTCATTTTGCATCTGATTACTTCTAAGAATTTAATTAAAGGGGCAACAGAACCATATAGACCTTTTGTGACTCTAACAATCAGATACCTTTTTAAACCTTTTTAAAGAAAAAATATATGACTGTTGTATCCTTTCTGTTTTGTTGTTGTTTTTCTTTATGCCACTTTAGGCTTGCTAGAAAAATTTAATAAGGAAGCATTAAGAATTAAATGCAAAGTCAGCCATTGCAGTTATTAGCAGAAAAAAATATTTTAATTTAAGCATACACTGAGAGACAATGAATAAAATAGTTGCAAAAATGATTTTGTCAAAATCGGCTAAATAGATTTTATTTCTGAACTAAAAGATCATTGCACTTTTCTTCTCGGGCTCCCTAGCTCAATGGAATGTAAATAAGCTTGTGTGTGATTGTGTATGTGTGTGTGTGTATGTGTGTGTGTGTTGTGTGCAGTTACACACAAGTCCTAACATTTCATATCAGCATTATTTTTCTATGGAAGAGATATAAATCAAAACCAAGTGCTTAATGTAGACAGTAAAGGACTTCTTGTATAAGTGCATGTGAAATGCAGTTTTAAGAGAAGGGGCCCCTTTTATGTGAATCATGCTTGATTTAACATCCCTAAATGGGAGGATTTTATTTTTCTCATACTGTGTGTTATAGTGGTATGGTAAGTTTTATAAAAATTAATCCTCCAGTAATGTCTTCACCATGAAAATTCTTGCATAGAAAATAAGTTTCAAGAACTATTATGACCATTATACAACATGCCCAACCAATACATTTTTAAAAAATACACCTGTGCATGTATTTTTATTTGCAATTAAGGACAGTTAATACTAGAAATCCAATTCATAGTCACTTTAAAGTTTTTCTTCCAAACAACTTCAGTGTTTTAACTGACTAAATTAAGGATTTTCTATGTTTCCCCCCCATCTCCCAGAGCAGAAATTAAATCAGTTTTAATTTATTTTATTTGCTAACACTGTGGATATAATTATTGCTGCAGAGTCTTTTTAATTGTTTTCAACTAGGTGCTTGTCTTTAAGTTGCAATAGACTTCTAATTCCACATTGTTGATATTCCCTGGTTAATTCTGACAAAGAATCATAAATCCAGGTATTTAGGTTTATTGAATTTTGAAATGAGGTGATTAGTTGGCGCATGGATGAATGAATTGATGCAAAGCAAAATGAATTTTATGATTTACTATGGTTTACAAGTTCCCTTGGAACCATTATGTGCAAATTGTAAAATGTATTAAGAGGTAAGATATCACATTTATAATCAACTTGGCAAATTTTGCTCAAGTAAAGATATTCAAGCATTCTGCAAAAGAGTCACTGTTGAGTAAGTGTTTGGCATACACAATTAATTTTCACTGTTTGTCTTACATTCTATCATTTATAAGTCTGAGAGGCTAATGTAGAAGATGTCAGGGGCTTCGCGATCAATGGGGAGTACTGTGTGTGTCATGTGTTAGGGTTTTAGGTTGTAGTCTAATGTTCAAGGTAATTACCAGTTTAAAGTTCTAATAAGATGCATGTAACAGCATTTTCCTTTAAAACAAATGTTCCTCACACACATTCTCTCACTGATGGAGGCCATTAGCATATGGGTTTTACTTATTTCTTTTATCCATGTATTTAGTTT
Organism: Spermophilus citellus; assembly: GCF_964194105.1. NCBI lineage: Eukaryota > Metazoa > Chordata > Mammalia > Rodentia > Sciuridae > Spermophilus > Spermophilus citellus. Next base: position 55,032,187 of record NC_138196.1, on the reverse strand, counting down.
GGTGTTGCATTAATGGTGAAAATCCATGCCCCTGAATCCAGAGACACAGTTAATTTAGATGCGAAATATTAATATCATATTAGTACAGTAATACTAAAGGTTCTAGGCAGGTCAGGATCACTCTGGAAAGAGTAGGCAAGCAGATCCAGGATGTTGTGAGAGGCGTCTGAGGGTCCTCACTGCTGCTGAAATTCTATCACTAGTAGTTTGACTCTTAATAATATTACTAACCTCCAAAGGGAAATACCATCCCCCACAGCTGGCTATGATGAACTGTGCTGGGAGACGCTGCTTTTGCCAAACTTGCCTGAAAGGATGGGACTTGGCAATGACAGGAGAGGCTCAGTTCTAGAAGAGAAAGGCACTGTAGCAGGACATCCTGAACAGTTTGATCCCCTCTGAGGAACAAGAGATAGGAGAACCAGAGGAGTAGTCTGCTCTTCCTTGTTTCCTGTCCTGAGCTTCAGTATTGCTGCCTAGAGTTAAAGCGCATCAGGTACAACACCAAGTTCTTACTCTTGCTTTCTGCAATTCTTTATAATGATTTTAGCCAAATGTGATCTGTAAAGAAGCTTACTATAGTTAGGAGTGAACTAGCCATAACCCAAAATACTCATTTCTCTGACTTGTCTAGGAGACTTCACAAGCCTTCAGAGGTGACCTAGGAGGTTTATTTGTGTCTAATAAGATCCATCATCCATAATTGTATTTTTTGTGTGTGTGTTAATTACCACTGACAGTCCATTCCTTAGACTCCCAGTAGACATGGCCCAGAGAGTCAGGTGCTCATCATACCTGACTGAAATGTGTAGCCATTCAGGAAGACTATAGTTAAGTGGTCGTCCGATTTTGACTCTGGAAAAGAAGTGGTGAAATGAATCAGTTTTGTTCTCAGGGAAGAAAAAGGAACTGTCGGGTATCTCCTTTTTAAGCCCTGGAAGCTCAGACCTCGGGAACTGGAAGTCTGTAATAGGAGAGTGGGCAAAATTCTTCCCCACTCCATGCTTATCATGGTACCGAGTTCCACAATAGCATGCCCCTCTGGAAAGGCACCAGTAGAAGTTTGGTTGGTGATTACGTCTTCTTGAATACAACTATAATGGGCATTGCTATTTTGTTCATTTGTAGTCTGTACTCAGAACACGATGATATTCTGGCTGGTCCAAATATAGTTGCTGAGAACACAAAGTCTGTATACAGAGTGCCAAGGTATTTTGGATAAATTTCTTAATCCTACCAAGCTTTCACTTCTTGATCTAAAAATGGAGATAATCATAGAACCTCTTTCACAGGATTTATATTATTCTGTTGGGTTGATTCCTTAGACTACCTAAGGCATGGATGGTAAGGTTTCATTAGAGATCAGCCATTATCAGGGGAAATAAAGAAGAATGGAAATAAGTTAGTTTCTGACCTATGCACATAAAGTCTACATCAGAATAACCTGGGATTTGGTTTTAGGTGGTTTGATGTTTTATAGTAGCAAACCTATCAATTGAATTTTTAAAAATATGCATATCAACACAGCATCTTTACTGAACATCTACTCGAATGCTGGGTCTGAGAATCTGGGGATAAATAAGACATAATCCTCACATTCAAAGAGTTAATAAGCTGATGAAGGATATTCATAGGTAAGTCAGTAATCAAGCTACAATTTTAAAGAGGAGGTTACCTTAGAATCAGGTTGTATCAAGCAAACCCATGAGCCAGGAGAATACCCTTGGAGGAGGCATCCTGGAGTGCAAGGGACATAACTTTGCTTTCACACCAACAATTTGTTCAGCCCAATCTTCTCTTACTGGGTATTTACTACTTTTTTGGTGGTTAATTTAATATTCTGCTATCCTAGGATAAAGAAAATTATTCCTCAACTTCAGTATTAGTCTGGTTGCCTCTTTCACCTTAACTTCAAAGCCAAACTACTTCAAAGTCAGTATTTACTCCTTGTACTCTTCAACCCAACCACAATTAAGATTTTGATGAATTAATTTCATTTCAATTCTATTGTAAGCGTGTAGTTTACTTCAGAAGGTCTGGAAAATGAGTTTCATAAAGCGACAGTTTGTTATCATTCTGTTTATTATAATTTACTAGTTCTTTTCAACATTCCAGAAAATGCTATTTGCCTACTCGGTAATTTTGCTAGTAAATCATTTGTACCAAAAATTGTGTAATAATCAGACTAATATGACCCCAGAAATGTCTTGGAAAAAAATATATTGTTAAAAAAGGCTCTCTGTCCTTCAAACTATCATTTTGTCTAAAAATCCAAAATTTACATGAAGACAATTTAGCAAATAGATTCAACCCTTGGGTAATAGACCCACTGGAGGGGAGCAGTGACGTGGACAATTCAAAATCATGAGTAATCCTCAAATCAATTAAATGTCATTCTCAGACGTGTTTTTATTACTTACTGTATATTTAAACACAGTATTTAGGGATTTTACAAAATAGCAAGCAAAGTAATAAAATCCTTGGATCTTAGTTTGGTTAACCAACTTTCTTTCCATTAGCATATCTTCTCCCACTTCAAACTATGTGTTGAGGATGAACTATCCCACTTCCCCAACTGATGCTAAAGTTGGAGCTTCTTTACAATATTTGCTTATTCATATCTTCTCTAGGGCAGAGAGATAATTGTCTTGGCTTGAAAGACTTCCAGATACTGAGCCGGAATAGACAAAGATCCTTTTATGTTAACAAAGTACTGCATTAAGCAAAGTTAGTTAACTTTGTAGATTTAAAAAAAAATTAACTGCTAATCTACCAAGTAATGGAGATCTGGCCACAGCCAATTGCCAACTTGCTCAGGAGAATGAACAATATATGTCAAGGAAATGATAATACTGATTATATTCTTTTTATAGAATAAGGGTTTCTCAAAGAATGCTGTGGGTTTTTTTAATGTATGGGGGTAAAAACTACACTTATGTACAAGTCTGTGTATATTTTTAATATCTTGGAAATTTTATTTAAAATAAGTAAAGCCAGGCATGAATGAGTCCCCTAAAACCAGAAATGTGTTTGCATTTGCAAAGACTACGATTTTGGCGTTTCTTGACAGTGCAACATGGGGAATTGGATGACTGGTGCAATTACATGACAGGTATCAATGTGCATTAAGAACCAATAGAATGAGACATTTTAGCTGACAGCCATAGTTTTATAGCATGTATAAAAGAAATTTGTAATGATGAAGTGTATCACCATTAGAGCGATAGCATGCAGCAGAGAAGGCAACACTTCTATCCCTTGCTACCTGGCTGGTCTTCTTCCATCATATCAATACTTCCTTTATTACCTGGCATCTACTCACCACTGTATTGAACAAAAGGGAAATTGTCTCCAGAAAGCCACAGTATTATGCTGTGCATATGAAAAATGTATCAGGAATGACTTCTAATCTTATCAATAAACATATTAACATGAAACTTCATATCTACTCTAATAACCCCATAGATTTATGTACATATAATTATACATCTCGACAGCTCACATAGATTTATTGGTCATTTTCATATGTTCCTAATAAACATCTGATTAGGTGGTGTGTTTCAGTTAGGAGCCAAATTTGATTTCTTTTTATATTCTTAATACCTAGCATAGGACCTGGCTCCTAATACTATACATACTCAGTAAATGGTAAGCTAACATATGAGTTTTATGTTAAGGAAGAGTGCACTGAAATTCAAGAATTTAAGCCTACAGAGTGACAGTTGCCGAGTTACAGGGACAGAGACTAAATTCAGAACTTTTAATGTTATTGCACAGGGCTCTTTGCATTTTAGCACTGAACCTCATCAAGCTACAGAGGGAAAGTTGGAGAGTAGAGTCCTCGGCAGCTAGCAGACACAGGGGCAGTGCCTGAAGCACGAAGAAAGAAGGCACTTTCAGAAGTCGGCTTTCATCTTTTTGTATTGTTATACATTTCTGGGATAAACTAACTTCTCCTTTTATGCCTCTCATCCCTGTCTCCTTCCCCCCACTTATTAGGAGATCTTGATTAATAATCATAGTCTGCTATTACCAAACTTTTTCACAGAAAAACATGGTCTCAAGAATCTTCTAATAGAACTACATCCAGGTCCAGAATAGACATGGTTTTGTGTTTGGAGTGACTGACTGCTGCAAGCACCCTGTCATACCATGGAGCCCAGGGAGCTCTGTGGAGTGGGGCTTGGGGTCTTCCTGAAATATCAGACAACTTAATCCAGGTTGAGGGTCTTTTCCTGTGATCCCATCTGTGCTGTATGAAGAGCATAACTTCAAGGTCATCTCTTCCACTTCCTGGTTTTATAATGATATATTTCTGGGCAATTCTCACTTCATTTATATTATTAAACACGCTTATGTGAAATGTGCAGAAGAATCAGATTTCCCAGCAGATTGTATTAATTTGTAAAAGCAAAGAAGAAGGTATTAACACATATACAATGCCTGCTACAGGCAAGGGGCTCTTCAGTATATTTTCTGATTGTAATCATTAAAAACAAATAAAATTACAAAGCAAAGACAAAAATCTCTTAAAAGGGAACTTACTCCTCTTACTTTGTGAATAAAGATCCAAAGGCTCAAAGACAGAAATGAGGTGCCCAAAGCAAAAAACTAGCCAGGGACTGTTGAAACCTGATTCCAAAGATCCCTGATACTCCCATTGTCTATTCCAGGTCTTAAAGATATTTCTAGTTATATACTTTAATGCCAAGAAACTTTTCCGCACATAAATTTCCCATAAGCCGTACATTAGAGGCTTTTTTAGAAAAATTGCTCTAGCAAGCTTCAACTACAAAACTATACTTCAGAATAGTAGCATTCTTATTCAGCAATCCCAGGGCCTTAATAAAATTATATTTTTGGTTTCAGGATTAAACACTAAAAAGCAATATGGAATAGAGAGGAAAATATAACAGTGTAATGGAAACTAGCAGATCAAGATTTTGATCTGAAATCTGCCAAAAACTAGCAGTAAGATTTTGGCACATCACCTAAATTCTTTGAACCTCAATTTCCATTCCAATATTATCAAGATGATCTTGAAGTTGCCTTCTAATTCTAAACATTATCTAGATATTTTACTATCTGTCGTTTTTTTAAAGGGATTTCAATAATTCATTGAAGTCACAATTTTACCTAGCTTTAAAAAATAAGCAGAAAATATGTCTATTGTTTTGAATTCCTTCTGATATAATTCACTGATGTTAGCACAATAACAGAAATGAAAATTGCATCAATTTTAACTTTTCTTTTTATAAATGGTTTAGGTGAGATGCTTGCTGGAGACTGTTGGAGAAATAAATTTGCCTTTAAGAAAAGAAATGAAGGAGAATGCTGTTGAGATAAAGCCCAAATATATAAATATATAAAAATCAATATATATATAGATAGATAGATAGATAGATATAGATATAGATAGATATAAATCAAGTGAGTTAGAGGGTCCACCCCAGTACCTGACCAGTTCTTCCATCAAGAGTCAGACTATAGGCAACAAAGATAAGAGAATATTCTAACTGTGTTGGTAACACATCATAATACAAATTATGTAGAGTCATTAGTTGAAGTATGTGCAAAATATAACTTAATTTACACTGAGAAGGGAATTTAGGGTAAGAATTCCAAATATATGTATTTATACAATCTCACTTTAAGGCTCTGATCAGAGATAAGCCTATAGTCATATCGCCTAGACACTATTTTGTTCCCTTTTGTAATCAACCAAAATGTTTATAGGAACTATTTGAATCCTAACAATTGCAAAAGGAAAACTGGATATGTTGTTTGATACAATTAACACTTATTACTTTAACTTCAACAATTAAGGAATGGCAGCTTAACTAAGGTTTACTTAAATTCAGATGAAAATTAACAATCTAATCTTCTGAAAAGGATTATTTTTTCTTTCTTTTGACAAAAATTGAATTGACAAACAAGTGTAATATAATCCTAGTAAGCTAGGTGCATTTGTTTAGTTATGTTTTAATCTTTCTGGGTAATTCTACATAAAGACAGAAAATTCTCCTGAAAAGTTCAAAAGCGATCCTCCAGTGTGGCTGTTCCATCACCCGCATTCAGAATCAGCAAGAATTTCCAATAAACTAGACATTGACCACATGAAACAATGTCGCTAGATTGTGCAGATTGCATAAAATGCTCGTGAAAATTGCCTTCTCAAAATGAATGTCAGCATTTCTAAGTTTGATTTTTATTTTATTTTAGAGTCATTTTCCCCTTTGAGAAAGCATTCCTAATAGAAGTTAGTGACAAAATAATATGTAATCTTTTTAAATTTATCAGAAAGATATTTATTTCTTAATTTTAATCATGCTAAAAAGAATCAATTGCCCCTAAATGGAGTTGTAAATACTAATCCAATAAAGAATTGGTATGCAAAATTTGTAGAACAGGAGAGAAGGAGCAGATGTATTTTGATATCTGATCTCAGGAAGCATAGACTTTGACTTGGGCATTTTTTTTTTTCAGAATTAAAGCAATGTCTTCAGTCTTGTCTTATTTCATTGCAACTTGCTCTTGTTGAGTCCTCCAATTGCAACTGAGAACTTGAGAAGCCTGAAAATTTTGATGAAATATTTAATCTCCTCAAAGATCATCATCTTTACCCCTCTCTATCTTTGTGACCTGCGTATACTGCTTTGCTACAAAAAACAATGAACCATTTTTGGTCACAAGACATATTGTAAAAAGTTAAGTTCCCTTAATAGTAGCAGTCACCATCACTTGTCAGATTGGTGCTGTGCCTGGACACAGCAGAATAAATAAGAAAGGTATCAGAGTTTCTGTCAGAGGAATGGGGGTGGAGTAACATTTTTAACATGAATAGAAACGGAGAATACTGAAGCAAATCATCTAATGTCTTCAGACAAACTTAGGTTTCCTACTACTTATTTGAATAGGGAGCAACACCATGTCAAATCTCCAATTTCTATACTTTATACATTTCAATAGAAAACATGTCATCTTTTGTTTTTAATTCCACCTTTACTACAGAGGTGAGAGCGGTGTCATTCTATTTAATTGGCTACCTGCAGTTCATTAGCGGAGGCAGCATCATTAAGTCAGGCTGGAGCATTTGTAGGAGCTAATATTCTAGGCACTTAGCATTCTCGTTGACCTTGTTAAAGGTAAGGGAGGTCAGACTTGGGTTCAACAGAGCCACTCTCTCGCCAAGGAGACTGGCATGATAAAGTAATCAGTGTGTGTCACTTTTCATTAATCACACCACTTTCCTTTTCATGAAATACCAGCAGATAATTGTTACTAAATGCGATTCGCAACACTCTGTGCAGTGGTTGAAGAACCAGAAATAGGCAAACAGATAAAAACATTGTTTAGCTTGCAGGCAGCAAGTGTTTGCTATTCAGAGGTACATCATGCATAAACATTGATTTAGCCATGAGCTGACACTTATAAAGCTTTTGCTGTTTCCAGAAAGCCCTATGGTCAGCTAAGTAATAGCCAAGGGCAAGCACTTTTACCTGTATGGCAAGGTTACATTCTATTTAAATTTCCTGGTCTCAAATAAATCAGTTTCTCTAATGTTTGGCCACTGCAAGATTGCCATAGGTGAGAACCAAGTGCACTAAATAAAATGTTTGCCTTTATAGCAAAAGACTCCTAGAGGGCAGTTTGTTGATTTTGAATAAATATTTCATTAAATCCAAGTGGCTGCACATAATTTGGAAGCTAAGGGTTCATTTAAATCAATGGAGATGTCCAGCTTTACTTAATAAACGGATACATTTATGCACAATGAAGGAAACTTTCCTTATTGAGCCTGTCTTAATTTTAAACCCTCCAGAGTGATTAAGACTTTTCAATATACCTGTGGGAACTTGACACATTTTATAGATGATGGTTCACGCTTCTCCTATAGCTAGTTCCTTCTCCAGCTTGCCACTAGCATAAGATTTATTCATAGGAAGAGCCTGGTTCTTTTCCTTCTGCCTGGATCAGAGGTCCTGGGCACAGAACACGTGTGTGCAGCATACACTCATATCACAGCTATGCAAATATTTCCAGGTGTGCAACAAAGCAAATGGTGCAGTGATTCTCTCCCCACACCATGGTACTATTAACCCAACACCAAAGGCACATGGCAAATAGAAGTTAGGTGCAGAGAAGAAGTAAAGCAGGAGATGGAACCAGGAGTCTGGTCTGTGTTTCCAGCGTCCTCCTGCTGACTGCCATTCATTCGGTGTTAGCTTTCCATCTTAGGGAGTTCAGATCTATTCAAGTATGTGTCTACCTTATTTGATATTAAGATACATAAACAAAAGGGAATACTGCCATGCTAACAATATACGCTAACTGCCAAGGGGATTTCTGGAAGAAAATGGATTAAAATTTTTTAAATTTTTTTTTTTTTTTCAAAAAGACATCTTTTTAAGTCCAACTTTTCAAAGTTTTCTCTGAAGATAACATGCTTGTCAAACAAAAGTCACAATCCATGGCATGGGAGAAAATCATATTTTGGCATAATGAAAAAAAAAATGATCAGACAGATTTATTGGTGAATAAAATTGAAATCTTTCATAGGAAATATATATTGTAAAGAGTTTGATCCTAAGAATTTTTATGAAGCCAGTTAAAATTTTAAAATTCAATAATGCATATTACAAATAAATAAAAGCACTGTTATAATGAATTACAGGATTCTCCTTCTATATGTAGGTATTTTTATGGAACTCTAATTCCTCATGTGTTCACATTTTATATTAGAGTAACTTTGGTGCTTGTTAACCTTTATCATGTTTAATTTTTAAACAGTTATTTTAGAGCGTTTAACATCTAATGAAACTAACACTCTATATGATTATAAATGTGAACTGTCCCTAACTGGCATGAAAAAGAAATAGCTAAACTTTATTAACCATTGACTATATCCTAAGTACTCCATGCACATGAACTCAATCATTGCAACAACACATGAAGGAGAAGATCTCATCACCATTTTACTGGAGGAAGAAATGGAAGGAAGGTGCAGAAGGATTCAGTATCTTGCGGAGGACCACACAGTAAGCACTGAGCTGCACTCAAGCCCAAACAGATTAGCCAGAGTTTACACATTCAACCACTAAATTACACTACCCCCACACATATTCACACATTCCAAGTTGACACCCCACATACAAGCTGGGTCCCTCTCGATTTTAGATGCGCCAGTCGTGTGTATCATAGAAACAGCACGATCCCTTTCAAAGGATATACACCACAGTTGAGAGCCTTCTATTTGCTGCTAAGAGCTTGGGGATTTGAATAACTTACCTTCTGGCTTTCCTTTCTACAGTATAAAATATTATTTCTAATATACATAAAGTGAGATTGTGTGGTTTTAACATAAATGGATGCAAACAGATCAAAGAGGAGAAATAGATAAGACTTTGTAACTGAATGATAGATTTTTGTCTTTAGGTATGATATTGATGCATTAAAACTTTGCAACACTTCCCACTATGACTTTTCTCCTTCAGATTCAGAAACCCTGTCAGGTTCACTGTTTCCTGCTCTGTAAAGCAGAGCAGAGTGGAGGGGTTCCTGTGAGGTTGCTTCCTCTTCAGAACAGCTGAGTTGGCTAACTTCACGTTTCCTGTGTTGAGCAGGTGGAAGCAATGTCTGTCTGCCTAGCTAAGCTAATTTTCCTTTTCCTCTTGGCATCCAGGACTTATCTTCCTTCCTCTTTAATGGATGGAAGTTCTTTGGGGAGGTTGATTTTTTTTTTCTTCCTTCCCTGTGTTAAGTATACAGAAAAGCAGTGTAATGTGTTCTTCAACCTTATTAAATTGCATTTCACCCTTGAAAAATGACCCAGTGGTTTGGTGACTGCTTGGGTGTGAAATATGACAGAATACTCTGATGTCTAGAAAGTCTTGTCTCAGGCATTCTGTCCAGAATTGGAATGACATATAAAGACGGGACAGCAGCACTCTCCTCTGAAAGTACACTTCTGTAAAAAGGTAGGTGGATGTGGCCATTTGGCACTACAGAGAGCTCAGATTAACAACACCAAAAAAAAAAAATCAAATAATTCAGATTCTTTTAATTTCTTGAGGTTATAAAGGTGCCACAGAGGCCACACCCTTTAGGCAATCCTTATATTTTCCTGTCACTCTCCCATTTATTACCCTCTCCCTCATCCCCCTTCCCTACCCTTGACCCAAGAAGAAAAATCTCCTTGGCCCCAGGTGCCAATCCAGCTTTCTGGGTAGTAGATTCAGAGGGAAAAAAAAAAAACCTTCTCTTTAGCAGGTTGAAGGAAAGGAAAAAATAGGAATTCTATGTTTATACATTCTATTGCTCACAAGTATATCATCTCTTTCCTTTTCCCATATCCTCCACTACAACCCTAAGTCAATCCAGCCAAGAGGCACTTTTGTTAAGGTAAAAATCATTTTTTCATTTCTTGTGGACATGTGTGAATTTATAAACAGAAATCAAAATCATAATGTATAGACCCATATAGGAATCCCATTTCTATAATTTTTGTTTTTTAGTTTCTCATCCCATAATATTTACTCAGCAAGTGATTTTTTTTATATGACCCTACAACGTGCTGAACTAGGTGTTGGGATTTTAATATTAGAGACCCTCATGGGATGTGGGATGGGTGAAAAGGCAACAATCATTAAATTAATTAAAGTTGATATAACATTTTGAGTTATTACAGCTGAAAGAAAAATAATCTGCAGTGAAAACTATAAGACTGGGGAGGGGGCTATGACTGTTACAACTCATTGAATACATGTATCAACACATTCAGATATTACATACAAGGCTTGGAGAATTCCAATTTATTGGAAAATCTGATTTATTGTTCCTGTGTTCTCCTTTTAACCCATCATTTCCACTACAGAACAGTTCAAAGAGAAAGCTTCAAAGTCACTGTAGCAGGAAAAATCATATCTAAGTTCCAGTTCACTGCTATTGGAACCGTCATTTTTGTTGATAAGAAATGCCTGACTGTGTTGTTACTACTGTTTTCCACATTGGTTGATAAATTTTAAAAAATGCCATTAAATATTAAGGGTTTTAGGTCTTGACTTCCTCTTTCTGCTAAAATTTAATTAAACCCCTTTAATAGTCACATTACCCCATCTCACCCATGAGGAAACAAAGTTAGAGAGGATGAATGCTATGGCCCCATTCACAGAGAGGAGCCACCCTGGACTCCTAACCTTACTACGAGTATGTATCAGTTTTGTTTTAAACTTTAGTTATTGCATTAGTTTTCTAGAACTGCCATAGCATAAGGACCAGAATGAGTAACTGACACAATGAAAATTATGGAGGCTTGTCATTCTGGATACTAAAAGTCCAAGTCAGGCTTTTGGCAGGGTTGGTTCCCTTCTGAGAACCACGTGGAAGGATCTGTTCCATGCCTCTTTCACTGGCTTATAGGTGGCTGTCTCTCCTGTGTCTTCACAGTGACAGTGTTTTCTCATTGTCCTGTTTGTGTGCAATTTTTATAAGGACACTAGTCATATTGAATTAGGGCCCATCCTAGTGATCTCATTTTAAGTTAATTACCTTTGTAATGACCCGATCTCCAAATAAGGTCACAGTCTGAGGCTCTGGAGGTGAGGAATTCAATATATAAATTTGAAGTGGGGATACAATTGAATCTAGAACAGCCATCTTCTCAGAGTGTTCTACAGAATGGTTGTGACTAAAGAATAGAACAGTTTGACTTTTCAGAATATTAAAGTCAGATAAAAGTTACAGACAAGTATGTAGAAATGGACAATAGGATTTTGTCTCATTAATGGGTATTATTCACTAGATAAGCATTCTTTTTTTTTCCCTTTACACTGAGGATTGAACCCAGGGATGCTTAACTACTGAGCCACATCCCCAACCCTTTTTTGAATTTTTTTTTTTTTTTAAAGACAGGGTCTCAATGAGTTGTTAATTGCCTTGCCAAGTTGCTGAGTCTGGCTTTGAACTCTCAATCCTCCTGACCAAGCCTCCCAAGTTGCTGGGATAACAGGTGTGCACCACCACACTGAGCTGATAAGCATTCTTTATTGAAGTAGAATGAATATTAAAGACTTTATTATGTTGTGTATGTATACTGTATATTTATTAAATGTGATAAACTAGGGGAAAAGAAGAACCTGACACAGTAGGATGATTCTGCAATGGTAAACCTCACTCTACTCCAGAAACAGAGTGTCCACTGTATTGTGTAAAGTCTGACAATATCATAGATACGTCCTGAGTTATGAGAAGTAACACAGGGATGAGTGAATGGGCGCAGACTTCTGGTCAATTGTTCCCATCTGGGGTCTGTCAGTGTTCTGGTGTTTATTAGACTATTTTTCCATTGCTGGTCACTTCTTCTGGCTATTGATCTCCTGAGCCCAAACACAGGCTAACTTGGTTATCAATGAGGATGCTGTCTATCTTCCTTGTCTTGGAGGTTTCCAGATAAGCATGTTCAGTGGGTTTTACTTCTTCATCTACCACAGTAAGAATTTGATGAAAGTGGCAGATTTCAGGGTACCATCATTATGTCTTTAGGAGATTCATTAGAAAATACGTTTGCAGATGAATGGGTAGGCCGCCAGGATTTGGGAAAGGAGGACTTTCTGGCTGACAGCTTTGTTTGACCTCAAAACAAATTACATAGAGAAGCAAAAGCATGTAGTGAAATTTAAAAATAAAACATAAACCCAATAAATCTAGAAGCAGAGGACAACTTTGTAGGTTTTATTTTGTGATAACTTTGAATAATTATTTTCTGCTGAACCCATTTTTCTTTCTAGAGTGAAAAGAATCTGGCATCTCAGTGACAAATAGGAGAGTTTAACTTGTGAATAAACTGGAAAAACACCATCTTTGGAAACAAGAGTGATGCTAGAAAATAAATTAAACAGATCACTAGTGTAATGAAACTAGAGTTCTTGGTACACTCTTCCTGGTTGATCTTGGCTCTTATCAATATAATGAGTTTTTTTTAAAAAAACCTTATTAGGTTTTTTTTTTCTTTTAAATGTGGTAATGAAGATTGAATACAGTGCCTCACACATGCTAAGTAAGCACTCTACCACTGAGCCACAACTCCAGCCCTAATGAGTTTTGAGACATCCTTGGCTCAGTGTCCAAGAGTAGTGTAAAAACTGAGTGTCCATACATGCATTAATTTCTCTATATAGAAATTTCATATTTTTCAAGATTATCAAAGGTTTTCAGTATCCAAAATAGTCTAAGAAATATCTGATTCAGATGGCCTCCACCCTCTCTAGTATTTTTCTCGCTCTAACATTCAAAACATATACACACAATACTACTTACCTGTTTTTAATTCTTCTTTTAACTACTGTTACTAAAGGATTTATCAGTGGGAATGTTAAGTACAAACTCAAAATTAGCATGCAAAATGGCTCATTGATTTTGAAAGAATCTAATAGCTGATTCATAAAAGAATAATGAAAAGATAAATTATGGAAAAATTTACAGGCTACAGAAGAAGTGAGCAAATACATAATAATTCTTAATCTTTTTGTCTGTTTATGACAAATGATTCATTAGCAGGACATGGTCCTATTAGAGTATTCAGAGCTATTAAAAATTCCTAACATGCTATCTGTGATTTTGCTTTTCTTCTCATTCCAGAAAGTATGTTAGAGTATAGCATTAGTGCCTATATGCTATAAGACTATTTTTACAATAGAGTCAAGAATCTAAAAAGATAGTATAAATTGTATAGTAATGCCCATTTATGTTTTCCTAAATATTTTTTGTCTAATCATAGCATATGTTACTTGTCCCTAAGCCCTAAATGGAATGATAAAATGAAAAAGGAATTGTGGATATGTTTCTAATATGCCCAGTTAAGATATGAACATGCTTAAGAAAATGGAATGTTCTCAATATTTTAAATAACATAATTTACAGACATAATTTGGTCTGGCAATACACAGAACAATATTACCCATGCCAGATACAAAAATCTGGTACTTTTAGAAGTGTATTTAAAAAAAAATTTTAATCGGAACAAGAAAGAACTTGGTTGAATAAATCAAAATACAAACATGAATTCAACCTGAATAAAGAAAACATTTGTTCTTGTTTTTTCTGTCTGTTCTTGTTCTTTCTGTTCTTGTTTTTCTATCTTCAAGAACTGAAAAAGTTCTTCATTCATTTATCCTATAATTAATACTCAATGTGCCCTTATTAGTCTCTTGGTTTGAGTCTCCACTATTGTTCTCAACTATGGCTATACATCTGGAAAAAAGTACTGATACCTAGATCCAATTACTGAGATTGTGATTTGAGCCATCTGGCGATTTTTTTAAAGCTCCTCAGATGTCCTCAATGTGCAGCTATGCCAAAGAATCATTTCCTCAAAAAAACTTTTTTTTCTTTCTTTCTTTTTTTTTTTTTTTTTTTTGTATTGAGGATTGAATTCAGGGCCACTCAACCACTAAGCCACATCCCCATCCCTATTTTGTATTTTATTTTATTTAGAGACAGGGTTTCACTGAGTTGCTCAGTGCTTTGCCATTGTTGAGGATGGCTTTGAACTCACAATCCCCCTGCTTCGGCCTCCTGAGCTGCTGGAATTATAGGCGTGTGCCACCACTCCCAGTTTAAGAAAGCTATTCTTGAAGGATAGCTGATTTCCCAATTGCAGCAAGCAACATCTACATAAATCTAGAACATTTCTGTTGTCAAAAGATCAAGGAAAATTTCACTTTCTGGAATAGGGTTGTAACATAGAATCCAACTTCTGAGAACTTCTAAAAGTGCTGAAATTTGAATATAAATATGAAAAAAAGGTCACTTGGAATAAAGAGAACCTAAAAAACATCAAGTCCATAAAAATATTCACAAAAGGTGTGGGGGAGGAGTGAATATAAAAACTATCCTAAAGGAAAGACATATTTCTGATATTTATAGAAAAATACTACCTATTGATCAACTCAAGCTGATTTCCTAGTTTCCTTATTCATCAAAGATTTGGTAAATTTTTGAAAATTAAAGAAATGCAAAATTATGCCAGGTATTTTTTAAACACTAGAGATACATTCCTAGTTTCAGTAAAGTCTTGACTTCAAGTTGTATCCTAATTGGAGTAAACTGGAGTGATAGACACATATAATAACATCAGCCCATGCTATGGAGAAAAGTAGCCCAGGGTAAGTGGGTAGAGAGGTAGGGCTGTGAGACCATTATAAATATTACTTTTGGGAAAGTGCCTATTTGAGTATTATTTATATCATTTTTTATTTTAATTTTTGAATTTGTATGTTGATCAAGTCAGCTGTAGGTCAGAATTTTCCATGGAATGCAAGCATTCTTGTGTTGAACTCAATGTGTTTGCCAAAGCTAAACCAGGTACTTTGTGATCTTTTAAGCATTTTCTCTGCATCATGACTTACAGAGATGCACACACCTATCCTCAGATTACCACACTCACTTAACTAAGAAATCCTTTCTATATCGACCCTTTCTATATAGTACTCCTGGGAGTATTGGTCCATCAAAAGCATTTTGGGAAATGCAGAGAACACCTAGCACACATTAGATGTTACATTGAAAACTGTACCTAGGCCTGGCACTAACTGTCTATTCATATTCACTGAAGAAATGAGTGACTCATACAACCAATATGGCAAACTCTCTTATGAGCTGGACAGTATCAGGAGAAGCCCAGTCCTTGTAGCTGTGACCATTATACCTTTTTCCCAACTCCCTTCCTTTTAAGGGCACACTAAAATTAATAAAATCTATTTCTTCCATAAGCTAATCCTTTCTGCTATTAGAAATTCGAATGTGAAACTCGGACTTTTTAAATGAAATTTAAATATTGATAGATATATCCCACAGATCACTATTGATTTGTTTGCCTTTCACTTTTCAATCAATACTTATTGATAGCTGTCTATCTTTAAAAAAAATGAAGATAAAAATCTGTATTACCTGTGAGATTCTAGTTCAAAAAACTTCATAAAATGCAAAAATCTATAAAAAGATAAATGTTCATTTCTATTGCAGCTCTTAGAGGTGATAACCTCAATATTAATACCAACTAACAATTTTATAGCACTTTAAAAATCATATTGACATAATTCATTAAGGTATTGCTAGTATGTTATAGTTAGCAAAAAAGAACCGAGGCTTTCTCAGATTTGGTTCATTTCCTTGATGGTAGAGCAGGGTCTACTCACTGAGACTGTCTTTGAATTTGCAATCCTCCTACCTCAGCCTCCAGAGCTACTAGAATTATAGATGTACACCACTGAGCCCAGCTGTTTCAGTGTTATTAAAAAGGAGTAACTATTTCTGGTTATGTGCAGTAGTTTGAAGTGAGCTTTTTTGTTTTTATTCAATATGACTTGCTTTGTTTAATCCATACTGTTCTGAAGTCTCCCTTGGCTTCTGATATGATGAGATGGCTTGATACATTTTCTGCCCCAGACCTGAATTCAATTATTTCTCAGGGAGGCCGGGTCGCTAAAAAACTGTAGTATTTTGAGACAATAGGTGTATTCCAAGGATATATACTCTAAGTGAATTGGTCACTGGTTTCTCAACCTACATATTGGACAGCACAAAATAATATTTTTCATGTATGTGATGTAGATCATTTGTTTTTTCTATATGTGTACCTTAATGATGTACATTCAAAATTTTCACAGATCCTACCCCAAAAAACAAATACTTTCCTATGCAGAGAGTACTAAAGATACAGTAATTTGGGATAAGTTATATTTTATAAACTACAAAATTCAACAAGTAATATTATAAAATATTTTTAAAGTTGGATAATTTTACGTAAATTTTTAAATAGTTAATATTAAATATAAGAAGATGAGTGGGGTGTGGTATCGCGTGCCTATAATCCTTAGGAGGCTGAGACAGGAGGATTGCATATTCAAAGCCAGCATGAGTAACTTAACTTAGCAAGGTCCTAAGCAAATTATTGAGAACTTGTCTTAAAATAAAAAACTAAAAAGGTACTGGAATTAGGCTCAGTGGTTCAGCATCCCTGGGTTCAATCCAAAAAAAAAAAAAAAAGGACATGATCAATGAATGATGTGTGAATATTGAAATGTCACAGTGAACATAATTTGTGCAGTTAATACATGCTGATAAAAATGAAAAAAAGGTTTATGGTAAAACAAAGATGGCATGGTTAGAATCAATTCAAAATATCTTGAAAATGACAAATTTATAGAAGTACACACTATATTGTCATCTCAATTTCACAGATTAAAAAAAATTGTGGCTTAAAAAAGATTAAATATTTTAGTTATCCATGTCAATATTCAGGATACAAAAGTAGTAAAATCTCTGCCTTAATCTATGTTCTAACCAATATGTCATCTTTTTATGTTTAATATAGATCCCATTTCATCCTAGACAATGTAGCACAGGTTAAACTGCAGAAAATATTTTACATTTTGTGGTAGGTTAAGCCAGTTAGACGGAGATAACTATGAAATAATGCTTCACCTATAGCAATATCCAGTGGGAATTTTCAATCTGTCGTATTGAATTTCATGGAAGGACACCAGTGGTACAAGAAGAATCCCTACATTCCAGGAGCACCTGTCAATCACTGAAACAACCAAAAATGTTTCCAAAAGTTTCCACAGTGACCTGATGGGCAGTGCCAACCGTACTGATGGCATTGGCTTCATCCAATACTTGCTTTGTTGTTAGTTCTTAATAGATACTAGCAAATGATGACTATTATTTTTATCAGTATTCCTACAGATAGCAATAGGATCACATTTATTCCTCATACTGATGATCCTGTTTGACTCCACTGTTCGCCAAATTATATGGTCATCAAAAATCTGTGAACATAACTAATTATATAGTTAGTCCTGTGAGTGATTTTATGTAAAGATTCAGTTTATATTTTTAAATTTGAAAAGAATATACTGTTATTCATATGTAACAAACCCATGTACAATGAAGGAAGCATGTATGTTTGGGTCATCAGTCAGCAATATGGCAGAATAATTAAGAATCTGGACCATAGCCATCATTAGAAACATAGAGCTGCGGTGTAGCTCAGTGGAAGAGTGCATACTTTATAAAAAATTTGTTCTAATTAGTTAATGAGAGGAGAATGCATTTTGACACAACATACATAAATGGTGTACAACTTCACATTCTTCTGGTTGTAAATGATGTAGACTTACATAGGCCATGTAATCATGTATGCACATAGGATAATAATGTCAGATTCATTATACTATCATTCCTACTCCCATATCCACTCCCATCCTTTCCCTTCTCTCTGTCTAATCCAAAGTACCTCTATTCTCTACACCCCCTTATTGTGAATTAGCATCTGCAAACCAGAGAAAACATTCAGCCTTTGGTTCTTTGGGATTGGCTTATTTCGCTTAGCATGATATTCTCCAGCTCCGTCCATTTACTGGCAAATACCATAATTTCATTCTTATTTATGTCTGAATAATATTCCATTGGGTATACATACCACAATTTGTTTACCCATTCATCTGTTGAAGGACACCTAGGTTGGTTCCATAATTCAGCTATTGTGAATTGAGTTGCTATAAACATTGATGTGACTGCATCACTGTAGTATGTTGATTTTAAGTCCTTTGGGTATAAACCTAGGAGTGGAATTACTGGGTCAAATGATGGTTCCATTCCAAGTTTTCTGAGAAATCTTCATACTGCTTTCCAAAGTGGTTGCACCAATTTACATTCCCACCAGCAATGTATGAGTTTAACTTTCCCCCTACATCCTCACCAACATTTATTGTTACTTGTAGTCTTGATAATTGCCATTGTGACTAGAGTGAGATGGAATCTCAGTGTTTTGATTTGCATTTCTCTAATTGCTGGTGATGTTGAACATTTTTTCATATATTTATTGATCTATTGTATTTCTTCTTCTATGAAGTGGGTGTTCGGTTCCTTAGCCCATTTATTGATTGGGTAATTTATTCCTTTTTAGAGTTCTTTTGAGTTATTTATATATTCTGGAGATTAATGCTGTATCTGAGGTGCATGTAGTAGGCTCAGAAGTGTGCGTTCTTAGCATTCATAAGGCGCTGATTTGATCACCAGCATCATCCAGAAAGAAAGAAAGAAGATAGTCACATATATAATTTTTAATTTTCTAGTAACTTCATCAAAAAAATTAAAAAGGAAACCAATTTTAATAAAGTAATATTATATTCCAAATTAGTTTTAATAATGCATGTTATTTAGCCCAATGAATCTAAAATGTTATTATTATGGTTTAGATATAAGGTGTCCCTCAAAAGCTCATGTGTGAGATGATACAAGAACATTTATTGGGGAAGTAATTGGTTTAGGAAAGACTTAATCTAATCAGTGCATTAATCCATTGATACAGATTAATCAAGGTGGTAACTGTAGGCAGGGAGGGTGTGGCTGGAGAGGTTAGGTCTCTGGAGGTGTGCTTTTGGGATTTATTTATATTTATATTTTGTTCCTTATTTATATTTTGTTCTCTCTCTCTCTCTCTCTCTCTCTCTCTCTCTCTCTCTCTCTCTCTCTCTCTCTCTCTCTCTCTCTCTTCCCCTCCCTCCTCCTTCCCCCATCTCTGCTTCCTCATTGCCATGTCCTGAGCAGCTTCCCTCCTCTATGCCCTTCCACTATGATGTTCTGCCTCAGGTTCCAGAGCAATGGAGCTAACTGTCTATGAACTGAGACCTTTGAAACTGTGAGCCCCAAGTAAACTTTTTCTCTTTTAAAATTGTTCTCGTCAAGTCTTTTGATCACAGTGATGAAAAAGCTGACTGAAACAATTATCATTTAAACATGTAGTACATATGAAAGTTACTAATGACATACATTGCTTTATTTTCTCACAAAGTACTATGTATAGTTCATATTTGCACAAATCTCAATTTCCATCAGTTATATTTTTAGTGCTCAGTAACCCCTTGTAGCTGTAGCTACAACATTGTCCATCACTAGTCTAGTGATGCATACTCTTCCTGGGTTGGAATCCTATCTCCTATTTACTAGCTATGTGATCTTGGACTCTTTATCTATGCAATAGAGATTCTAAAAACAGAATGTATGCCAAAGAATTCTGTGAGAATTTATTGAGTTAATAGATATAAAGAAACTGATAGAAATAAGTCCTCAATAAAAAGTTAATATCAAACAGGTTTATTTGGTTTATCAAAAATAACAAAAATATCAGAAACAAGGAGAGAAACAAAAACAATTTTTCAGTTGATATCATAACACATACAAATTCTCCTTTCTCAATCCACCTCCTACATACGTACTTTTCACAAACAAAAACTATTTCTCATAATATTTCTTTCAGTTTGGGATTATTAGCACATATTCTTGCCAACTTTGGTGGATAAACAAGAGCACAGAATGTACTGGTCTTTTAGCCACTCCTGATATTGAGTCTTAGAGCTTTGATTTGATTTTGATCCCTTACCACATATCATTTTTGGGAGATGTATAGATTTGAATCTAGAAGTTACCTGCTGACTTCTAAATAAATAGGAATTTATGCAAGCAAAATCAGTCACTTAATTATTTCCGTGTTGGGCCCCTTGCCGAATCACATATTAGAAGCATGCAAATGATGTGGTAGTTGGATATGGATACGCAGTTATAGGCAGGTCTCATGTAACAGGGGTTCTGTTCTTATGTCTATGACAAACTTTTTCATGCCAGAGAGAAAATTGCAGGAGATGGTCATGGATTGTGAAATGTCCCAGTGGAGGTTTTTAAAAAATTCCTTTTATTCTATACACAACAGACATTCTTTTATTTTCAACCTGATGGTGCCATGTTCTATTTTTTAGCAATGGTGATAGGCACCGTAAGTAAACCAGATAATAGACTCTTAAAGTTTCTGTGTGCAAATTGAAAGAGCACATTATAGTGCTTGCCTTTCCTGAGGTCTCACAGCCTAACCAATATGGTATATAAATACAACACCAGCAGAAATT
Organism: Spermophilus citellus; assembly: GCF_964194105.1. Classification (NCBI taxonomy): domain Eukaryota; kingdom Metazoa; phylum Chordata; class Mammalia; order Rodentia; family Sciuridae; genus Spermophilus; species Spermophilus citellus. The sequence goes on along the minus strand of NC_138196.1, from coordinate 55,011,224 downwards.
ATAACAATAGTTTCTGTCAGCCTGTCTGAGATGGTTAGAGAATAGCAATAGGGAATAGCACAGTAACCCAGAAATGTCCAGATTCTTTTGGCCCCTTTTATTGTGATAAATCTCTTGTGAACTTTGCAGAGAAGTATTGTTTGCATCTGGTATATCTCTGTCTAGAATGTGGCTATGTGCGTCCATTCCTACTTACTGAACTATGTGGCACAAAGGCTCTTTCAATTACATGTGAAAAAATGAAACACTGTGCAGGAGGGGAGCAGAGATAATATGTTTGAATAAGATAAATTAACTATTTTTAATATTTTCACCATATAAGATGTGTATAGTGCAAGGTTGTATGTTTAAAAAGCTAAGTGGTGTCCTCTTGTTATACTAGAAGAATAACTCTCACATATGCAGGTATACTGTGAGATGCATCAGATAACTTGCCGCAGAGAAAATTGGGGTTTTGCCTTGTACATAAAATTCTCTTGTTCCTTAATAAACTAAAAGGAAGTAATTACCATGAGTGCTAGCAAAATATTACATTCAATTAAGTATTTTTAACTGTGTGTGTGGAAGAAATTAGTGAGAAGTGTAAAAAGATAGAATAGAAGCTTGGAAAGATACTGTGTCAATCTTCTATGAAATAGATTCTATGATCTTATAATTTGATATCTTTTTCTTCATGTCCTGAAACTTCTATAGATAACAGCTTTTATTTCACATATATGCATATTCCCTGCTCTGAAACCTGTGTTCATACCTTATACCTTTTAATTCCCACCCCCCTCTTTTTTTTTTTTTTTTTGTACCAGAAATTAAATCCACAGGCACTCAACTACTGAGCAACATCCCCAACTCTTTTTGTGTTTTGATTTTGAGACAGGAACTCTCTAAGTTTCTTAGGGCCACTCTAAATTGCTGAGACTGGTTTTGAATTTGCAATCCTGCCTCAGCCTCTTGAGTTGCTGGGATTACAGGTATGCACCACTGCACCTGACAAGTCTTCCTAATGTTTTAGAAGCCATCTCACCCATAAGTCTTCCCACACTCTCATAGCTCACTCCCACTTCTAACAATATTTTGTAGACTACTTTGTTAAGCACCTACTGTAAGGTCAAGGTCACACAGCTAGGAAAGGATTACAACAGGATTTGAATTCAGAATAAGTCCAAGGTTTACTGAGGGTTTGATCTTGATGGAAATTGCATATTTCAATCCATAATGTGTAATGACTATCAGTTAATTCAGAGTTTCCAGGCTGAAAAGGGCCAGCCAGTCTCTCATCTGAATTTCACATTGTTCATCCTTATCTTTCTGTATTAAATGATAACAAACTATGTCTAGCTGTCCCACTGGGCCTTCATGAAGACAAGGACTGGGTCTTGCCTTTCATCTTTTTATCTCAGCAATAGAAAACGGAAGGCTTTAGCTGTGTTTATTAAAGTTTCAGTGAAATACACACTTAGGACATGGCTGTATTTTCTCCTTTATTTCATATACATTAAATGTAATTATATGCATGAAATATTAAAACTCAGGCATCAGGATTTCCATTTAGAAAGCACTTGCCCAAACCAAAACAGGAAAGAGACCAAAGTCACACTGAAAACTCTTCACTGCCATCTTCCTCTGTCCAGGCTGCCAAAATAAAACTTCTATAATCTGAGTAGCTTACAAGCAGCAGAAGTTTATTTGTCACAGATCTGGAGGTTTGGAAATCCAAGATAAAAGCACCAACAGATTCTGGTTCTGGAAAGGGTTTTCTTTCTCACAGACCATGCCTATTAGCACTGTCCTCACTTGGTGGAAGAAGTGAAATAGCTCCTTTGGGCCTCTTTTAAGAGGACACTAATCCCGTCCTTGATGACCTAATCGTCTCCCCAAAGACCTTGCCTTCTTGTACCATTGCCAAAAGGTCCAGGTTTTACTCTATGGCGGAGACTGCAGACAAAAATATTTAGACCATAGCTGGCACTAATTATTTCTAAACAAAAGAAGAAAATTTACCAGGGATTGGGAATGTAGCTCAACAATGGAGTCTTTGCCTAGCATTCTGGATACTCTGGGTTTGATTCAAAAAGGAGGAATAATCTATATGAATAAACTCAACTCATATAGAATTTAAGTGATGCCTGCCTGGTCATTAAAATGATCTCTGAGGAGTCTCCATAGTGCTTTCTATAATAGTTGCACCAATTTGCGGTACCGCCAGCAATGAATGACTCTACCTTTGGCCCCATCCTCGCCAACACTTATTGTTGCTTGTATTCTTGATAATTGCCATTCTAACTGGAGTGACATTTGACCAAGCTACCCTTTCCTCAGTTTATAACCAAAGGACTTAAAATCTGCATACTACAACCATACAGCCACATTGATGTTTATAGCAACTCAATTCACAATACCTAAACTGTGGAACCAATCTAGATGCCCTTCAACAGATGAATGCATAAAGAAAATGTGATATATATACACAGTGGAATATTACTCAGCATTAAAAGAGAATAAAATTATGGCATTTGCAGGTAATTAGATGGAATTGGAGAATATCATGCTAATCAAAACAAGCCAATCCCAAAGAATCAAAGACTGAATGTTTTCTCTGATAAGCCACTAATTCACAAAAAGAGGGGAGCTAGGGAAGAATAGAGGTACTTTGGATGAGGCAGTGGGAAGTGAAGGGAAGGGGGGTGTAGGGGGGTAGGAAGGATAGTAGAATGAATCAGACATTATTACTCTATGTACATATACAATTTCACTACCACTGTGATTCCACATCATGTACAACCAGATTATACTCCATATATGTATGTCAAATTGCATTTGACTGTCATATATAACTAATTAAAACAAATTTTAAAAACAATCTCTGAAGTCATAGAAGCAGTGATTCTGTCAATATTTTTGGGTCTTTGCAGATTCATAGCCACCACCTCACTTGATTTACATTTGGCATTCAACTTTACAAACATGTATTAAATGTTTCCTGCGTGCATGTATCATTTGTTTTATATTCATGCAGTTCCTGTACTGTGTGATATTCTTAAAAGACCTTGATACTTTAACGTGCTAGATAAATTTTTTTTTTAAGAACAGCTCCTTCTGAAACAGGATAGTACATATATTTTACTTTTTATCAGATTTAAATTAAAATATTAAAATATTGAACAACAAATGCTTCTGAATAAGTGTTTCATTATTCCTTTTCTCCTCAAACAATGTTATTTGAGAGGAAATACTAATAACAAATAACAACTGTGAGGCCATAATAATTTTGATACTAAAATAAAAATGAACATTCAGAACAATGTGTTTAACTTCCATGTTAGTATGGTTATATTTTCCCATTAATATTCTAAGTTTGTTATATCATTCTCCCAAAATATTCTTACTTGATACATTTTTATTTAATGTATTTATCAGTGTAATTATTTTGATGCATATTAATACTATATTCTAATTACTTGTGAAGTTAGGTGCTATATTTTCATTCCATTTTTTTCCTCATCCACTGATTAAAGGAATTTATTAGAGGGCATCAGCATCCTGAAATTAAAAATTAACTTGGATTTTTCACTTAAAACTATTTTTATTTATTTGATTTTTTTTAATATACAGTGGGTGGCATATACACATTTAACACTATAAAGTACTTTAAATGATTTTAAAAAACATTCAAGAATTCTTACATCTGACAACAGTTCTTTGAATATTCTCAGTGGGAGGAAGTCTTTGTCGTTTGAAAGCATATTTGAATTTTTTGAAATAGCCAAAAGTTATTCAATGTCAAATCTGTTAAATAATTTCAATGATCACACTGGGCAATACTATTTTTGAACAAAAATGAAGTTAGACTGTAAAGATAAACTAATTCTGAAGTCTGTGGATTCCTCTCCAGAGAAATTCTGGTGAGCGCTATATCGTGGAAACTAGGTTTCCGGTGGGTGGGATTACCTTGAAGTGAGTTTGGTAAGGCTCTAAGAGAGGTATGTTAAAACAGAACCTGATGGAAGCACAGAGGAGAGGGGCCTAATCCAGACTAGCAGAAAGGAGAGCTGAGAGAAGGTTTCTCTGAGGAAGAAACTCTTGAATTCATGAATTATGAATAGCATTTAGATGAATCCAGATGGGTGAGAGAGAAAGGTCATTCCAGAGGGGTGAGCATTATGAACAGAGAGGCAGGAAAATATTTAAAATTCAGTTCTATAAGAGAGGAGTATAACGTTAAAAGATGATGCTGAGCAAAGAGGCCGGGTCAAGGTAAAGAAGAATGCGTTGGCATGAAGTTTAGAATTTTTCTTGAAATGATTCAGGAGTGTCTTGATTTCTTATAAGCAGACACCCTAGCATGGTCAAGTTGACATTCCAGCAAGGTGATACTGGCAGTCATTTAGAAATGGAGTGGGCAGAGAGAGATCTGGGGAGGGGCAGGTTCCGGACAGTCATGAAGTCAAAGAAAATGTAAGTCAAGCATAAATAGAGGTGGAGAAAACGCTTCATTCCCCTTTGTACAAAGTCATAGGCAAAATTAACAGATCTGGTAGGTCAGCGTGGGCAATCAGAAAATGTAAAGATAAGAAGTGTAGGTTGGATTTTTCCCTCCTGGCTTGGACTACTATGCAGACAAGAAACAATAGGATTTTTTGCCTTAATAATTCACTCAGTTTGGGATATGTTCAATCAGTAGTAATTGTGGGATATACACGTAGAACTGTCATGAAGGTTAGTTAGTATTTGGCCTGGACAACTGGGGAACAATGTGCCAGGACACAAAAACTTGGAGTCAACAGTGGACAGTGGATAAAGTCATGGAGTAAATAAATAAGAACTGTGTATTCAAGGGTTTATAAAATGAGAAGGAAAAGAAGATCAGGAAAAACCTCTAGAGAGAACCAATTTTCAGGCTAATGTGGGATGGGTCAAAGGGCACAGAAAAAAAAGAAAGGTAGACCTGGAGACCAGGGTGATATGGAATCCAAGGAAAATGAGGATTCTTTTTGCTGTATTTCTGTTGTTGTTTTTGTTATTTATTGGCTTTCTATAGTTTTACATGATGGTAGAATCCATTTTGATGTAATTATACAAGCATGGAATACACCATTATTCTAATTAGGACCCCATTTTTGTGGCTGTACATAATAGTAGGATTCACTGTGGTATATTTATGTATGCACATTTATGTCAGATTCATTCCACTGTCTTTCCTTTTCCTATTCCCCCTCCCTTCCCTTCATTCCCCTTTGTCTAATCTACTGAACTTCTATTCTTCCCATCACTTTTAATGGGTTAGCTTTTACATATTAGCAAAAACTTTCAATCTTTGGTGTTTGGTGATTGGCTTATTTCACTTAGCATAATAGCCTCCAGATCCATCTATTTACTGGCAAATATCATAAAGCCATTCTTTATGGCTGAGTAATACTCAATTGTGTATATGTACCACATTTTATTTATCCATTCATGAATTGAAGGGCACCTAGGTTGGCTCCATAGCTTAGTTAGCTACTGTAAATTGTGCTTCTATAACATTGATGTGGCTTCATGACTGTAGTAAGCTCATTTTAAATCATTTGGATATACACGAAGGAGCCGGATAACTGGGTCAAATGGTGTTTCCATTCCTAGTTTTCTGAGGAATCTCCATACTGCTTTCCAGAGGGGTTGCACCAATTTGCAATGTATGAGTGTGCAAATTGGTGCAACCCCACCAGCAATGTATGAGTGTGCCTTTTTCCCATATCTTCACCAACATTCATTATTACTTATATTCTTTATAATTGCCATTCTGACTTGAGTGAGATGAAATCATGAAATCTTAGTTTATTCTATGTCAGAAGAAGTGGTCAGTGGTATCAAATACCTAGATCAATCTTTGTCACATAGTAAGCACTTAATAAATGTTGACTGGATGAAATTCCTAGATGGAGGAAAAAAATAAAGAAGATGACCTAAGAATACCCGTTGGTGATATTTGCCAGAGTATAATTTGTGGAGTATATCAGTAGCAGCTATATTGCAATGAAATTTAAGAGTGAATGGGAGGGTTGAAATTAGAGGAATTGACTATAGACCCATCTTCCAAGGAAACAATGATAGAAATAAAAAGGAGCCTATAGCTAGAAGTATGAGGATCAGAGTAGAAGTTTTCTGATAGTTGTGTTTAATACCTTTTACAGATTTTAGAATTAATGATTTACAGTAGTGCATATAGAAAAACCAAAAAAGTATAAAGAATAAAATAATTTAGTCATATTTATATGTTCCAGTGTATAATATGTGTGTATGTATGTGTGTATATATATATACATATATAATACATATATATATATATATATATATATATCTTTCAAACAATACCTTTATAAACAAAATTTTTGTAATACTGTGCACACAATCTTGTGTCACCTTAATTTACTCTTTAAATTTTATTATGATTTTTTTTCTGTTCTTAAATATTCTTCAAAAATAAGATTTTCATTGGCTGCAGACAATTCAAGAGCCCACTCTGGAAAAGTCAGCAGCTCAGGCCATAAGTGAAGCCTTTGTTTACCAGGATTCACCTTGCTAGGCATCTAGAAGAAGCACAATAGCCAGGCTAGATGGACAATAGCTACCAGGGAAGAATGTTAACTATTTTTGGCTTGTGACCTTACTGTTGACTGTCTCCTTTCCAGTACTTGATCATAGTAGAACAATGACTTGGTAAAATGTGTGTACTCAACTAATACAGAAAACAAGGACAGGGAGGGGAGACCAGAAATATCATTTGAAAATGATCAAGATAAACAAAGTACAAATCTAGATCAGATTCAGCCAAGTATCCACAATTTAAATAACCATACAATGTTGATTATGTTGGTGAAGTCAACCCTCTATGTTTTCTCTTAAATAAATCCTGTACTCCAGACTCGGCTATCCCTAGTTTACAGCTCTCTTCCTAGAATCTCCTTTTGTTAGCCTGCTGGGAATGCTGAATGCCTTTCTTCTGTGTTTACTTTCCTGTTCCTGCAAACCCATTTCTTTTTTATTTTCTCTTCTCTTTTCTCTCTCTCTCTCTCTCTCTCTCTCTCTCTCTCTCTCTCTCTCTCTCACACACACACACACACACACACACACACACACTTTGGTAAAGTGCATTCTTCATTAAGTTAAGCAGAAAGAAATAAGGGAAGTCAAGTTTTTATTTACATTAGTCATCTGAAATTTCCTTTATTCCACATTCAGTGGATGATCATATAGCTGGGTATAGAAGTATAAATTGGAAAGACTTCCCCTTCAGAATTTTAAACGCATCTGCCTCATTGTTACTAGTACCCAGCATTGCAGTTCAGCAGTTATTCTGACTTTGTGTATGATCAGTTTTTATTCTCTTTGGAAGTTTGTTAAAGTTTGTCTTGTCCACAAGTTCTGAAGCTTCACATAGTGTGCCCTGCTGAGAACCTATGTTCATCTAGAGAGCTAAGAACTAAATTAGAATTGGGAATTTTATTGAATTATTCTAATTGTTGTTAGAAGACAATGCTTCATGGATTTCTCATAGTCCAAACCTGAACAGTTTGGGCATTCTAAAAGAGCATAATTTTTTTATTAGAGACTATAGATAGTGTATACTTAGAGGAAGATTTAGAGACATGCTTCTCCAGGGACCTTTCAAGGAAGTAAAGATGAAAACTTCAACATCCTTACTGGATGTCATTTCTTACCTTCCAGGATAATGAACAATCGCTCCCTTTCTGGATGATAGCAGATGTGCCAAAGTACTATAGAGTCTTGTAAAATTTGGAATGCCTCTCCAATGGGCCACCACACTGCACCCAGGGTTAAATCTAGTCCTCATCATGTCACCCTGTGGGATTTGGAGCATAGGGGACCAATAATACATGCGTTTCCACTACTGGTTTTGCTACGAATAATAAACGATTTGTTTCTCTCATGCCAGCTACTATCTGGCAACACATGAATATGAATTGATAATGTGATAATTTCTTAGTTTTAAGTAAAATAAAATCTCAAATTTTCACTATTTTCTATCTCAGATTATCTCAGTTTTGTTTTCTAATGTTCTATCAAGTTATTCATTTCTGCTCTTGTAATTTTCATTTCTAAAAATTCTTTGTGTTCTAAATGTACCTTGTTTTTAATATCCTGTTTTGCTTCAGGGATGAAATATCTTCCCTTACTCTATGAAGAAATTAATATAGTTTAAAGATTTCTTTTCCCTGCATAATGCCTGTTTTTGTTTTTGTTTGTTTGTTTTAATCTCTATCTTTCATACTCAAAGCTTCTATAGATGTCTAATCATGTTTCATTAATAATTCACATTCAAAAGTTGGAAACTAAAATACAAAATAAAAATTTTACTCATTTAGGTAGAATATGTTAACTTTGAACTTGACCCAAGGGCAATCTGGTTGTCCTTATTGCTGTTTGATATCAGTCAGTTATATTTGGTATTTCTTAAGCAGGACAAAAAAAGTCTCCAAAAAATATAAAATATTCTATTATTATTATTATTTTAGTTCTTTGTGGTACTGGGGCCAGGGTCTGATGCTGAACTATACCCCCCAATCCCTCCATTATTGTTCTGTTTGAAGGGCAAAAGCCAGATTGTTACCTTCCAGGGAATGGGGAAAGCCATGGGTAAGAAAGAGATAGTCTCAGCATTCAATATGTATGTGTTTTCTTAACGCCTATTGAGTGACTGCCTCCACTCTCTGCTGCATTTGGTGTCCCCCAGTGTTAAATTCCTGTGTTTCATTCTCCAGTCAATCTCCAGATGCAGGGCACAATGCAGAACAAATCAAGGCTGCTTCACAGTTTTCCCAACTGTCAGCTTAGGTTTTCGTTTCCCTGAGTCTATTAAACCCATTACCACTGCCATGCTTTGGCTTTTAGTCTCCAAGTTATTGTTGCTATTCTCTCCTCCTCTCTTACTCTTCCTATTCTTATGAATTTATGGAGTGAATATATACATATATATGTGTATATTTACTGATGTTTTAGGGGACATCAGAAGGGGAAAGTATTGAATGTTTTTGTGCAAATTGCCATCTTTCTCTGAAACCTGGTTCATTTCTTTGAATTCAAATTTCACATTTAATTTTTTAATCCATTAGAAATTATGAAATACAGACCCAGCATTAGTTTTTTTTTATTTTTTAAAAAACAGCCATATTATCAAAATTATTTTTAAATGATCAGTTCTTTGATATTTGCTTTCTGATTATTAAAGGGGTAAGATCTAATTCAAGACTACCAATTGCATTTTATTTGTTAATTTACTCTATCCTAAAACCAGTATTATAGTAATTTAATGATGATACTTTAATAAAAAGCTTTAATATCTTAATGCCAAAATTTAAAAGAAAAATTTCAGATATTTTTGTTGTTCAAAACATGCAGATATTTTAAAGTGTTTAAATGCTAACAGGAGAGTAGGAAAGAAGGAATGGTATGTTAATGATAAGTAAGAAAGAAATAGTGTTAAAAAATATAAATACTTATTTACTTGAAAATAAAGCTATTTAAATCATGCCTTTATGGAAATGTAAATATATTTTACAAATACCAAATTTTATACTAATTATAGAATATAATGACTTAAAATATTAATATATTAACTTATTCAAAAATTTAAAAATATCTAATTCTTAACCACTTATCTTAAATGAGGTCTCTTGGTAGTTGCAATAAATAGAATAATACCAGGGTTTTTTCCCAAAAAATATGTAGAAATTTCAGAGATATTTATATGTAATAAGTGTCTGTTGTTCTAGTCCTACATATATGTTTTACATGAAATTCCACATTTATATTTTATACTAACTAATGCTCTATATAGGTATTATCCTCCAGTCTTCAAAGATAGATAAACTAAAGTACAGAGAGTAGGTAACTGAGAAAATTCTTTCAGTTATGAAATGTTACTGCTGAATGTCATATTCCTATTCTTCCAGTTCTCCAAGCATAAGAAATATTTGAGAAAAAAATAATTAGACGATTTTATAATGTAGTTCTCTCTAATTCACATATTATACTGAGAGGCATGAATTTCTTCAGCCTTGGAGGAATTCAGCATTTCAAATGTTAGAGAAAAACAATATTTCCTGTATTTATTAATTGTCAGACTTACTAGAATATATTCAAATAAGAGCATTTGAGAATTGAGAACATAAAATTCATAAATTCATTATGAGGCCTATTTCACATTTCTTCTTTGAAGTACTGAGGACAAGTTAAAATGTTATATATATATATATATATTAAGTCCAGGGTAAAGTTTATTGTCAAGAAAAGATGACTCTTCACCTTCTGTTAGATTGAATTAAGTATGTGGCTATACTCCCTTAGCCGTCTCTCTCTATACCTATCTATCCCTTTTAATTTGACTGGGGCTCAGCTAATAAGGATCAACTGACTCACAGATCTAATAGCTAGGCCTAATATTAACTTCAGAATCAATCAAGAATCTACTATGCCTTAATTGACAGGTGGCACATGATTTGATCTCATGAAGCCTAGCAAATAATATAACCACAGAGTAAATATCAGACATATTTTTAAAACCCATTATAGATTTTTCCAAAAATAGATCAGATCAGTCTGAACTTTATGTGATTAAAAACATAAGGTACCTAGCATTTGTAGTAGAGTCATTCTCTAGCCTTCTGAAAATTTTATCTAGTAATAGTTAAAGCGAAATGCTGTGGTGTTCAACTTAAAAGAAAATTACTATTTCAACCTGATATTTATGCCATTTAGTCATTTCTAAATTGAATGACAAAAGCATTATTATTAGTTTAGATGGCTTCCAGATGAGTATAAAATGTTTTCTACATCCAAGACACATTATTATGTTGTTGTTCCCTTAAGCATAGTAAGGACTGTTTTATTACTTAATAAATGAGAAGTTATTATTCACTACTACAACCTACATATATTTATGTTGCTCTAAGTACCTGGAAACACTGAATTCTACAAAATAAATCAGATATAAATCCTCCACTGAGGAACCTTGCATTTTAACAGAGGACAGTAAAGATACATATGTAATTATAAAAAATGCTAGAAATTCCCATGCACAGTTACATGTGGGTTTTAAAAACAAGTTACATCTAGCTTGAAAAGTAGTAATGTTGCTTCTAGAGGAGGTTATATTTGGTCTCAGCTTCAAAAGATCCTCAGGGACCATAAAAGTCATGTGAACAATAAAAGGGGTACAACCAAGACAATCTAACTGTGCTGCTCACAGTTTCTCTGGAAGTGAAGTCATGATGTTGCTCTGCCTTCCTCCCATCCTTTTCATGAAGAACAAATGAAAAGAACTTAGCAGATGCCCACTAAAATGAATGCACTCTAAAACTTGAAAGCTCATAAATGCACTCTTAAGAGGAATCTGAAAATACCACCAGGTAATTTTTATTTATTTTATATTTCTGAAGAAACTTTTAGAGTAGAATTAAGGGATGTAAAGGGTAAAGGTTAAGTAAAATTACAAAGGAAACACAAAGTGGTGTCTTAAGTAAGACAGGATATGTTAATCTTCTTTTGTGTGACAGTGCAGCTGGTCTAGGCTGACAGGGTGCCTCTTCTCCACTGGGTCACTCAGGGAACCAAGTGCGTCTACCTTGCTTTGCCAGAAAGCCAAAATCTGGAGAAGGATGACTGTCACCCTTCCATTAGACTGAATTAAGTATGTTTAAATATATGATCGCACTACCTGAAGGCTGGGTTGGAAAATTCTTCTCTATCTAGACAGCCATGTTGCCAGGAAAATAAGGAGAACAGATTTGGAAGAAGTGAAGGGAAACTAGCCATCTGATGCAGTAGACTTTTGTTGTTTGGTTTTATGATTTCTGAGAACTTGCAGAAAACTTACCATTCAGATAGTTTTTATACTTTTACAAGTTAGCATGATCTAAATCATAAGCAATACAGAAAGCCACATACACTATAATTACACAATAAACTTTTAAGAGGTTTCCAGAATGAGTTGTACATGTGGCTAATGCAACTCTCAAAACTAAGTTGTGAGATTGAAGCTATGCAGGCACCAGAGTAAAAATGTGACTCATACTCTGTTTATGTATTTAACAAGATAAGATCTATGATTCCAGTATTTATTTGACTGTTTCTTCAATAGCAGTCTTCAGTATGCAAAATGGGTATTTCTAAAGATAACATAAAAAATTATAAAAAACCTGTTCTAGATTAAGAATTGTAGACCACCAGATAAAAGCATGAATTTTTGATACACATCATGATTATTTTTATTATAATAATAAATATAAATGATTTGTACAAATGATTTGTGTCACAATCACAATTTAAAATCTGTTGATTCTTTATTTGCATTATACCAATTTTGTTTTGGGGCAAAAATAACCACACACACGCTATATAAGATACATTCAAAAAATCAGTGGTAGAGCACTCATCTAGCATGTGTTAGGCCCTGGGTTCGATTCTCAGCACCACATAAATATAAATAAATAAATGTATCATGTACATCTATAACTAAAAAATATTTTTAAAGAATCAGGACAGATAAATATTTTAGATATTATATACTTTTTATGAAACAGGCAAATGTGCTAGTATTAAAAACCCAGACTAAATTTTAATATTAATGAAGATTCATTTTAAGGTGTGAATAAACATTTTTTAATAAGCGAGTATATTTTTATAATATTCAGTTCAACTCTATGCAAGACAACGAGTGGTTTTAATTTAACATGTTGAATTAAGATGGCTTTGCACTGGACTTTCTTTCCCCAGAAGTATGGATTATTAAAGGGGAATATTCTCTTTGCTGGGAATACGTATATAAAAAATAAAATTAAGTACAATTAGTACATTCTACTAAGCCATATATCAACAAATAGTTAAGAAACAAATAAACATTTTATGAATAAAATATTGTATGAAAATGTTTGTTCCAATGGTCCTATCACTCTGGGCACAGAGTGAGTTCTATAACTTAACGGAGCATATAAGATTAAAGGGATATGGTCAGCTATATTTTATCTATATAAAAATCTCAAACTTACATTAAAAACCCAAAAGGAGAAGAAATCTAAAATTAAATGGAAAAAGGAAAAGAATATGAGTTCAAGAAAAAAAATCTATGCATATATTTTACTTATCAGGCACAAAATTTATTGTCAAGGTTTCCCCCAGTTTGTCTTCCAATTTACTTTAATTACAACCTGAAGAATGAAACCAAAAAGCAATGGTGATGGACAGAATCAATATATGGGTAGGGAGAGAAGGGGCTGTAAATATATGTGGGATGTATAGGAGAAACAAATGTACCAGCTGACCTTGGCAAGATATGACTGTGAAACTTAGAAATCACCTTAGTAGGAAAATAGTATTCAGAAGCCATTCAGTGAAAAGAAAAGTCTCACCCACTTCAACAGGTTCTAGAGGAATTCTATTAACTTAATTTAGGTTATCCTGATTTTATGTTTTATGTAAATTTCAGAAATGTGTCATGCTTTCATGTTTTTAAGATCCCCCCCCACAAAAAAATAAAATAAAATGAATGGTTAAACAGCCATTATTTTGAAAGTCTATTTACCCCAAATACCCTTTCCATAAATCAGGTCAGTACAGATGCTGTGTTGTTATCAGTTGTATTTTCCAATAAGAGTTTTACATTTGAGATTTGCATGGCATTTATATTTGCACTGTTAATATATCTGTTAGTTCCAATTAGTGAAAACTGAGTAATAAAGTAAGAAAAGAGGGGCAAAAATAATCAAAGGAATTTATAGCTGCCTCAGTGTGATGGAGCCTGTTTTGAGGTGGGGATGAGTGGAGAGAGGATGGACACAGAGTAGGGAGATGAATGGAGTGATTAATTGACTCAAAAATAAAATAGAACATGTACAGCATCTTAAGAACCACCAAATTACTTTCAAACCACTTGCAGACTATTGTATAGACATTAATTTATTTCCAGGAGATAATTTTTGTATATTAGAAGAATTAAAAAGTCAGCAAAGACCCATTGTTGCTTTATCCATTATTTATTGAGAAGGAAATGAAGGAGGAGAATGGACACAAATTAGAGTTGCCTAACTGTTCTGAGAGTACTCTAAAGTGTTGTGATTTTATATGGCCTGAAATGCAGATGAAGGTTGGGAGTTGCATAAAAAAAAAAAAGAGAGGTCCTCTATAATTAAAATCATTACATAAGCAATTCTCGAAACTATAATTCCTACAATGAATGGAGTGACTATGGAGTGAAACAGAATCTCTCCCTTGACTCCTGAAAACAGACGGATGGATGGATGGATAGACAGATAGTCAGAAATATGTGATTAAGTATAATCTTCTGTAATCTACTTATTTCAAAATAAGTGCCCTTAAAATGTTTTTTTTTTCAAAAACCTTCTCTATAATCAATTTAGGCTATGGTTTTGGAAAGATTTGGCAAGTTTACATATCCTCTATGAACTAATATAATTTTTCTGGGATAATGTTATCAAGAAAAGGGTAACAAAGTTCACCAGAACCTTACATTGTTAATGCATGCACCCTCTTAGGCTTTCCTATTTGGGGCCTTAGATAAAACTTAAGCATATCAAAGTCTGTGGGTCAATGTCAGTACTGTCCACAGATGACTATTTCCTCCTGTGGGTGTCATTTGTTCAGAAGTTATTGCCTGCTCTGGATCTGTCAGCAGAAGGCAGAAAAGACTCAGGATCTGAGTATCTTTTAGGGCATAGGGTGAGTATCTTTGGGGAAAAAAAGGAAAGGTCCAGATTTGAGATCAAGAAAAGTGGATCCTACTATTTTAGGTACTTAGAGTCCCTGGAAAGATGATATTGAGTTTTTGATTCCTCTTCTTTATTTTTTATAACCTTTTGGGTTGTACTTAAATAATTATTCAAGACTCCTTACCAAGGAATTCTGACATTATGCATTTTAAAATGCAAAATCCATTAAATACTAATATGCTGTGACTCAAATCTTTGAAAGAAAAAGTTCTTTGTTTGCGATTTGAAACCTGCCATTCTATTTTATTTTTGCAGATGTTCCCAGCAGGCACATTCACCCAGATTTAATTATTAAGCCATAAACATATCTTTGAAAATTTTCCCTTTATACAGAATGCCTAGAAGTAATGTAGAATTGCTTTTTCAATCATTTTATGTGGCAAATCAGACTTCAATACAAAGTGTGTTTTCAAATGTTTTGAGGAAATGAACATCACCGAATTGATAATACTATCAGGAAGTCATGGCAAATAAAATAGGTAAATAGAGAGACTGAATGAGTAAAAATATATTGAGATCTTGGGTAACAATTATTTCTGTATATCTACTAAAATGGCAGCTTAACGAAGTCAGGGTCCTCATCTGTAAAACCAGTCCACAAGTAGCACTGGCTTCTTATTTAGGGGTTCAACAAAAATTCAGTAAATAAATCTATATGTGAATGAATCAATCAAGCCTGCCTAATATCACCCACGTACCATATACACACATTTCTTAAGACTAACAAAGAAGTTGAAAAAAATAGTTTGGCATTAAAAATACACATATGTACATATATTCATATATATGAACTTACATTTAATTAAGGATTTGTTGTTTAGCTGATGATGACTCTAGAATACAATTTTTGAGGAGATTTGCTCTTACATGAAAATGTAACTGCTTAAAAATTACCCTAAGAGGGCTCAGTTGGTAAAGCACTTGCTTAACATGCACCAGGCCCTGGGTTCAGTCCCCAGCACCACCAAAAAAAAAATACCCTAAGAGTTAAGATTTTCTGGAGCACTGAAAAATAAATTCTCTACTATTTGTTCCCCTGTTTTAAGTTATTGATAATAAGAGAAATACACCTTACCTGTTGGTAGAGAGTGGAAATGGATGGTGGAATAACCAAAAAACTCTCTTTAAAATCTCCTGTATATAGTTTCTGCAAGAACTTCAAAGAAAGAGCCTCATAAAAGCAAAGCTTTTAAAATGTCATGACATTTACAAGATTATTTGGAAATATTGAAAATTTGTCGAATATTAAATGTTCTCTGCTTTCAGGTGTTCCTTAAAAGAAAGTCATTTAAATTAATAAAGATACAATTAACAGTTATGAGTAATATATGCTAATATATCCATGTATAAACTTTACAAAGAAATGCAAATGCTTAGTATATAAAACAAACATTTTATTTTAAAAATAAATATGAATTTAACCACTATGACTTCACCTATCAAAATGTGCTTGATAGTTTACTGCCAATTTGTTTTTTATTATAAGGGGTTAATATTTTAATCCAAAAGTTACATTAGAACCTGTTCCTAAGAGAATGCATTACTTATACCCCCATCTTATTATTATTAAGCTGGTAAACTAATTACAAGAAAACAATGTGGAATTTTTAACATCCCATACAAGTAGATAATAGTTGATAACCTAATACCCATAAAAACCTAAGGATTATTCTCCTAATAACGTGAACATTATGAAAGTCACTAGACCCTAATCATTTTTCCTCTATCAGAAATGGGAAAAGGTTTAAAAATGCGAAACTTACTTCAACCTGACATTAACACTGGACTACATCATCATTTATTTATTATTCTGTCTTATAAACATATCAAAGCAGAAAACCTCTAGGCTCATGTACACTAAAATATCTCAGCATTAAATCTAAGTAATAAAATGTCAAAAATAAAAGACTGATAATCCACCCAGACATCTCTCCTATATTGTCCAGGGGGAAAAATATCTAAACAAGTAGATTTTGCAACTCCTAACCAAGTCCTATTCCCAAACCTATATATTCTAGGAGGTACTAGAGCAGGACCTGGTTTGTCTTTCCTGGCTCTGGATTGAATTAATGCCTATAAACACTGTTGTATGAAATTTCATTAATAGAAATAAATTATCTGATAACACATTTCACAATCACCAATTTGAATTATAAAATAAACTCAGATGTGTTTTTGTTATTTAAAGGCTTCTGGAAGTACCAGTGTATGCTATTTATGCTCCGTGAATTTTTAAACCCTAAGTTCTAATTTAACGCCTATATTTTTTCTCAAACATGTTCAATGAGAAATTTTTCTTCCTTCTAATACAATTTCTTGAAAAGAGTAGAAGAGGTCAGACAATAAACCTGTTCTTCCACACTTAATCATCAGTGATAAGACAACATAGAACTGGGTCATTTTATCTACAGCTTCATTATAGCTTGCCTTTGGATATAAGTCCCATGAGTATTTAAAAAATGTGGCAAATTAATATATACTAGCTTGGCTGATTTCAGTAAATGAATTAGCTAAGAGTTCAAAAAAATTTATTGGTCTGCCTAGTAAAAACCATTCTATGAATAGATGCTCTGATCTTTGCTATCCAGAGCTACATAGCTTTATGTGAATACATATATCCAAATACCATCAAGAAAACCCATAATACCAACTCTGTTATGCTGTTTTTTTTTAAATGAACAAATAAAAACTTTGAATAGAAACAGATTCCGCCTCCATTCTGTCACTCTGTGTACTCACTGTTTTGTAAACCTCAAGTTCATTAAAATTATACAAAAACAATCTCTGCCATATTGACAAAAACTAGGGGAAAATCATCAAAATCTTTGGAGGAAAACAGGGCTCAGTGGCACATAACCGGGACCCCAGCAATTCAGGACACTAAGGCAAGAGGATTGTGAGTTCAAGGCCAACCCCAGCAACTATAGAGACCCTGTGTCCAAAAAAGAAGAAGAAGAAGAAGAAGAAGAAGAAGAAGAAGAAGAAGAAGAAATAAAAACAATCTCTGGAGAAGAAACAATGTAAACAATGTCACATGCAAAATTCCAAGAACCTTTGAAAACATATGTGTGTTTCCCATAATATGTGAGGACAAAGAGAGATGGGAGATGGTAAACTCAGGTCTCCCATAAGCTGATCATCTCTAACATAGAGCCAGGTAGCTTCCTTGGAATACAATACTATGGCACCACAGCAATGAATTTCAGAGCAATTCACAAAGCCTTGTAGAATGTGCTGTTCCTCTTATAACCTGACCTGAACCTTTGCTTAGCCAAATTTACATTCAGGAAAAAGATTTTATCCAAAAATCCTAAAGTTGGGTTCTCATAAAGGTAAAATTAAGCGGTAAAGAGATTCATATCTTTGGCTAAAATCATAAAATTTTGTGTCTGCTCTGAAGCCTATTTCTTCCACCATGTTCTTACTCAAGAAACATGGCTCAAAGGGACTGATGAAAAGTGTGTAAAGGAATGGCCACGGTCAATGTTACTGGAAAGAGCCTTCAGATCATAAGTCTAAATGTAACTACTTCAGGGGCGGATGTGACAACACCTGAAGAGACATACCATGTTTTTCTCCTTTAAAAATAACTGCACTAAATATCCTGAGGTAAACAAATTGCACACAATCATAAGGCATAATACTGTATGTGTTAACATCATCATCAGGTAATCCTTGAATACAAGATGCCCAAGAAGTAATTTGACTTTGTAATATACCCTGGCTTAAATGCAAATAAAAAGATGCATTGAAAGACACAATAATGGCCCTCAATGCAGGATGTTGTATTACATAAATTTATCAGGCACACAAGATTGGTGTAACCAGCACAATTGCCAACTTGTATCTGGGGAGTGCTACTATATGTATTGTGCAATAAACATTATACAGCACAATAAATGAGGCAAAATAACTGGGAAAATATGTAAGGGGAAAGAGCTGAGAAAGGATTATAAAATATCTTTATGAACATTAACATAAATGATGGGTTACAATTTTCCAGCTTTATTCTTCTGACAAATTGTCTATACGGTAATGTTTTCATTGTACACTATCTTTTAGAAACATAGTGCACAAACCATATACCTGTAAAATCTATAGTTTCTTTTGACAGGTTTGTTGCTGTTATTCAGTACGTGTCAGGTATGCTAGTTAGGTGGCAAATTTATAGTGTATACAGTAACTGGCTTTTCTAAACACCCTCCCTTAGTAAAACAAAATGAAATATAATGGCAATGAGAAACACTGGGACACACGTTCTGTTATTTTGAACCAGAGAGCAGAGCTTTCCGTAACATCTGCCCATTGTACCAGTCCTGTTTGTTAGAAACACCCTCATGATTATTACATCATTTATTTTGTGCTCATTGTCCTTGGGTTTATATTTCCCCATTGTCTCTACCTTTCCAAAAGCAGAAAATTTATATCCTTTGCTTTTTCTGGTGCTGATTTTTTTGGGAATATTTAGTTTTAGGAAATGTACTCATTATTCTTAAGATGTATAGCAATGTTTCTACTGTTTGGTTTTTTGGGTTTTTTTTTTCCTCCTTTTGTTTACACTTTTTGCTTTTTCTTTGGTATTGGCAAACTCCTTTGATTTTGTTTTCCCAAGCATGCATTCTGACTCCCGCTCCTTAATCTTAATTATGGAGGGGGAGGGGTTAATTGCTATTAGGAGATATATTTCCCTTCTAGAATCTGAACTAGCTTTTAAAATTTGTTTTCCCTCCCTTAATTTATAAATATTTTAATCAATAATGTATCTATTATTTCCCAAGTGAGCCCTAAGGAGTATGTTTGATGGCCTCACAAAAGCCATTCCAGGAGAACAGCCTCTCTCAAGCAGCTGACACCAGTGAGCCCAGCTAGTTTTTACCTCTCTCGAGTCCCCGCGTTTTTAGGTTAGCCAGCAATGGCACTGCACTCCCTCCATCACTGAACCAGTGAAATTGATGTGTTGTGCAAGTTCCCTCACTCCCTTTTGCTGAACTTGCACTCTATTGTCCATTGCATATTCAGTCAGAAGCTGGCCTGGAACAAAAAAGCCAGTCATCAGAGAAAAATACTGTCTGTCCTCAACGTTGTAATTGCACTCGATCAGCATCAGCTCTGCATCAATAATTAGACAGGGGTCCAATAATTATGTTGGCAATGAAACAACAGAATTGAAATTTCCGTGATTTCCACGAAGTGACTGTCCAAGGGTGAAAACCTGGGTTTCAGACTAATGTTCTTTCTCTTCCTCCTAACATCACAGATCACTGAGAATTGGTGCCCTTTGTATTGTTTGGAATATTCCCTTCCAGTTGTTGCCTCTCCTACCAACGAAAGAACTATACTTGCTTTCATATATGACATACTTGCTTTTAAAAATCTAATTAAAACTTTCTTTTTGGTCCTTAGGTAGAAAGATGGCTCTGCTGAGATGAGCTCTTAATTAATGCACTGAGAGCCTGCGAGTCCCACCTCTCAACAGGAATGATTGACATCCAAGGATACATAAATTACACTAATTGAGCTCTGCCTCTATATAGGCTTTCCTCAGCCAACTCATCAGAGAAGCTAGGTGAGTAGACCAGCATAAAAAGTTATCTCAATATGTTCTATGCCCTCCCAAAGGGTGGGAAAGGAACTTTCCGGGCTGTTGCACATTTATTATCACAGAAGGTGGTTCTTTTCTTCAGTGTTGTTATAGGTTTTGTGTTGTTGTTGTTGTTTTTAATTATGAAAATTCGCATTTTTAAGATAGCCATTTAAATTTAAATAATCGCATTCTCTTTACAATTTCCAAGCGGTGAGACTTGAAAGCCAATTACAGTATGTAAAAATCAACTTGGCATCATTTGTTGATATTAAATTGTGTTGCATAGCAACCAATGCATATGCTATGGAGAGATTGTTTGAAATCAAATCCAATCTTGGTCCCTGAATTTCGTTTTCAGACATTTACCTAATTATAAATATACCTAATCCCCAGTTTTAGTTGAAGACCATACTGAAATGTTTCTTTTAGGTTTATTTCATTCTGAAAGAAATTGGTATGTGTTCTAAGACACCTACTTTCATGAAATCTAATAAACCACTTGTTACAATCTAGGTAGTTTATTACTCTAAAATAAAATTCAGAGACAGGGCTATTTGCTAAAAATGAGTACATTTATTATATTAGACTTCCCCCATCTGTATTTTAAGTTTTTAATGATGAGTTTTTGATGCCTCAACTATTATGAAAAGCCCACTGTTTCAATTATTTTCTAGATAAATATGAATAATAAAAGAATTTTAGGGTATTCAATTATTTTAAATATATATCACTAAAAATGTATGTGTTACTCAGGAAAAATATAAATAGGGCTGGAGGTTTACCATATAATTTTTTTAAGGAGAGAAGGAATAAAAACTTAAAACTAAATTAAGAAATTATTAACATAAAGTGATACATCCTAAGGAATAGAATTGGGAAAAGCAAAGAGTGGAAACAAAAGGAACAAGTACCAAACAATGAGGACACAGAAGCTCTAGAAATAATGGATAATTGACCAAACCTAAATGTTCCAACAAATTAACACTGAAAAAAAATGTAGAGATAAAAAGCTGATAGAAGGAGACAGAACTAGAGTTAGAAAATATTTAGGGGGGCCACCAGTAACAAAAATCAGAAAGGGCTTTTTAAGACTTTTGAAGACTGAAATATTGGGGACACTATGTGGCTTCCACACTGCCTCATTTCTACCCCGATGCTTGTGCTGTGTCTACTGTTTCAAATGGTGAAAATATGGAGCCTCACTTAAGAAGAACATCACATGATGGCTACATTTCTAGCAAAAGAGCTTTATTAATACCTGTGAGAAAAACCTGAAGTGGAGAAAAAATAATTGAAAGATATCAGAAAATCCTGAGCTGATGATGACATAAAAAATATAAAATGCTTTTAACATCAAATTTTCTCACTATGGCTGAAATGGAATAGAAATGGAATACCTTTGCTGAATTACCTTTTTTATAATTTGGTGGCTAACAGTAACCCAAATAAAATATATAAAGACCTGTGAAATACAAAAAAAAAAAAAAAATAACATGTCTTTAAAAATTATTTAAGTGCAAGGAGCATTAAATACTTCAAAAAGTCAAAGTGTTTGCTTTGTTCATTTGTAATTGAATGTTCTTAACACATCACTTCATTCTAGATTATATGCTAAGGTGTGATACTCCAAGTGGTTTTCTATGAAATTATGCTTGAAATGACCTAAATCTATTCATATCTCTTGATAATTTATGTATTTAATAATCATAAAAAGGCAATATTACTGTGTGCTTCATTAGTCTCCTATCTGTAGAAATATTTATTAGTAGAAAAAGTAACCATATGTTCCTCACATTGGCAGATAATTCTACTTGAACTTGCTTATTTTTAATTGCATTAACAGAAAACTTTAAGATACTTTAACAACACTATGTTGGCGATGCCTCTGGATATAAGTTGGTGAAATGTACTTGAATTAGTACCAACTTTTTTCTTCATGTGTGTTGGGTAATTATAGTGCTGACGCCTGACAGAAAGCCATAAGTCATTACCAAATGAAGCCCAGTCAGCACTACGATGAGCAAAGGCCACCTTGCCTCGAATGGAACCATTAACGTAATAGCCTATCACTCAATCCAATAAAATCAGCTCTTACTCTATTCTGTTTCTGAACATGCACTACCAGATCCAAGTTTCCAAATGCTACATTACATCACAATCATATTATTATTAGTTGATACACGAGTGAACATAACAAAAGACCTGTTGGTCACCCACGTAATATAATAAAAACTCAGGAAACTCCTCAGATCTTCAAAACAGAACATTTATCCTGTGCTTATTGCTTTGGTGATTTGTTAGGCATCTTATTTCTTTATTTAGAAATCACATAATTCTTTAGAAGCAGGGCTATCCAGTTAGCCTGGAAATTCATTAATATTCTCCTGTTTGATCTCTGCATTAATTATTTGCTTGTAACTTTAATAGCAAGTTTAAAGAATGTGTGAATTTATTTAAAACATCATTTGTTACTTTGCGAAAAACAGAAGTATATAGAAAAAAGCTTTAAATGTTCTATAATATTCTGTAATGTCTGCCAATATAATTTGTAGTATCATATTTTTAACTTGTGGAAACACAATGATGGACATGGTTAAGGAAAAATATAGAAATTCACAAATGTCTCTCTTCTCTAAAATAATTGCTAATTATAATTTCTTAATTTTTCATAGAAATGTATATTCCTTTAAATATCTATCATTTATGCATTCACTTATCAAATACTTAGGTTTTTCTATGTACCAGGCACTCTTTCTGGGGCTAAGATCGTAACACCAGCAAAACAGATAAAAAGACCTCCTGGCCCTGACATTCTTGTGTCAAGAAAGAAAACACTATAAATAGAGTAATTGAGAGGGGGGGAATAAAAGAGGAGGGAAGTTGGGGGTTGATAAATACTATGGAGAAAAATTAAATAGGGAAGAATGATTAGAGGTGTCACTATATTAAGGAATGTTTTATTGAGGAAGAGATATATGAGCAAAGATTTAAAGAAGGGTAGGAGAAGAACCAATAACTATCATGGGAAAGAGTTCCCACAGAAAGAATAGCATGAAAAGCCTCTAAGAAAAAGACCATCCTAGTAGGGGAGAGTAGCAAAGGGGCCAGGAGAGTCGGATTATTTAAGGACAGAAAGGAAAGAGCAACAGAAGGATCAGACAACTGGAAGTCCTAGTACCAGCCTTTAATTTTTTATCTCTGTAAGATGAGTAGCCTTTAAAGAATTTTTTTCTGGATGTAGAATATAGAAGGAATTTGAGGAGAAATAAGACATTAACTAATGTATATTTTTAAAGTGCATTCCTGGTTATGTTAAGGATGTATGAAAAAAAGAGGAAGGGCAGATAGAGAGCGAAGTTAAGTGACTGTTTTAATAATCTAGACAAGGGGTGATGGTGGTTTGGACTAGGATGATAGAGAAGGAAGTGATAATATGTGGTTTTACATTCCAAATACATTTTGAAGATAGTGCTAACAAAATTTGCTAGAGGATTGGAATGAGATGAGGGGTTAGCAAGAGTCAAAGATGACTCCAAAGTTTTTGGTTTGAGATACTAGGAGGATGGAATTTTAATTTAATTAATACCAAGATGACTGGTAGGAACAGGTTGGTAGAAATTTATTTTGGACCTGTTTAAGATGGCTACAGGATGGCTAATTGGAAATGTTGGATAAACAGCACAAAGGACCTGAGTACGTACTTTATATTTTGGTTGGAGGAAGAATTTGGGAATTCTAAGCATATGGATGACATCTGAAGTCATGTGGCTGAGTGAAATCTCTAAAGGAGTGACTGTGGTTAAGAAAGGAAGATCAAGGGCTTCCACATGGAAACCTCAACATTAAGAACTGAGAATTCTGAGGAATAGCCAAGGAGATAAGAAAAGGTTGGCATCTTGGAAGCCAAATCAGAAAGCCATTTGTAAAAAATTATCCTTTTACCAAGGAATATGAAGATTGTACTGGATTAGCAATGTCAGATCATTGATGGGGCAGTGCAGTAATGAGAAAATAGA
The DNA here is from genome assembly GCF_964194105.1 of Spermophilus citellus. NCBI lineage: Eukaryota > Metazoa > Chordata > Mammalia > Rodentia > Sciuridae > Spermophilus > Spermophilus citellus. The sequence continues at coordinate 54,986,847 of NC_138196.1, read as the reverse complement.
ACTGAACTGGGCTCAAGAGGAAAAAAAAAAGAAATCAGGGATAATCTGTACAGAGTGCTCTTTGAGGGGATCTTTCTAGAAAGAGGCATAAAAAATTAGTTGGTAGACATAGGCAGAAGGGAGGAAGGAAGTGGTTTCTTTTTTTCCTTAAGAATGATTCATATTTGTAAAACATGAGTAAACTAATTGGGGAGATTGATTCAAAAAGAGAGAACTTCTGAGGTTCTTCACAGATACATGAGAGGAAACCAAGCCTATGCAGAAGTGGAGTGATGAGCCAGAGAAGAGAAACTGGTATAAGGAAGCACCAATGGGGAAAGGTGGGTGGGTGTGGAGAGATTGTAGAAGATCCTTCGTAACTACCTCCCCGCTTTATTTATTTATTTTTAATGCAATAAGCAAGGTCATTGGTTTAGAGTAAAGACTGAAAGAGATCTGAAGATAGAAAAGTCTGAAAAAAAAATAAAATAAACAGGGATTGAAGTGGGGAGCAAACAATGGAGAAGCAATACGAAAATCTGGAAGCATAAAAGTAGCATGGGGAGGTTGGTGTCCACAGATTTAGGTGAGACCAGTCCTGGTGGTTGTGTGGTTTCATCAACACACTCAACTGTGCAGTGTAGAAAAAAAGGGGTTCAAGGTCAGATTCAACAGAAGCTGGCATTTTGCCAGGTAAATGTTAAAATATATTCCATACTTTTATATCAAAATAGACTCTACTGTCAGGAATAACAAAAAGAACCAACTTAAACAACAAAAGAATCTCAATTAGGGCAACTGAATTGCCCTTGTATTCAAGGGAGTGATTATATTGTAGGATTATGGAATTTGAACTGGGTAAGCAGATAAACAAGTGGGTGGGAGACAGAAGCATGGTGTTCAGATCAAAACACTATATGTACAATTGCAGGATGAGCTTGAGTCCTCTAGCAGAGGAGTTACAATGATAGAAGGAGGTGGATGTTAAGGAATGTGATGCTAAAAATTGAAGTAATGGACATGTTTCAGTTATTTATAATACAAATTCTAGATTGTGATCACATAAGTGGTTAATTGTAGAGTAAAAGAACTTTGGCACTCAGAAGTAGGAGGCCAGTTGTGCACATCTGTAATCCCAGTCACTCAGGAGGCTGAAGCAGGAGAATCAAAATTTCCAGGCCAACCTGGGCAATTTAGTGGGATCCTGTCTCAAAATAAATTTTAAAAAAGAACTGGAGGGCTGGGGATGTGGCTCAAGCGGTAGCGCGCTCGCCTGGCATGCATGTGGCCCGGGTTCAACCTCAGCACCACATACCAACAAAGATGTTGTGTCCGCTGAGAACTAAAAAATAAATATTAAAAATTCTCTCTCTCTCTCTCTCTCTCTCTCTCTCTCTCTCTCTCTCTCTCTCTCTCTCCTCTCTCTCTCTCTTTAAAAAAAAAAAAAAGAACTGGAACTATAACTCAATGATACAGCACTCTTCTAGCATGCAAAAGGTCCTTGGTTCAATCCCTAGCACAATAAAGGGAAAAAAAAATCAGTGAGATGCCAGAATACTGGAAGGACCAATATGGATATTCAAATCACTCAGAATTTTGATAGGAGTAATATTGGATAGAGTGATAATAAATCAGGATGGAAAATCTCCAAGGAACATAAGTGAGGGGTCTGGGAATTTATATATAATTAAAAAGAATAGCTATAAAGGATGAAGTAATCTAATGTGGTATGATTCAAAGATGGAATATTTGAGGAGGCATAGGAGACAATTCATTGGTGAATTTGAGAAAGTTCAATATATTTGCACTGCACAATATTCTTATGCAAGTATGTTGTAGATTTTATCATTTATGTATTCTCTTTTGAGATATTCAGTAGTTCTCAAATTTTCTTATATGGGACCCATGCACTTTTTAGTTTACATTTATTTTACAAGTGCATGCACATAAGCATATTACTGAATGTTAATTTAGTCAATTATAGAACAGAGACAATATTAACACTCAGGTGCCATCCCACGTGGATTATATTGCTTTATGGATAAGGAACTATTATTTCTATATCTAAATTACTAATTCCTAACACATGACACTTTCCCCATGGATTTGTACAATATACACAAAGCAAGTGACAAAAGAGATTTTTCATGTTTTCAGGGGTAAGTATACCTGAAATGAGTATCCTATGTATATAAAAAGAGTAAGCTGTAAAAATAAAATATGTTAGGTTGGATAATCATCTATAATGTTAACAGTCCAATTGCTTGTCATGTAGAGGAAGGTTGTGCTTTAATTAAGCAATAAGACATGACAAGGTGTGAATTATGAAGTAATAATTCTTGTCTAGTATATTGTTAGACAAGAGACCAAGGGCCAGGTGTCACTACATACACCATGCATAAATTATTACACTGTAATTTAAATCTAGAACATTACAGAATAACTCTAAAATATTGTTCAAGTGGTTTTGCTAAGTGAAAAACATAGGTTAAATACAGTTCTTAAATTTTAAGTGAGAGGACATCTACTATGATGGTGTAAGATCAAGATGCTGAAGAAAAGCATTTACCCCAGGGAGAAAATGCACCAAGAAAATATAGTAAAGTTGACTTGGTAATTGATTATTCCCCAAGCAATATTGATGTAGAGGAGATTCCTATGAAGAAAACACATTAATTTGACTTTTCCCTGTATGAACAGAAAAAGATAGTGAGAGCTAAGTTTTGAGAAATTTTAAAAGGTATCCTTTGGGGGTTCTTATTCACAAAGCAGTATAACTAACAAGTAACTCTAATGTAAATCTCCTTGAGTGGGGGGAAGAAAATCTCCCTGAAAAAAAACTTGGCAGGGGTGGAACAATTTTTACAGAATTTTGGGTTCTTTTAAAAAATCAGTGTGGTTTGTAATCCTAACTTTTTTTTTTCCCTCTGTAACATGCCATTTTGAAGGTTCTCTTTTGTAAAGACATTAAAACAGATCTCTTATCACAAGAAAACACATTGTTTGAAATACGGCTTTTAAAAAAAGAAAACTCATTTCTGCCCATTCAAAAGAAAAATGTTTGAGGGCGAGTATGTGACTATAATAAAGAGAAAGTCGCTCCTTGCTTTTCATCTGCAGAGCACTCTGGCTAGCAGTGTTTGAAAAGACGGTTTCTTTTTAAAGGTATTATACTTTCGTGCTTTTATTGCCAATATTGTATACTTTTTGGATGGTTTATGTGTTAACAAGTTCAGATTCTTTTGAGAATTTGCAGGATGAAAGTTATATTACAACCTCAAACCATTCATTTTGTTTCAGGGTCTCTCCTTTAAATTAATGTACTATATCATCAAATTTGACCTCTTCCTCTAAGTGTGATAATTAGAGGTAGCTTGATATACAGATCAAATGGTCTTTAACAAGGTGCTTTTCAAGGGGCTTCAGAAACATACCCTGCCCCCAAAATATGTCTCTTAGTATCTTACCACAGATAAGTTTGAGCATTAATTATTTATTCTTCCAGATTAATATTTGTGTCTCTAAATATCCCTTATTAAAATAACATACCTCCCAAGTCAATGACCTAGAATCTGGTTATCAGATATTAATGATTAGTTTATCTGTTTGCTTTAGTCTATACAGGAAGCAGAGAGGAAAGAGGGATATGGGAAAAGACAGGAAAAGAGAAAGTTTCCAGCTATGAAACTTGGGTGAAGCATCCCTGGAAGTGACAGATCCTTAGCTACTGGAAGGTGGCTCAAAAGCACACTCTGTTCATGGCTAAGGGGTAGAAGTCCCTCCAGAGAAAGGAACAGAACTACAAACTTTTCAGACAGGAATGTACTGTGTCTTACTTGGTGCCTACGATGTGTCCTAAATGATGAAAAAGATTTAAAAAAAAAGAGAGAGAAAATTTTATCTTGGAATGGTTTTATAAACTCACTTGCATAGGTGTAGCACAACATGAAAATAAGGGCTAAGGATATAGCTCAGCTGGCAAAACACTTGCGTAGCATTCCTAAGGCCCTGGGTTCAATCCTCATCAACACACACACACACACACACACACACACACACACACAAACATAATAATAATAATAATAATAATAATAATAATAATAATTTAAAAAACACTAAAATAAAGCCACTATCAGCATTTTTTCCTAGTTGCTATTTAGTTCAACTAGGCAGGATGGATTTCTCTACACAGTGACTCCAATTGCTCCTTTTCTCCATGTGCATCTCACTAGGATTTTATTTGAAAATTTTGGTTATGTCAAGCCCACCAACACTTGTTATAATTATGTTATGTTAAGACAACACTTGTTATAATTAAATTCAGAATGTGAACTAGCCTGAGATTTTCGTTGAGTAACATCCAGCAGATATTCAGACAGACTTCCCACCAAATATTACATAGTAGGTAGCTATTCAAGTAAGTTGAAGAGATCACAACTCTGCCTAGGGTTTATTGGATCAGTCTTGGACAGCCTACATGTGGGTGATTTTTTTCAAAATATAACACCTGTCAAATTATCTTTAGAGGACCATGATATAAAATTATGCTATACACTTGCAGTAAGGGTCATTATGTGAAGAACACCTCTGTATTTTAGAAAGGGCAATCATTACTTTGCTTTAATTTCTATACTAGCATGCACTTGACTTAAGCTATATTACTTCTACAGAGATATAACTATTTTAAAACATTTTGGTAGACCATCATTTACAAAAGCCAGTTGTTTCAGTAGTAGGTTTCTTATTTAAACTGGAAACACAGTTTCAGCTAATCGTATCACACAGTAGGATGAACAGCATTGTTTTTTGTAAATTTGTGTTTATTAGGATTATTATCAGCACTTGGTTTGTAAAAATCTCAATGCTTGAGATTTACCATCATGATCTTATGAATGTTAACAATAATGTAGGATTGAAGAGTGAGGGAATGGGTCCAATCTGTTAACACAGAATATGATTTGAAGGCCAAAATTATTTTCAGTGAACCATGTATTGTTTCCTGCTGAAATTAGAGGCAGAATTTTTTTTAATTGAATTGAGCTAGGACCAAGGTCTTCCAAAGAAAAAACACAACTGCAATTTTCCCAATTTTTGATCCAAGACTATTTGTTTCCTTCCATTGCCAACTCTGGGAACTTTCTTTTCAGGGTTGTTTGGTGCCTCCTGCTCCAGAAACAATTGCACATTTTCCTAAGTACGATAGGAGAAAAGAAACCCTGGAGTAACAGGCAGGAGCACAGACCTTTTTCATCTCAAAGAACCGACAGTCATTTCTACAGAAATGGTCCCATGATCAGAAACCCAGAGCAGAGCTCTCCCTTTCCTATACCACGCTTAAATTTTATTTTGTGTATTTCAGTGGCTGTCACACAGTGTGTGATAGGGGTTTTTGATTGAGTACTTCTATCATGATCTTCTCTTTGGAATGGGTAAGAGGAAAAGACTGATCTATAAATTAAGGACAGAGAGAAAAGGAGTCATAGAGACAGTGTCCAGAGTTATCTGCATGTGCCTGAGCGCTGCTCCACACACACCCTCACATCTCCAATCCCCTCGATTCTTAGTTCTTGTTTCTTAACATCACTTTCCTATTTATTATTTCCATTTTCTTCACCAGATTCAGTGTTTTTAAAGTCCTCAGCTTCAAAACAGCAGCCTGGACTCACATTTCTAATTTCTATCCTGTATAGGCAGTTGCTTTTGCTATTCTCAATCTTGGACTTCCCCAGTGATTCCACCATAGCACAAAGGACAGGAGTCCTGATTTCTGACAAGGACATTCATAATATAAAGTTGTTGAAATTCCTCATTATTGTATTTGGATTTAAAATGGAATGCAGGTATCCATCAAGAACAAGATAGAGAGTGTAATAATTATTAGCTCACAATACCAATGGTATCATTTTCTATTTTGGAATAATAATCATTATCATCAAACCCTCAGTTTCATGTTCTCAAATCTCTGCTTCATAGACTGTGCAGAACAAAAAGGAAAATTTTTCAAAAAGTCAACAGTTGCTACAATTTTTTTTTGCTTCCAAAATAGAAAAAAAAGAAATTAGATCTTTTAAAACCATGGCATATAATGTGAAAAACCAGGGACAGGGGGGCACTAAAAAATATAAGAAACAAAAAATAATTCAGTAACTATCTAATACCTGAGAAGACTTATTTCATCTGCTAGAAAGAGTTTAAAACCTTTCCCTACTGCCACTAACACTGTAGATTTAAGTGCTCATAGCTGAAACCAAATATCATGTGAAAGTACATGATTAAGATTCACCTACAAGGGGGCATGGGGTTAGAAATGGTGGTGGAATGTGATGGTCATTATTATCCAATGTACATGTATGAAGACACGAATCGGTGTGAACATACTTTGTACACAACCAGAGAGATGAAAAACTGTGCTCTATATATGTAATAAGAATTGTAATGCATTCCACTGTCATATATAAATTTTAAAAATTAATTTAAAAAGATTCACCTACAAAATTCACTTCTCTACCTAGTAAGTGTTATATAATGGTTTAAAAGAAATAAGACTCCTCAAGTTTTAAAATATAAAAAAAAACAGACACAAAGAGCAGGAAAGAACTGAAATACATGTGTACAAATAGCATTAGGACACCTGAAGGTAATCAGATCTGCACCTGGTACTCAGAAAACTATAGGTCAGGTGTTCTTCACACAGAACTACTTTAAAAGTGAGGAGGTTGGTTGGAATCCTATATAAGCAGCCACTGTCAAAGCATAAAAGGGAAAAATATCTCCTCCATGAAAACGAGAGTAGAGGCAACCTATGCCATTGAATCCTTATCTCTTGGATTTCCCTCCCATTTCTCCATAATTCAAAACAGGCAGGCAGCAGGCTGTACAGATGGAGACGCACCAGCCAGAGTCCACATGGAGCATAATAGATCTGGCTAGTTGTCTAGTTAACAGTCAGCTATTTTTGGATAATACCCACAGTTGTTTTGCAAAAATGAAAAAAAAAAAAAGATAGATTTATCCTGTGTTCAATATATAAAAATATTTGTACAGGTTGGTGCTGGGCTTGAGCCATTTTTCTGAGATTTAGACTCTAATGATTTACTCAGACAGACTTCCTTTGCCATTGACAGCAAAGAGACTGCTGAAATGATACTGTGTGGGTCACATCAGTGGCATTTCACACAATTTTAGGTCTCAAAAGAAATGTTTTAGGCACTGATTATTATTTGTATGTAGTTTTGTTTGTTTTTACTCTGAACAAGCAGATGGCAGAGTGGCTTAGAGACTTCCTTGCATGTCATACCAATACACGGTACTAGGTACAAAGGAGACACTATGTAAGTTTGTGTATATCAAAATGATGGACTGGGATTCCTCAGCCAGCAGGCAACACTGAAGAGAGCTCTCCAATTAATAGAATTGGGGAGTTTAATGAGGCTTAATTCATTTAGTAGTGAAACAATGCAGGGAAAGTGGCAACTGTGTGAGATTGACGAGCATGCTCCCTGCAAAACATTTTTTTGAAACATAGTTATGTTGGTAGATATTTCAGCTATCTTTTAAGCCATGTTTCCATTTAGTATCCACAAATCTTTAAGCCAGTAAACACACCAACAATCACTGTGGCATATTTGGCAAAAGCAAAGTTGAAAGTATCTGTGATGGTATTAATCAAATAAAAGAATCAATGGTAATGAAGAAAAAAATTACCATAGTGTCTCCTGCTTGCTAGCACTGTGTTCTATATCCCAGTGACAACAAGTATTGCACGTTTACATATGTACTCTATATACACATATGTGCGTGTGTATGTGTGTATGTGTGTGCGTGTGTGTGAATCACATAGTCCTTGTTCTCAAGTTGCTCATAATGCAACAGAGAGAAAAAAAAGTAAAAACAAAACAAAACAAAAAACGCTATTTTTGTAAGTGAAGTACAAATAACATGATCTAGGTGCTTCAACAGCCTCCATTGAAACAATCAAGTTGGGTGAGAAATGAAGGAATGTCTCATGGATAAGAAAGTTTGTGAAATCAGTCTTCCAAACATGGGCAACTTTTTAATGAGAAGGAAATGAAGGACATTTCAACAGGAAGTGCCATTAACATAGACTGATATTGGAGATGTATCAAATATGCTGGAGAAATAATTACTAAGCCAATCTGATGGCACATAAGGATTGTGACCGCAAGGTGACTGGAGATAAGCTAGACTATATTCAAGAGGGTCTTGGGATGGCAGATAAACATGACTTCAGTCGTGACTTTCATTTCAGAATTGGATAATTCTAAAGAGTTCCTAACTGTCTTATGAAAATCCATGCCTGACATTTCTATTCTATTATTACTAAAGACCCTTAACTAATTAGTAAAGACCCTTAGCTAATACAACCTGCAACCCCTGGCCCACTAAAATGTTATTATATGTATGGGACAAAGAATTCCTCTGCCCTTGATTATTATTACCTTTACAAAGGCATTATCAAGGTCATGTGTTTTGTTAGATTTTAGGAGGTCAGCTCTCAAGTGCAAACCTGTCTCTTGCCTGAGTTCTTCCTGGTTTCTCTCGCCTCAGATCTGAGGTTCAGCTCAGTGCCAGTCACTTCGACACTTCTATTACTAGGGGGACAGTAAATTAGAATGACAGAGTTCATTGTCTTTTCATACATCTCAGACACAAAGTTGTTTTTATTGTTTTTTATTCTAGTGCTAATTAAAGGGGAAAGGGAGAGTCCAATTTTGTGCCCAACTGTCCAAGTTCAATTATTTGCAGAGTATTTGGTTCATGATTCTTTTTATTGTGGACGTTTTTTTAATTTTTCAAAGTGCTAGTATTATAATCTTTCCTTTCATGCAGCCTTAATTTATTTTTATTCAATAACATAAAAATGATGAAATTATATCTCTGGTATAATGTGATTATAGAAAAGGAACTCAGATTGGTCTAGTCATGAATCAATCATCTTTGATAAATTAAGATTTGTGTGAATCAACTAAAATATTTTGCATATATACACTACACTAGACGACTTAAATCTAAATACAGGAAGTCCAAGTGGCTATTCAGAAACCACACCGATTATTTACATTAATTATATCATTGCTCTTGGCTGAAACCAAGCAACTTCTAACTCAAACATGTATTCCTAAAGAGATGCTTCATTTGTGGCTAAGTAATCTGAATGCATAAAATCATCATCTTATCCTTAGTAAGCTGCCCCCAATCACTTTTCTTTTGTGTTGAGGTGACTGTCCATTAATACAAGGCACTGTCAGTGGTCAGTTGGTGTTTCTTGGATCTGGATGTGTTCAATACTATCGTTTACAAGATAGCCTGGATTTCTTTTCATTGTGGTGGGGAATCTTGTCCTTGATTCTTATCCTTGATTCTTGTTTTAAATGGAAAACAGTCTAATTATGTGATTCCTGGTGTCATGTCTCCTCATCAACTACAGTTGAGAGACCTTTCTTGGGAAATATGTGATGATGTATCAAAAATCTAATAATCTTCAGTGAGTGTCTCTGTTGCTGAGTAGCTGGCTACTGACCAGGTGGGGCTCTCCTAATTTCACAGATTGGAGAAAAACAAGTAAATGAACATGAAGCTATTGGAAAGAAAATTCTAAGGGAAAACTGGCTAATGTTGTTGCCTGTATGATTTCTGAAATCAAGAAATAACCACTTCTTTTCTACCTACTCCTCCTAGTGAAACAAAGGAAATGTTACTTCCTTTCTTTCCTAGTAGTATACATAAGGAGATAAACAGTTTGCAACTTTAAGAGGGACAAAAAGAAACAATCATTTCCTTTTGGTTTGGTTCATAATTGATGAATTTTAGTACCATATCTTTAGCAAATGAATGAATTTATTCTGATTTTTTTTTTCTCACCAAAGTAGCATAGCTCGTCACTCTATTTAAAAAAAAAAAAAAATGCAACAACTGAAACTCATGAAGCAGGTGCTGTTGGCAGGGTAAAATTGTATGCTGTGTGCTTCAAGGTGGCCTGTGCAGGCAACAGGAGTAATAGGAATGATTAAACCCTGTCGGATGGGGTTAGGTTTTTAGAGCTTTCTTGCCTCATGACAGGCTGTGACAGTCAAGTGGCACTGAAGCAGAACAAACTACGATGGCAGTTTGCTGTGAGCACTGCAACTGTCAAAACTGCTATACAAAAGCAAATGTTAGGGATAACAACCAGCAAAGTTTGCAACCCGACTTCGCAAATACTGATGGCCAAAATGTCTTCACAAGCTAACTCCAGGTTATTCTCCCTTCTGGGGCATTCAGCTATCATGCACAGGATGCTTGGAGCCTTCATGCTCTGGGTATGGTCGAGTTTCCATACCATAGCAAAGCATACTGTTTTTGGAAAAGTACTAACTAATCCTCATAAACTCAGAGTGCGGATACTCATACTAACATGCAATCCATGTGTAATTTATCAGTTTTGTGTTTGGAGCAATCATGCAATCAGTAAAGAGAAACTCTGTCCATGTGTGCAATCGGGTTCTAATTCTGTGTCTGTAAGAGTAGGTTACAGCACAGACGTAAACCTGCCATCACAAATAGGGTGAAATACTTCACACCCAAAGCTATAACAGTGAACTTAGCATTGTCACCAGTTTCTTGAAACCTTGAAAAAAAATTTTACTTTACACCCGTGTGGTTTCACAGGTTTTTATTAGAAGCCACAATAGACACTTTGTAGCAGCAGTAAATGAGAAACCTTTCAACATTGTAGCAACATGGGGAGAGTTTTTTAGCCTGTGCCAGCCGATGGGAATTCTCCCATTGAGTTTCCATAGGTGGCAGGCAATGAGGAGGCAGCCCACGGTGTCTCTGTCATCGTTGGACTCAATTTGAGCATCACACTCAGTTGTCATCTTTTTCCTCTTTGGGGGAGTCCAAAAGGGAGGGTGTGAGTCAAATCTGCAATCTTCTGGGTGCCAGGTGTCTGACCTCCTGAGAGGTCAGGATTGTCTAGGTGTGATATACACTAGGAATTCTTCTCAGATCCTAAAATCAAGTTTTCTCTGTCAGAAAGTTAATCTGAAAGACTTCATGCATGTATCACTCTCGGCTTTGACAAGCTGGTGTGCTCACCACAGTAACGCTCACAGTAAACAAAAGGGTTACCACTGACATCTAGTTAGTAAAAGTAATGACTATTAATTTATAAAATACCTCTCGAATGAAAAATAACCTACATACTTGTGTGACGGAAATAATTCACAAGACCTATTATTTAGGAGTTTCAGCTTCCTTACCCGAAGCTGAAGAGGCAAATGAGATCATTCTACTTTTATTGTTGGGGTGAACATATTTTTTTAAAAGGGTAGTAAATTAGCTGTGATAGACGCATCTATTTTATCGCCTTCATCGCTGCCAACTTTCTCTGTTTCCTTTGATCAATGATTTGCAAGCTACTACTATTATTTATGTGTTCTACAATTACGACCAGTGACACCTCCCCTTCTCCAGCCCTAAGCCACAAATATGAAAGGAATAAATGCTGTTTACTATGACAGTCTGCCTTTTGTCTGTGGAGCAATGACAAACTACACCACTGACAGCTCGCAACTAACTGTCCTTCCTACTGCTCTCACCTCACTTCTCAAGTGTTCTCCAGAAAATGACAATAGATGGGCTTGAATAAAAATGTTTAGTGAGACTCTTGCATTCATTTACCTCCCAATGAACTCTTCTAGAGACCTATGTGGAAGGAGGGACAGAAGGCCCAGTAGTGTGTGGATGGTTTAAACTTTTTGTACCTCTTTAAGAGAGGAAGGAGGCTTCTTAGCTTGCTTAACAAGATCTCTAACCAATTGTGCACTTTTCAAATGTATTTTATTTTAAAATCACAGTAATGTGAAGAGGGAAAGTGGATCTGAGTCATTTAAGAAGTATGGAAAGGATTTGCATTTTTTTTCCAGCCTGGAAACTTCAGTTCAGTTGCATAGAACCATAAGAAAGACCCAAATATTGGAGGTTTTGCAAAGGGCCTGCATTAATTAACCTTCTAAGCTGTGTTAAGATGATATGTTTACTGGAAAATCGCACCTTATGGAACAGAAATAGATTAATAAACGAAAGAACCACTACAATTCTTGTATATGCAGCTTTGGACTAAGTGCAGGCTTGTAAGTATTTGACAGCCAGGCTGCTTTTCCTCTAACGTCATTAGAAAAGATTACTAAAAGCCAACACCTAAATCTGGCCTCACAAAGAGATTGCATTTACGGACATGAAGTTCTGTTTTCCTTTTTTTTTCTGTGGTTCATGAGAAAAATATTCACCACCCTCTGGAATTTCACTCATAGAAGTAAGTTTTATAAAACTATATTTTCTACCAATTTTTTATTTTAGAAAGCACATTAAAAATTAATAACAACTATCTCCATTATTCAAAAAAATCTCAGAACTTCCAAAAATTGTTTAAATGTTTTATCTTGTTTTCATTTTTTGATATAAAATCTTTTACCAGAAACCCTAAAATATTTAAAATACAGCTTAAACATTTAAAATCTGCATTTCTTGGAGAGAGAAGTAAGTTAATGAACCCAGCAAATGTAAGAATTAAAAAATGAGAAAACTAAGCAATGTATAATATTAAATACTTTATTCAGGGTAGGGGTGGAATCAAATCCAACATGTGACAGGTAAATGTAAAGGAATTTCCCAGAGGGCTGGGATCGTGGCTCAGCAGTAGAGCGCTCACCTAGCATGGGCGGGACCCGGGTTCGATCCTCAGCACCACATACAAATAAAGGCATTGTGTTGTGTCCATCTACACCTAAAAAATAAATGTTTGTTAAAAAAAAAAAAAAGGAATTTCCCAGAGACAAAGACAAAACCCAACTGCTTATATAGAACACATTATTAAAATAAAGCTTTGAAAAATGTTTGGATACATAAGAATACACAAAAAGTTCCTGGAAGATGTAGAACAAGAAAGTTGGAGTTCCATATCATTATCATCTACCATATGATTCAAGGTTATGATCATTACACAGAACAAAAGTAGTGTTAAAGAAGTGTAAAACTTAATGTTTATAAAGGTAAAGAATGAGAAAGATTTTTGTACAGAGCAAATAGCTGTGAAATATGCATAATTCAAAAACTCTCATAATACAGTTAGATAAAATCAAATGATTATAGGGACTTGGTTTGTAAAATATGAAAGTCACATTTGTGTAGATTTTAAAATAATATGTAGATTTTAAAACAATCCAAATAATATAATCAACAGATGTGTCTGTATGTTTATGTATGTATTCATGTGGATAGACAGGCAGATGAAATGATAGATATTTAATAATGACATCATGTTTATGGTACTATGCATTGGTGTTCTTCTAGGTTTGAACTAATAAATTGTGTAATCCTAATAACAGATTCACAGATTAAAAAATCTGAAGCACTAGGTGGACAGGTAACTTTCTCACAACTATCTGACCAGAGTAGCAAAGCAGGATTTCACCCAGGTGGTCTGACTCTGGGGGCTGTGGTCTTAAGATTCTGAAATGCCATGTTGCCTACAAAGAATATACACTCTTTTCTTATTCCTTTAAAAAAATAATAAAACTACTCATGAACTTCACAAAATAAACTTTAACAAATTCTAAGACATAGAAATTTATAGCTCATATTCTCTGATCATAATTCAGTAAAACCAAACCTAACCAATAAAATAATCTCCCCTCCTCCAAAACATTAATTTGTAAAACAACAAAAAATTAATAACCAAAACTTCACCTGTAGATTTAAAATTTTGCAATTGTAATTTGTATTATAATTTACATTATAATTAATTGCCAGATCAAAAACACATTCCAAAACTAAGACTGAAAATAATTTAGTAATTAATTCTGCCCTAATTATTCTTCTTAAGACATGACACTTTTCACTCACTACTCTATTGTTTTTAAATTACTAATAAAATTTCTAAACATTCTCCCTAATTCCCTTTATTTTCACTAATCTAGTCACTTAGGCATATCTATGTTAAATTTAATAGACCAGGATTGGATAATTTCCCACTGTTAACACAGAATTAATTTTATACCTTTGTAAGTACATATTGTTCTAAGCCTAATTTCTCCTAAGTTGGACCCATTATGGTTATGATAATGGAAAGTATGACCTAAAAACTTCAGTCAGTCCCGCTCTGGAAGTCATTCCAAAGCTTCAAGGGAGGAGGCCGGGCTTCCTAGTCCCCACCCAGAAGTTGGATGAATACAGTGTAGGCAGGGAATTTGAAAAATTCTGTTTTATGATTGCCTGTCTTTATTCACTGCCTTCCTTTTCTTCCCTCCTGAGAATCATATGGGTGATGATTATCCCTACTGACATTCGGTACCTTCTGTATTCTAAGTTTTAACCTATGTGCACATTACTATACTTTCTGTAATTTTTTTCTTCCATTCTACACACACACACACACACACACACACTCTGATACACACACACACACACACACTCTGAATAATTATTTTGGTAAGTCTGTTCTATGTCACGCACAGTTAAATTAGTTGTTCATCTTTTAAGCAAATCACTCTAAACATCTCTACGTTATCAGTTGCTTAGTCAAGGCAAGAGTTCACTATTTTATTGATCTTTTTATTTTAACTATCAATTATACTAAGCTGGTTGGGGAAAAAAAACTCATCATGATCAGTTTTATAGTCCATTATCATTGTCATGGTTATTGATGGCCAAAATTTAAAATGTGTTCATATAGGGGAGATGAGTCATTTCTCATAACTGCAAAATAAAGTAAATAGCAATTTAGTGACATTTAGGAATGAAGTTCAACACAAACAAATGCACAGCATCGAATAGGCTCTTTAGCCACTTTTTTGTGTGTGTGCACAATATAAGCACTGGTAATTTGTGTGCCACAGTTAACTATTTTAAAAAAAAAAAAGGAAAAATAACTCAAATTTTCTGAAGGCTTTATCTTTAATAAGGTCTAAGGGGGAAAATGATCATTTTGAAGCCTGATTTTTAAGTATTCTTTTGCTTCTTACAACGACAGTCTACTAAATTTATACATCTAAAAATGAATATATAAATCTATGATTGCATCTAAAAATGAGTGTGTTTCAAAAAATGTATTATAGTCATTTGATTTTTACCCCTCACAGTTATATCTAGGAAATCCTTACAGTCTACATATGATTTACTAAATGTTTTCAATTACATGCTGCTTACTGTCAAGTACTCCTAAGTATTGGATATATATGTTATATATCCAGGTTTTGAAAAAAAAATGAAGATTATCTATTTTAAAGTGTCTGGCACATTCCCTGGCATGCAGGATTAAATATTTAAAGTATGTATGTAACTGTCCAATATATTCATGGCATTGGAGTATAAATTATCCATCATCTTAAATACTAGTTCAAGAAAATACTCCAGGTCACAATGATCTTCATAGTAGTATTTTTTCTCTTCATTGCCAGGTTGTAATATCTACTTTACCAGTGCACTTGGATTCCTATAATGATGAATTTTCACAATCAATTCTTGTATACAAGCACACATTAGGAATAGCAGATCATCCCCACCCCACTTTCAGGACCATAGCACACAATGAAGTGTTTCTCACAGCATGCAAGAGAGTAAAGCAGTCATACAGTTTGAAAAATGCCTCCTGGGTCATTTTGAAGTGATGTGAAAGGTGAAATATCTTCTGGTCTAATGGGTGCAATTTCTAAGGATGGAGGTCTGGTAATTAGTAGTAGAACTAGGTTCCATGGTCATGTACCATCTCTCCCTCACTGCCAGGCATGATAAAACAGAATTAAAAACTTAAATGAACATATGAATGATGCAAAGGACCTGGACTATACAAATATTCGTTTAAATGTCACCTGGATTTTCTCCCATTCCTAACCTCCACACTCCAAACTGTTTCTTGGGGCATTGATGTTTAATGCAACATTTTCTCAGTTAGAAAAGGTCAGTTTGGATAGAGCATGCCATGATTTGAAGACTCCATCATAATGGCAGTTGATTTGGGATGACTATTTTGCCTTCGGCAAGCAGGTCAGCTTTATTTGGGGCCCAACTAATGACAGCAAGAAGAGTTTTAGCTCTGACTACAGTTCAGCTTCCCCAATTCTGGGGTAAAGAGCAGGGCCTGACAAAATCCTCTTTTTCCACACATCAAAACTGGTCAGGACACTAGCAAAAGGTCTAACTTCTCTCCACATTTTCTAAACCTCTTCCATTTTGGAGACTTTTACAACTTGAATCAATCACCAGTAAGTTACAGTAACTAGAGAATGATATGGCTGGACAGGATGCCAATTCCTTGGTTAATTTTAGAGTCTCCGGTTGCATTTGAATTAATGTAGGGAGGTATTATTACTCAGAGGAATTTCAGGTAAAAAACCACATATAGATGATAGCTCTTCCCTAAAATGTGTGAGTGTGTGAGTGTGTGTGTGTGTGTGTGTGTGTGTGTATAAGACATTGGGATTATAATATTGAATTAATACATATATTTATTAGCAATCTGTATTCAACTTTCAGTAAAAAGAAATTCATAGAAAGGGGAAATGTGATTGAAAACTGGAACCAATTATAAATTACTTTATTATACCTCCACAAGTAGACAGCGATGATTATGAATGATGATGACTATTTATACTTTAAATGAAAATATAATTTTTTATATAAGAAATTGGTAGACAACTGAGGAAAATGTAACTACCACCACAAAAAATCAGAAAACTTGATTATGGGAATTGCAGCATGAAATCAAGAAATTTGAACTTCATTTTGCAAATGGTAGATGGATAGATTATTTCTCATGTTCACTGCAATTATCTTCTTAGTCATGATCATCACCACTGCAGTAATCATCTTCCTCCTCATTACCATATCCCACACATTATATGTCAAATGCCTGTTGAAACAATTCATATAATTTCCTAAAGTATGAGAAAACTACAACCCTTAGGCCTAATCTGCCCTATCAACACTTTTTATTTAAAAGGTCCATGAGTTCAGAATTTTTTCCGTATTTTTGCATGTTTTAAAAAAGTAATAAATCCTACTTTGTGACATGAAAATTATATGAAATTCAAACTGCAATGTATATAAATCAATTTTTATTGGAACTGAGAAACACCTACCACTTATATTGTCTAGTTAGCTTTTTTTGGGTGGGGGGGTTGCTATATCTTCAGAGTTGAGTGATCATAACAGACACTATATGCCCTGCAAACCCTAAAGTATTTCTGATCTGCCCTTTACAGAAAAAGTTTGTCCATCCCTGTCCTACATGATTAATATTTCTTTTAGCACTGACTCAAGTTAAATCAAAACCAGAGTCAAAATTATTTGGCAAAATCAGGTTACTGTCTATTCTAGGAATATTTAATTTGGGAACTTTAATTTGAGTTCTTATTAAATTGTGCAAACGTTCATAGGCGCAAAGAGTATGTTGACATACGCTCTGGCAGGACCATTATAGATCATTTTGATTATGACTTTCTATAGAGCCAGTGTTTGTTGCCTAGAGCTGATTTGTCCAACTGAAAAATATAAATGAATAATTGTTATTATGCTATTTCCTTGGTTATAGAACAGTATACATGTAGTGGAACAATTCTAACTTGACTCAGGGCTATATTATAACATTCCACTCTTCTAAAAGAAAGATTTTTCAAGTGGAAAATTCAAATTAAGATTTCATTTGTCATGTCTTTTCTTAACAAAAGAAAAAAACTTCATATTATATTAACAAATTAAAAAATGTCCTAATAATTATAAAACTTACACTAAGAAAGAGAAATATGAGAAGAGAGAGATTTGTTCCTTAATCGTGGGCAGGCATTGTGAAATGAATAATCTCTGAAAGGGCTTTTCATACTTTCTCTTGATTTGCCTGCTTACACATGATTGCATTTGCTTCCTGTTAAAAAGTCTGACTTTGTGACACTGATTTTTCCATCACAGAAATGTAAGCAATAGTGATTTTGGTTCGTTTCAACTAACAACAAAAACCAAACCATTAATTTCAGAATGTCAGTTTTGAATAATTATTTTAGAGTTGGTACTTTGTCTGGCCATCTTATGGCTAATGTGGTTATAAATTAATTTTGATTTATTTACATTCTCCAAATAATTGTAAGAATTATTTTTAAACAACCATTCCATACACAGATGGCTATTTTATATTTGTTTATCTAAAATCTTTATAAATTATTAGAAAATGAATGCAAATATGTAAACTTGGACATGATCCAGAATGATCATGCTTCTTAAAACTGATTTTCCAATTTAAATCTACTTAGGACATTTTTTTCAAAAAAAAAAAAACAATTAGGAATTTTAAATTTTCTCCTATATTATTTGATTCAGAAGGATATGCCTAAACTTTGTGGGTTTTTCCCAATAAGTTTCTATTTTGTCATGTAACATTGCTCTTTTTAATACATTTATTTTAGTTATATATTTATTAATTTTTATGTGGTGCTGGGGAATGAATCCAGTGCCTTACACATGCTAGGCAAGCACTCTACCACTAAGCCACAACTCCAATCCCATAACATTGTTCTTTACAAAATGCTTTACACAGAATTTTTTTTTCTGATTGTGAGGTGTCATCTCTTGGGAAATGTTTCATCTGTATAATGTGTAAAACTAACATACATACAAACATAAAAAACAGGATCTGTGATGTGAAGTCCTCTGAGTATGATAATGAAAAAATGGGAGTATTTCTTACTTCATAAAAAGTCATTTCTTTCTTGCTCATTTGAAAACAAATGAAGCATTCATAAAATTACCACACTGATATTAATTATTGCTAGAACAACCTTTCATGAATCTCTGATTCCGTAAACGAAGGCTAAAAAGGAAAAAGAGAAAAGATCAGTAAATTGCTACATATAACAACACTATTTAAGAAACGTAACACATGTCAATTCAAGAAGAAGCAAACTATTTTCAATGACTTTGGGGAAAAAATAGCTAGCTACATTCAAGTCAAGTCATCATAATATACTGTTGAGCTTTCTTCAGTCATCAATGAGAGCTGAAAATACGTAAATAATGAGACACAACAGAAATATACTTATATCGCACAGGATGTGGAATTATGTTCAGATTAAACCCCCAAACATCACTGCCAAAATGAAGTACAGCTGCAATCTTGAAGGAAACAGATAGAAATGAAAATATATGCTATTGATGCTGTTATTTTCTTCCATGATTTAAAGAAGTTGTACAGTGGAGTTTAGCATACATAAATATATGCATTTGAGTTTTACAGAGTGTTAAGTTATGTGGATAACAAACCAAAAAAAGTGGATCAGTTGGAAGCAGAGGAGAGCATTTTTCAGGGAGACCTGAAAAAGAAAATTTCATTCTGAACTAAAAACAGTGATCTACTTAATTGACATCAGAGAAAAAATTAGGAAATATAATCCTGATGGAATGGGCCAAAGTAAATAAATAGGTGCTCGTAAATCCCTCCCTATCCTTTTGACTACCAGATACACTTCCATGTCTGGACTGTAGGAGCGTGCTATCTCATTATCAAGTAGGAACCAGTTCTCCCATAAATCATTTTTAAAAGTAAAAAAAAAAAAAAAAAAAAAAAAAAAAACTTAAGAAAAACAAATAAAATTGCATTTTACCCATGGCTTTTACATTGCTAGGACAGAGAGAGTATCAAATTCCAACAGAGTGTCTGCTATTGCTGGAAGCTGGTGGAAGCAGAGAATGAGGAAGGTAGGACTTCAGTGCCTCCAGTGTAAGAAGCGGCAAGGTCACTGTGACCACCAGGGAGGAAAGTCCAACCTGCACTGTCAAAATAGTAAGCACCAGGAATCTAGAGTGAGCAGAGCAAAGGTGTGGGCTTGAAGATGTATCTCCTCTAAGAGAAAAGGAGAGGAAGAGAAATATGTGCACTATTCCTGAGAAGAGTGAGAGCAATGGGGAAAAAGGAAGTCACAGGAAACAATCATTCCTCAGAAACATAACTTAAAATAAACCAAACCCACAAAAAAAAGGGTGTACTTGAACAAGCAACCCTGGCATGAGATAACTAAAACAAACAAACAAAAAATAACAGTAAGATTCTATACAAAGATCCAATAAGGAGAAAACACATAATGTACATCAAAACATTTCCACTGAAAATTCTCTCCAGAGAGTTGCCACCAAACAAAGAAGCCGAGAATTGTTAACACATATTCTGATTGGAATTTAGGATCATTAAATTCTAGAAAGAGAGAGATTTCTAGAAATAGAATCAGAAATTCAAAAATTAAAACCAGAAAAGGAAGGGGGGGAAAGCCAGTATAATGAAAATTGATTAAATTCAGGAAATTTATTATAAAGAAAATTTAGTAGGTATCAAATAGAGAATATATTCATATGAAAATCTAAAAAAAGAACATCAAAGGAAGGCAGATAAAAGTAAACAATATAATAAAGTTGAAATGAAAAACAAAAAGAGTCAGAGGAAAAAGTTCTTAAAATGGAAGAGAGGCAGAGAAGTACAATACACATGTAATTGGAGAAAGTGAAATAAGAATAATAAATCTAATATATAAAAGTATAACCCAAGAAAATAACCCCCAAAATTTGACCCTGAGCTCTGCTATATTGAAAGGGCTCAACATTTCCATGGGGAAACTATCATGAAACAACTCCCAATACATATTCTAGTATTCTTGACTTGAAAGACAAAAAAAAAAAAAAAAAAGAAAAAAACCTCATACTGTCCAGAAATTTATCAAACTTATAATGATATAAATATTAGGTAGCTCCATATTTTTCAAGAACAATATTCTGAAGTAACTCAAAGAATATTAAATGTTTTTTCATATCCAGTCAAACCTTCAAATTTCAGACTATAGAAAAGCCATTTTAAATGTGAAAATACTCAGGGAATTATGTACTCATAAATTTTTTTTTCTTACCAATCTACTAGAGAATGTCCCCTACACTTAAGAAATAATTGAGGAAATATTACCAAAAATTGATAAAGAGAATAATATTTATTCTATTTAATTGTAGAACTAGAATTACAATAAATGTAATGACATAGTTAGAAAATAGTATTGAAGCATTGTATGTTCTCAGAAATTGTACAGTCTGATGGGTTTTTATTAACTTTAATTTTGCCAATCTTTTATTATTTTTATCAGTCTTATAAAAAAGTTTATGTAATGATTTTTTCCAGCTTCTTATGGTATTTAATTTGAGCTTGGATTGAGAGGAGCTAAGAATGAAAAGATTTCCCTTTCTTGCTATCTACAGAACCACCTAAAAGTTCTAGAGTTTGGGTAGAAGAAAATAACTTATTTTATTCTTTTATTTCAGAAAAATGAATGGAAACACCCATCCATTAAAATATATATTTAAAATATTTATATAAAAGTACAAAATTACAGTTGGTAAAATTGAGTCATATGAACAGTTATTTGAAATACCTTAAAATTGGAAAACCGACATGGAAAGTTGGATTTTGCATTCTTAGTTTCTTTGAATTTTCAAGTTTTTTAAAATAAAACACAATTATTGGTTTAATATAAATCAGTTGCATAAATTTTCATAGATAAGCAACTAAGTTGTTTTTCATCAATGAGCTAAGCAGATCAATGAAATCTTTTAGCTTAAATGTTATCAAACAAAGAAGCAGCCTGAGATGCACATATCCTGAAATTGGAAAATTTCAATGAAAGAGCTCTAGTGTTTATTATCAGTCAGTATAAGGTGGCTATGATATACAAGTTGGAATCAAATTAGGTCTAACCAAAAAAAAAAAAAAAAAAAAAACAGAAAGGAAGAGTGAAATAAGCAAAACCCAGAGAGTTTAGAGTCAGGTGGAATATTTTCTCTCATATGTGGAAGCTAGACCAAAATAAAGGGAGATGAAAAGAAAAGAAAAAAAAAGTGATGTTTTTTTTTTATGAAAATAGAAGAGATCACTGGAATAGAGGAAGGGAATTGAGGGGGAGGGAAGAGGGACAGAAAAAGGGAGGAATGGTGGAATGAATCTAATCAAACTTTCCTATGTACATATATGGATATACCATAGCAAATTTTACCTTTATGTATATCCATAATATACTAATTTTATAAAAAAACTATAAGTAGATAGAAGAAAGGTCAGTATAATATAGGAAAAGGAACAAAGGGAGAAAGGAGAGGAGGAAAGGAAAAGTATTGAGGATTGAATTCGAGTAAATTATATTCCATGCTTGTATAATCAAAGTACCTCTATTATTCCACAAAATACACTTTTAGGAAACACTGGTCTAGACACTGGTTTCTCAAGAAAATGGTGATTTTGGATAATTACAAAACAGTTTATCTTTAAAGCATATGTTTATTAATCTATTGATCTAAATGAGAAAGGGAAAGTCTTATCTATCTGATTAGAAAGATTAGCAAAAATAAGTGAATCAA
Source organism: Spermophilus citellus (assembly GCF_964194105.1). Lineage (NCBI taxonomy): Eukaryota > Metazoa > Chordata > Mammalia > Rodentia > Sciuridae > Spermophilus > Spermophilus citellus. Next base: position 54,964,437 of record NC_138196.1, on the reverse strand, counting down.
AAGGACCTTCGTGAAGATGATTAGACATCCTCAGATTTAAGTAGAATCTATTTGTGTAACTCAATCTAAAGTGATGCATGTAACAATTTCAAAATAAGTGTGAAAAACAAATGCCCATTCAATTGAAAACTGGAAAAGGTAATTTATACCACTGGGCATGCAGACACAAATATAAAAATTAATCAACGTGAAGATAATTTAACAGATAACTGACATTATTATTTATTATGACTGAAATTAGTTCAGTTATTTGCCCTTTTAGACCTTTAGAAGAGTTGTTGTCCATAAGGGATAATACTATGCCTCCAAGGGACAGTCCCAAAATCTGGAAATACTTTTGGTGTTTATCACAAATTGAGAAGGGACATGCTCTGTGCTACTGAGTATAGAAGATAGAGGCCAGGACCGATATTGAACATCCCACAAGTCACAGGACAGCTCTTCTGCCAGGAGCTGTGGTGCATACCTGTAAACCCAGCCACTTGGCAAACTAATACAAGAGGATCACAAGTTTGAGGCCAGCCTCAGCAACTTAGCAAGACACTGTCTCAAAATAAAAAATAGAAAGGACTGGGGATGTAGTTCAGTGATAAAGTACCCCTGGATTCAATCCCCTGTATCAAAACAACAAAAAAAAAATACTACAAAAAAAAAAAAAGAGAGAGAGAGAGAAGAAAAAAATGGGACAGATCTTCACCTTAAGTAATCTAACCCAGAAGAACATCACTACTGCCAAGTACAAGAATCTCTGCTTTACAGTTTTACTTCAATTATTACAGGTTAAAAAAATCCTGCCTAAAACATACAGATTCTTACTGATAATCTTAGAAAAATATGTCTGATGCTTTAAAGGCAAAATTATAATTATTAAGCAATAAAGAGGTTTTTCTGAATGAACCATAATTCTAGATAAATTCAATGCTGATTCACCATAGAATTTTAATTTTTTCCTTCATTAATGTGGTATTATGTTACAATACCACTGGCAATTTATAGTATAAAATTCCATGTCCTTTTTCTATCAAACCAAAAGTTATTCATAATAAGTATGCTTTTATTATTACATTGGCTACAGGTCTATCAAAGATAGAAATATCAAATGATTTATTATATTGTGTTAGCAAGAGACATAAAATATTTATGGGCCTCAATATTTTCAGAACCTTATAGGCAATTAAAATATAAGAACAACATGAAAACATAAAATGTCTAAAGAAGATGAGACCAATCTTGCCATCTCTCTCATTTACTTTATTTCCATATCTTTTTCTGTTTTAAATCATGAATTAGAAATTTTGTTTTATTGTGAACATTTGAAAGCTTTCAAGACAATGACCTTCATTGCCACTCAGCCCATGTTTTCAAGAGATTTTTCCTCTTTTAGCAAGGAGTGCTTATCTGTGCTTTTTCATATATGAATTTCATTATGAAATTGGTAATTGTCTGATTGGATTTAGAGGGTAGCCACCATTTTAAGAAGTTTATTTAAGTTAGCTTGACTCATTATCTTTAAAAGATTTTCATGCAGACGACCAAACTCCAGTCTTGTGAAGAATCTCCTGGAAACAGCATAGAAACAGTACTCATAAGACTTAAGCTCGTCAATAACAAATTTTACAGCCTTGGCTGTAAAACATGCTAGGTTTAAACTTCCACATGCAACATCGAAACCACCATGTTTAAAATTTAAACTTTAGACTCACACAGCCTGGATCTTATCCTAAATCACTTACTGTATGTGACCTGGGCACTTTACCTCTCTATACACCAAAGTTATCATTAACAAAATGAGAATAAATGACTTCTCCCTCATAATGTTAAATAATAAACACTTGGTAAGCTACAGTTATCACTTAATAAAACTTGTTTGTAATTTTTAATGAAATATTTTATTTCTAAAATAAGATAATCCATCAATGGATTAAAATATTGAACATCCACATGAACTCATCACCTCTATTCATATCAAAGTATAAGCAAATTTAATTGGTTCAAATAATTTGCAATAATTCTCAATGGTCTCACATAACTAATTCATTGACTTTTCCCTCCACTCTCAATCACTTCTCTTAGAAATGAAATACAGTTGAAATGTACTATTTGTTGTCATAATTTATGGGAAGGATTAGATATTATTGCTAATTGTCTAATCACTACCATAACCCTTCCTTGGAGATTATCTTTATAATTCTTCAGTTAATATTTGCTAAATTTATAAAGGCCACAATAATGAGGAAGATGTGTTATCTATGTTTAATATGTAAGAATTTATACATCAGCAGCATGGTACAATTTTTTAGAACATAAAAATGCACTTGTGTTGAATAATGATGAAATAAACTGGAACCCTTATTGGCAGTGCCCAAGTAGTGTGGGAATCTGTAGAAACTAATAAACTCTCACTCTTGAATGTACAACTTGGGGTAATAGGGAGAGGGAGAAGCATACAGGGAAGATTCATAAACATGATTATGATGTGGCAGAAAAGACCTTTGAAGAAAGATGTTTTTTAATTCCCATGTAAAATAGAATATTGAGCAGCTACATATATGAAAAAAATGATTTACCAAGAATCTTGAAGATTCATATTTTTTAAAACAAACTTACAAATTGGTTATAGTACAACTGAAAAAAATGACTGTGAAATTGTCTATGATAAGATTTTCACTTACCAGAACTACCTTAAGAAGGAGGAAGCTCATAGATGATTTTACTTTTGCACTCAAGAAATATACAATCTAGTTTGATGGAAAATGGATACATATCTCCACAGTCTCATGACATATATGACAGTGCATCAGATCTCAAGATTGTTCTTATGACAATTAATAATATAGTCCTTGAGAATGTACCACAAACTGTTGTGCCACAAACTGCTCACATTTATAAGCATGTTCTCTAATCCTCACAATAATCCTATAAAATACTATCATTCTCTCCATTTAACAGATTTTTAAAAAATGATTCAACTAGTTAAGAAAGTTGACCAATATCACAGATCCAGTAGAGAATAGTTGTTCAATCCAAGGGCCTGGAATTTCAAAGTTCTTAAACATTATATATGCAATGATAGAAATGCTACAGAAGCTGAGCATGGAAGTACATGTCTTTAATCACAGCAATAAGGAGGCTCAGGAACAGGGACAGCAAGTTCAAGGTTACTTGGAAACTTAACAAGACCCTCAGCAAAAGCCTAACTCAAAAGATAAAAAGGACTGGTGATGTAGTTCAGTGGTAATGAACCCCTGCATTCAATCCCCAGTAATGAAAAGGAAAAAAAAATATGGCAATACCTGGTAGAATGTGACTAATAATAATTAAGAAAGCTTCCATGGTGGTAATGAATATTAATGTGTGACTTTAAAGATGTGAAGAATTTCCATAGAAATAAACAGGAAGAAAGAAATTTCAGGATGAGAAAAAGGGATGATCAGGCTCATAGATTAGAAATGGAAAGTATGTTGAATGATTTTATGGTGGACAGAATATTAGAATGTAATAAGTAATACACTAGAAATCTAATGGTAAATATTATATATTATAATATATGTTATATGTACTTTGGACATATTCTCTAAGCTAATGATTCCCAAAGGATGGAGAAAAGCAAACACAGTAAAGGCATATCTTTGGTACCTAAGAGGCTTCCATGTGAAATTCACTAATAAGGGACCAATGTCAGTGATGGGAATAGTTCAATCAGCCTCCGATGAGGAAAAATACAGCTTTGCCTATTCTTCAGAGATTCTCGACAAACAAACTCTGCATGTCTACCTTTCTTTTACTAGATACCAACACCCCTGTGCTGAGAGTCATTGAATGTAATGCTTCTAATATTTAAATGTACATACAAATCAACTGTGCGTCTTGAAAAAGCAGATCTGGTCAGAGGAGGTCTGAGATATGCATTTCTAACAAGACCCCAGTGATGCCAGTTCACAGACCACATTTTGAGAAGCAAGCCTTTGTGTATGTAGCAGGAAGTATCACTTACCAAGCTATTCTCTCAAATTATAATGTTGGCACAAACACCTAAGCCAAAATTTGTTCCTCTCCAAAATATCTGGCCTCATGCTTTGAAATTAATTCTCTATGTTCTTTTTTTTTCCATTTAAAAATTATTTGTGATTTTGATTTTATATAATTGTGGGATTCGCTGCTACATATTCATACATGTGCATGATCTAACAATATAATTTTATCATCATTCCCCAGTATTTTCCCTCTTCTCCCTCCCCCCAATCCCTTTCCTCTAATTGTTCTCTCCCTTCACTTTTCATGAGAGTCCCACACCCACACATATCTTTCTTTTTTCTCTGTGTTCAAAGCCTTCAAACAGAATCTATATTTTTACATAGGCCTTAAGATTTTAAAAAAAAAACATATTATCATGCAAATGGCACAACACCTACTATGCAATAAGTTCTGTGCAAAGAAAACAATATATGGTAAGACTACACCAAATGATAATTTTAAAACTGGAAAATGTTTTTAAACTATATGAGCTACCTAGTAGGAAGAATAAAGTATTATCACTATAGCTTCTTTCCTAAATATAACACCAATTTTTAAAAATTCTTAATGTGGTATAAAAATTAAAATGCAAAAGCAATTTCATGTACTTCAACTTTACTGGAGAATATAAACTTTTATCACAGTACTTTCTAGATTTTTTCAACTACAGTAAAAAATGTACTCAGCTCTGACTTTGAGGAGAATAGACCATTTTATTTATTTATTTATTTATTTTTTTAGATACTAAAGTCAGACAATCAGAGTCCTAAAGATAACATTTAAAAAAAAAAAACAAATGAAGTTACAACATCACCAACCAATGTACCACAAGCCTTGGTTACTTTTCAAGATGAACCTCTTTGAATTCCATGTGTTATCTGAATTTTCACCTTACTATATGGTAATACTGTGGAAAATATCACGAGGTCATCTAGAACTACACTTGCATCTGGCGGTGTGTGCCCTGCAATTTTTCTTAAAATCTTTAGATAAGTAGGTTGGTCAACATTCCCCAGTAGCATATTTCATTATCTCAAAGACATTGAGACACGTAGGGCATCAAAAAAATAAAAAAGTCTTCCAATTTAATTTAAGTCTCTAAATCCATTTCTCTTGTTCTGCTCTCCTCTGACACAGAAACAGCTGCTCACCAGCATTCACATGATTTCCTCCTCCTGGTTATTGTTAACCACTTACCCAGAGATTTCTTCTTTGGGTTAAGTCTCTTCTTAGCCTTTTCTCAAAAACTCCTTAGCCCAAGAAGTATTTCCTTTTTCTGTCCAACATCAGATAGACTCAAAAGTATCTATTTCCCTTTACTGTGTGGAGTCCCAAATCAGCCATGGAACTCTTAAGATACAGCCAGTCGTGGTAGACTGAGAGTCTTGGCTTTGTAGAATATGCTCCTATTTCTATATCCCAGAATCCTATTAGTATTTGCTGCAGTTGATATCGGGGAGTTCAGCTATCATTTAGAACAGGCTGTTTATAAATTTATAGCACTGAGAGTTGAAATCTACCTTACAGGCCATCTGTTCCAACTTTCTCATGCGTAAATGCTGTAAGAGAGGCCTCACAAATTTAAATTGCTTGCTGTTTTGATCACAGGTTTTTGAATGTTGAGATGAAAACTCCTGCCTCTTAACTTTGAATTGCTGCACTCTCCAACCCACCAGGAGTACTGAATTAGAAATGAATAATTAGCTGAGACCCTAAAACAAATACTAATTTACCCAAATAAAGTCAAGCTTGTTGTATTTAATATAGGTGTATGTTTTCTAGCATGTTTTATGTTTACCATTCAAGATCTTATTTATATCTTCCTACTTCTTTAAATTTTCAAAGTACTTTGAACAACCACTGGATGACAAATATAATGTTCATTATATTTTAAGGGGCATTTAGCATGTATCGTATCAAATTCCCAGCTTGAATCACCCCTGCAGCATCCCCAGTGAAATAAATAGACACTGAATCTCTCCTAACTTAAATAAAAATCTGCATCTACTTATTAATTCTCAAAGGATCCCTTCTGATTGTGTCCATCAATATCTACTATGAGACAAAAATCTGAAATTCCTTTATCTGAGGTTGCAGTCCTCATATCAACCCACCCATTCTCTGCACTAAGCCCTGTAAACTGTGGTGTTCTGGGTAGAGCATGGGCCCCACCAGGGTGGTACCACAGCTCTCCTCATTCTTGATATTGAGTTTCCCTGATTATGTTGAATATCATGGCAGCTTCTACCTCGCTCCTTTTCTCCACAAGAACTATCATTAAATCTTTCTTATTAAGAATTTTCTCCTGCCTTTATATATATATATATATATATATATATAGAGAGAGAGAGAGAGAGAGAGAGAGAGAGAGAGAGAGAATGTTATTTATATAGATATGTTATTTATATAGATATGTTATTATGTTATTTTTGTTTGATTTCTTCTGCTTTGTAAATGGAGGTTCTAAGTGTTTGTTTCAGGGTGGGTTTCTTGTACTTAAGCAGAATATTAGTATGTGTGCCAATTAGACTTCATTTTATTGGTTACAGCCCCAAATCTCAGCTGGTTGATATCTTTTTGGATCTGGGATTTGTCACATAATAGATTAATTGCCTTATTTGACTTAATGATATTATTGGGAAATTTAATAAGCTCGCCAACTATGTTTTCTACCAAGTGATTAAACCATTAAACAGGAAGGACAGAAGACATAGTCCAACAATAGACTGGATTTCTCTCCACAGTGCATACTGAGCCATCAATAAATCGTGGTTGACAGTGTGGTCATTTGCACAATTGCAAAGCTGCCTTCACCGTTTCACATCTTGCCTACATTTTCTCTGATTTTTCACCAAGATTATTTTGCAGGGCTTTGTCAGCTACCTTGATTTTTAAAAGTCAAAGCACATATGCCCTTAGTAACGCCATGATTGTTTTAGGTGGATATTTGTTGATTCCTATTGCTAATTGTTTCAACTTCTTACATATCACTGAATATACTTTAATAGAATTGCATAGAAATTGTTAAATATTTATATCAAACATGTCTATAACACGAGGCACCCTTCTTCTTCCCAATTTTGAAAACCATGACAGTTGCCTCATTCTACCTCATTCAGAATTCACCTGGTCCTCCACAGTTCCTCAGAGATTACCAGTAGCTGATACGTAATCTCCCTGACAAATGATCTTCACATTCCAAAACACAACCACTTTGTTACAGGAGACTTGACTTATAACTAAACACAATTAAATTTTATTTTACTCTCTGCCTTTACTCATAACAAGGAATTCTTATCCATAAAGGAGTGAAAGCAAAGAGAAAAAGATGAACCATTCCCTTGACAATATGTATTCAACTTTTATTTTATGCCAGTTTCTATTCTGAGAACTGCATTTCGTTTTATTTTGTGAACTGATAATTCCATAAAGATATCCTCACAATTTATACCATTTATTTAGCATATGTTTCCTTTAATAGCACTTGTTTTTAAAGCTTATAACAGTTTATAAGTATTTTTCACACAAATTATCTAATTCAATACTGACACAATTTCTACTGCAAATTACTCTCTCTTTAGTTTACATGTACAGAATCTCAGTTTCCTTGAGATTAAGTGAATGGCTAAAAATCACAGCCCCTCAGAAGCAGGAAAAAGATGACCTCCTATTCTTCAAAATTCACAGCCGCCTCCCCAGCAAGTTTTTCCTATTTTTACCTTAAATCAAGATTCACTGATGTATAGGCACTTGTATTAGAATTAGTAACTTTATTGTAAAAAAATAATAATAGATAGATAGTATTGCTATTGTAAGAATTTCATTTTTGAAAGTGTCCGCTTTGATATGTCTACCTTTCAGAGATTAAGAAAAGGAAAACTGATTCCACTTTTACCTAATTAAATTTTTTTCTGATGTTTGGGCCACACATTTGATCCTGCCCTTTTCCCTTGATTCGACTCAGTGTCTTTGTGTGGGGATGGCTACTATCTTCTAATGTTCCATTGCTTCTACTTCATTTGTTATGATTGCCTTGGAAGTTAGGATTTGGTCCAGAAATAAGTCTTTTCTTCTTCTCTCTCTGCTCAGATGTCCTTAGCAAGTCAAGAAAGGCATAGTCACAATCTTCGCTTAGAGCTTGATCAGGAATTCTTGGTATTCTCACTGTGAAAAGAAATCCAGTTTAACTAAACAGCATCATTTCTTTGAATAAAATTAGCTTTGTTTCTATATATTTTTCCTTTTTAATCCCAGAGTTCCTTACTGAATTCCACCCTCATGTTGGTGGACATCTTCACAAGGTATGAGTTTGATCAAAGAAGAGGAACTACTGCTGGTATTATGGCATAAGGATTTATATAGCAACTAGGTCTTCCATAACTAAGGGAGAAGGAGAATAAATTGGGTGCTAGGGGGATGTAGGAGCACTGGTAGAAATCATTAACAGTTCTCCTGAAGCCAGTATATCCAGCTACTAGAATGAGTCCACCCAGGACAACAGTGGACAGACCTCTGGAGGCTTTGTTAATGCAGTGGGTGATGACTAGCAGTTGAGAGAATTGGTTAAGGAGTTGGGAGGATAAACTGGAAATCATTGGCATCTTTAGATATCTTCCTCACTATCTCTAAACATGATGTCCTTGAGAAAGTAGAGTTGGCTGCTTCATGCATACCTCACAGATCCATCTATTCTTGCAGCCACTTATAACCAAAAACCACACAGTGAAGGAAATTCTGGGATATTTAGCCCTGGCTTTGCAAAATTGACACAGGGGAAAGGTACCCTAGTTTATGGCTTCTGAGTGTAGAATTCTACAATTCTGTTGGTCACAGCGGGAGTCTTAGCTTTATGTTACTTTAACAAAATACCTGAGATAATTAACTTATTAAGGGAAAGATTTACTTTGGCTCACAGTTTTAGAAGATATGGTCCAAGATCTATGGGATCTTTTGTATTGGCCCTATGGCAGAGCAGCATTTCAAATTGGGAGTATATAGAGGAGTCATTTGCTCACCTCAGGAGCCAGGAAGTAAAAACAAAGAGGAAAAGACAGTGGTCTCACAATCCCCATCAAAGGAACACTTCCAATGACCTAAGGACCTCCCACTTAAATACCAACCCCTAAAGACTGCATTATCTCCCAATAGCACCATCTTAGGGACCAAGATTTTAACTATTAGGAGACAGTTACCCAAATGATAGTGATACTCTTCAATCAATTCTGTTTCTTTGGCAAATATTTTCATTATCATTATTTTATTGTACATTTAGACATTCAGTAGCTACTTATATAAATTTTGTAAATTGTGGGAGGAAAGATTCTACCTAATTTAAAATATATTTTTAACTAAACAAGAAGTGCCTGTCTGAGTCTCCTCTGCCTGCTTTGTTCTCTCCTGTACGAAATCTTATGACAATACTACATCATCCTACTTACTATGTGTATATAAAATTTGCTTTAATGTCTCACTGAAAAATTCCTCCTCTAAACATTTTTCTTTCTTTCTTTTTCTTTGGGGGCTTGTATCATTGTAGCTCCTCTTCCAGATGAATTTCAGAATTATTCTATCTTTATTCCTACCCTCAAAGTAGGTATACAAACATTTTATCAGAATTTCAGTTTTTAAATTAATCAGAAGAATTTCTCTTTAAAATATTGAATTTATTGTACCAAAAGTATGTGTAGTTTTATCTGATATAATATTTAAGATTATTTATAGATTAGTACGTTCATGGTGGTGGTGGCAATGGATACTGTTGCAAATATGAATGAGTCTCCCCTTTCCAATTTATTTTATAGCTATTTTATACATTATAATTGAATCTGGCCCAACACATTGAACTTATTATTTCTATTATTATTCTATTTTCAAAGAATCCTTTAAGTATAAAATCATAGCATTTTCAAAAGTCTAATTTAATGTATTTATACTTCCAATTTAGTTTTCTTACTTTATTGTGCTGGCTAGGACATCCAGAACAACAAGAATAGTGGTTGCAATTGTGGTCGTTCATGTCTTTCTTCTTCTATATGGTAATGGTTCTTTTTTTTTTTAATCACTAAGCAAAATTTTGGTTTCTAAAACATGCCCTTTGTTATTTAAATAATATTTTTCTTATTTACTGAGTTTTTGTTTTTGTTTTAATCAGAGGTGAGTGTGGCAAATTTTATTGATGGCTTTTTCAGTATCTATTAAAATGATCATGTAATTTGCATCTCTACTTTTATTAATGTCATATTAATTAAAAAACATAGTTTACATTCCTCATGCCTTCCCATAATAAATCGTACTTAATCATAAATTTTTATAATGTATTGTATTCTATTTACTTGTATTTTATTTATAATTTCTACATCTTATATTCACAGGTGAGACTGGTGAATATTGTTTAGGTTTGTTTTTCAATCTGTTCCTGGGTTTTTTAAAATAGCTATTCTGGCCTTGTCAAATGAATCAGAAAGCTTTCCAATGATTTATACTTTGTACCTTCTTATTATGTTCTCCTGAGAATTCTTGGGCATCAATTTATTTGAATTCCAATCTCTAAAATCATTATTTTTTGATGGATTTTTTTCCTTATTCTAAACAAACATGCCACTTTCTCATTTTAGGACAAGAGATTGATAATCCATGATTGAAAAAACACAGGTACTCTTAATCCATGATTGAAAAAAACGCAGGTACTTCTCCTGGATTACCCCATCACCATTTTCTAGTTTATTCAACTGACACTTATTGCAGGGTGGGTGTTTTAAGATAGACTTAAGAGAGATCACCTGGCTGGGGATATAGCTCAATTGGTAGAGTGCTGGCTAACATGCACAAGGCCCTGGGTTCAATCCCCAGCACCACCAAAAAAAATTACCTGACTGTTAGAAACTCCAAATGTAGTTGGTAAAATGACATGTACTCCTGAAATAATTTAATAAAAATACTTCATGATAAAGCATATAATGGGTATGGAAATGCAGAGAGGATGTGCCTAAGTGCTGAGTGACAAAAGTTAAAAGGAATTAGTCAGAAAAGGTTTAAGAGGAGAGTGAGCCCCAAGCTGAATATGGAATGAGGGAATACATGTTAAGTGTGAGCCATGGGATAGTGTTTTGAATGGTTCATGAAAAGGCAGGCAAACAATACTAAGCAGACGTAGGTGACTGATAATATAAAAATTGTTTTGTTTTGTTTTTGCAGCAATTAGAGGCATCTTAGAAAATTTAAAATATGAAACCAAAAAATGTAGTATGGTAATCTTGTGGTAGGACCCATGGTTAGGGTCAGGCCCTGCCTGCCCCCAAATATCATTAGTACTTTCACATTGTCCCATAACATTCCACTGGGCCTTGTTCCCTTTGGTACATGATCCAGAAAGAAGTAAGTCCACTGCAACATACCTATAAAACTTGGTCCAGATTTGGCTTTGAATTGATAACATATTCTTATAATGAATATGAGTGTACATACCACACATACATACATGTTTTGCTTCTGAGTAAAGCAGAATAGCCTTATAGTGTCTTGACGTGAAATTAGGGAGTAATTTGCCTTAATATGCTTGATTTAAGGATCATCATGTATAAATGAAACAAGGTCATGAAGGATATAAAAAACTCCACAGTGTAAAAATGGGGGGGGGGGGGAAATATTACATCCCCTTTGTAACTCTACACATTAGTTAACCATTAAAAAATTGTAATTTAGAAGATAAAAAACTATCTGATATTATCACATCATTTTTTGTGATTCTCTATATAATGCCAAACCATGAGAAGCATTAGTGGTATCTTAGTCTATTTTCTGTTGCTATAACAGAATACCTGATACTGGATAATTCATAAAGAAAAGAGACATATTTTGCCGTCCAGTCTGGAGGTTAGGAAGTACAAAAATCAGACAGCCACATCTGGTTTCATGCTGTTTCATGACATGTCAGAAATCAGAACGAAAATGGGCACATGAAGAAGAGGCAAAGCATGAAGGAAGGGGATGCTTGATAACAACTCACTTTCTGGTGGCAGTAACTAATTCAGCCACACAAAGAGCAAGAATTCCCTCATTACCAAGAGAATTAACCCAGTCCTATGAGAAAGGCATTAATCCCCTTTAATGACCTAATCATCTCCAAAAGACCCCATCTCCCAATGTCCACACAGTGACAATTCAAAGTCAAAATGAGTTTCAGAGACAGACTATCATAGCAAAAGGAAAAACTGTACTAGTTGACTTCTCAGGGAAATCCCTATATAGAATTAAAATATCTGATAATAACGATTAACTGGCACTTAACAAACTTTTAAACAGTTACCCATACAAATCGGGCCTGACGTGCATAGTCATGTGACACCAAAGAGCCATTGTATCTTCTGACACCATAGAAGTAACAAAAGCACACAGAGGTAAATCTGCTTGCAACTGTCCTTTCACCAAAAAGGACTAGGTATTCAGGAATGTTGCAACAAGAAGGATTGCCTTTACTGCGGGACATCTCATGTTCCCATTAAAGAAAGCACTAACTAGGGAGTTCCAGAGATCTAAATCTAGATCCTTATTATGTCCTATTTGCTTCTGATCTTGGGTGATGATTATTAATAATGTATGTTAAGTACTTAGCATTGTGTTGTAGAATAAGAGCTTAATGAATGGTGGTTCTTTCATTTTCTTCATCCTCATCAGGGCAAACACTTAAGAGCACTTGCTAGATGCCAAGCTCTGATCCAAGCACTTTACATGTGTCTCCTTATTTAATCTTCACAACTGGATAAGGTAGGATTCCTATTAATATCCCAATTTCATGGACAGGAAATTTGCCCAAGGAAACACAGATTAAAAGGAAGAAGAGCCAGGATCAAAACCAATGCCATCTGGCTCTACCACTGTTCTTTCTAGGAACAGAGCAGAAGGTGCCTCCCGTTTTTTAATTTTGACCATACCATACCTGCATGTCATGTAGCAGAACTAAATCCACCAGTCCCACCTCTGGCCAGAGTCTGGCAAACTCTAATATCATTTTTGCCCTTTATGTGTACAGGAAAGGCCTTAGCACTGTTGGAATTCTTGCTGAGCAGTGTCTTATATATTGAAATACGTTTATTTAATCTTTGTCCCACGTTCCTATCCCAAAGCTCCGAAAAATTTTGGAATTTCCTCAGTGACAGGATATTGTCTTTTATTATTCATAAAGAGCTCTTTTGTTAACGCCTGAGTTTATGCTAATGAGATGATTTAAGGTGGGGCCCCTACATAGCCTAAAAACTAGTCACCAGAAAGACCCAGCAACGACAGCACTAGAGAGTTGGAACTTTTAGCCCCAACCACTAGTCTCCAGGAAAGGTGGGGGTGGGAAGCTGGAGATCAAACTCCATTAACACTCTTGGAAAAGAAGATTTTCTAAACTTTTTTTTTTTTTTTTTTTTGCTGAAAATAAGGAGGTACTGAAAAGATGTCATGCCCAGAGACCGGATAGGAGCCCTGTGTTCCACACCTCACCCCAATACTAGCCCTGTGCATCTCTTCTTCCAGTTGTTCATCTGTATCCTTTGTTATATTCTTTATGATAAGCCAAGTAAACCTGAGTGTTTTCATGAGTTCTTGAAACCATTTCAGAAAATTATCAAATCAATTTATAGGAAACCCCAATTTATAGCTGATCTTCAGAAGCATAGGTAAAAACTACTACTAAAAGTTGTCATCTGAAGTGGGGAGTGGTCTTTTGGGACTGAGCCTTCAACCTGTGCCTCTGATGTTGCCTCCAGATTGACAGTGTCAGAATTGAATTTGGCTCTAGTACTCCCAGCTAGTGTTCATTGGAGAATTGTTCAGTGTATGGGGAATTACCCCCATAATCAATCATAAACATGTTCTGTGTTGACTGTGTGAGTAGAGAGAAAAACATAGTTTGTTCTTTCCTTCAGAGATGGAATTTAATGTGACTTGCTTTTCTCTATTCACAGAGAACAATTTATTTTGCTAAATCTTAAGTGGAAAGTTGTTCCTAAAGACATTTTCAAGATTGTGTCTGCAAAGTGGTACTACTTCAAAGCAAATGGTAATAACAATTAGTTGCATTGTATATATCATCAGTTATCATTATTTATTAAATCTCTCCAGTGGTTAGAGTCAATATAGCAGACATTGCACAGTATAACTCCCATCCTGAAGGATAGGACAGGAAATATAAATAGAAAATTTACTGCTTATGAGCAGAAACAAGAAACTTCTTAGCACAGAAGTAAAGATAATAGGAGGAAGGTCATCCATCACATCACAGACATTTTAATCTAGACTCCGGGAATGAAACTTTTTTAGTTTCTTAAATTTTCAACATTTTATCAGACAAGGACAATGAAACACTCAGAGGTATCCAATACCAATATCAGACTACACCGTAGTCTTCTTAGCCTATGTTCATGGAATGAGAAAATGAAGATTGCTTTGAGAATCTTCCTCACTGGGAATTTCTAGTGATTATTTTACGTTTTTATACTTGTTGTATGCTAGAACCTCTATTTGGTCACGGATTCAAATATGAGTAAACCTGGCTCCTGTTCTTCAGCACCAAGAGTCTAGATGTTAGAACAAGCATGAAAAGGAGATTGCATGACCTCGTGGTAAATGCATTAATAGAGGGTGGTACAGAATATCCTGGAAACTTTAAGAAACATGTTAACCATTTTCTCTGGGAAGTCAAATTAGAATGAACAGGAGTTAGATAACCTGCAAATGGGTTATACAATGTTCCCCAAAGTTCATGTACTAGATGCTGAGTCCTCAGCAAGCCCATGTTGAAGCAGTGGACCCTTTAAAAGGTAGGGCCTAGAGAAAGGTCATTGAACCCTCAGGCATGGATTAATGCTGTCTCTCAAAAGTGGGTCAGGTCTTGTAGGACTACATTAGATCTAAGAAAGCAGGTATTATTAAGCAAGGCCAACACTCACATTTGACCCTTAGGCATTCTCCACCATGTTGTAACACAGCCAGAGGGCCTTCACTAGAATATTAGCATGAAGCTGCTTGAACTTTCCTGCCACCAAAATCATGAAACACATAAACTTCTTTTCCCTATAAAGAGCCCTGTCTCTGGTTGCTTTTTTATTGGTGACATAAAATAGACCAAGACATTGGACAAATCACCTTGAATAAAAGAATCTTGTCTTCAGGATACTTTAGAGAAATGTTAACTCCTCTCTGCTACCCAAGGTTCTGGGCTCTTTGATCCAGTGTACTCACTGCTTTTATGGCCATGTTTACATAAAACCTTTTATAAATTCTCTGTTTCTTATTTTTTTCCCTCTTAATGCAATGAGGGTATATTTTAAATAATTTTCGAAATTCTATCCTTTGCTTCATCGTAACAAAAACCGAATTCCAAACAATACATTCAAATAATAGTTTTAACAAATGAAATAAAAAGGCAGAGCCGGACATCTGGGGTGGCATTTGTAAATAATGTATGAAGAACTATTTAATTTCCTGTGATTTCTGGCCTTTGGGATATCAAATAGAAGTCTCAGAAAAGTAAAAGGAAGATAAAAGTAATTAGTAATTTTGTCCTACCACTAACCCCTAATTCCTTTCACCTGCCCAGCACATTTTAAGAAATGAGAGAGGAAATAGCATTCAGCAATCAGCAATTGGTTATCATTTAGAACTATGTTGAGTGTGAATGCAATTTTACTCAATTAAGCCTTAAACAACTGATGCAGGCAAATGCATCCCATGCACTAGAGACCCTTATTATATCTAATATAAAATAGTTAATTGCTTCCAAATGAAGCTCAAATCAGACAGAGAAATGTCTAGTCTGACTAGTACTAAAATAAAAGTAGGCAATGGGCACTGTTGTGTTTTTGCCTGACTGTGTGAATTCTCTAGAATATTCATTTACTTAATAGGCAAAATTAAGTCTTGTGTCCTCCAGGGACTGCCACTTTTAGGACATGTGGACAGAAATGCAATTTTCTCTGTAATTTCTTTGATGAATTCAGTAAAGTTTCCTATTAGTGTATATGATAATGTTTCTGGACAGTGTCACTTAATTCATTTTGACTAATATGTATTAACCATATTCAAATTGTTGTATCAAATCTTTTTTTCCAAAATAATCCAAAATCAATCACATTATTATATGACATTGTTATCATTGAAGTCATCGAGAGAACAATATTGTGTGGTTTTCCTCTTAAAATTGTTATGGTCGAGAGTATGTCCTTAAGATAAATTCCTATGAAGAACTTTTAAACTACCTGTAAATAGGGAATCATAAAAATTCTTGTGTATTTTGAAGCTTTTATTTTTGGCTCAAAAATGGAACTTAAATTTTCATTTAAGTCATTTAATGTTATAAGGAAATCCTCTTAACATGTTCCCAATTTACTGTTTAGCTCCTCCTGGTGAATTATGTTTACTAAATCTCAAAAGCAATATAATGGAAAAGAAGATAAAAACATAAATAAGTCTACATTGTGGTATTAAACTAGGTCCTGTCAACATAAATTGATAGGAGAAAAATACATATTTTTTTAGTGTACAATTATGTTTGAAAATTTGATTGCAAATGGATTTCTGTATTCATATCAAGGTCAGATGGGCAATTGTTTATGAGTAATCTGAAATCTCTTATAGCCTCTTCCAACAAGTTTTATAGCATCTATTTATGTTAGACATTTTGCCATTTCAAGTGTGGCTCCCTCCTAGCTTTTTCCATAAGAGCACTGCAATACATTTTGTCAGATTTGCACTTGTTTTCAAAACCCTCCTTTATTTTGCTGGAGAGCTTGCAATTAACCCACTTCTCCCTATTGAGAAGCATCTTCGTAATAACAGCTTTCCTGGCAGAGCTTTTGTTAGGCAGATTTTAAAATCAAGAGCCCATAAAGGTTGGAAAAAATCCAGTCATATTAAAGTTCAGTAAATCTCTTTCAAGGTCATATTCTTTAAGTTTATAGAGGTTTTTTTTCCCCTTACAAAATGATTGCCAAGTCATTTTCCATATCTAAAATAATAATAAGAAGAAGAAGCAGCACTGTTACCTGTTTTGCCAAATGTTGGGAGAAAGGCTGAGAGTTTATGTCTTCCAGGGAATCAACAAGGAAGGAATTTTCTGCTCCCTTTGCCACTTTGAAGCATGGTGGTAGGAAGGGCGAGGGCCCTGTAAAGAGCAGGAAGGCCTCATTCATGAGGCAGGGCTGGCCAGCCATCCAGCTGCATGAAAGAGCTTAGTAGTCAAAGGGCATGGTAATTCCCTCCATCTGCCTTTTCTTTCTTCTAAGGCAAAATCCTCACCTGGTGTTTTTGATTCATGTGTTCTAATTATGATGGCTGCCATCAGCAGCCCTGTGGGGTGACACCACAAACTCCCTGAGCCCACAGAGCATACTGAAGCTTGTTAAGCGACCATGTCAGCCTGATTTTAGGGCCCATTTTGCAGCTCTCCACAGGCCTATCTAAAAGCATCAGGAGTCTCAGTCTTGCAGGACAAGTGCATTGTCTTTCTAAATGTCTCTTCCTGATAAGCAAATCCAAATATGGTTCATTCACTGTGGCTTTGAAGGCACAGTAGGGAACTTGGCTTGCATGGTGGATACAACAAAATGCTTAATATTATCACTTGGTATAGAGCTAAAGAACTCAATTTCCAATTCCAAGATAAAAACCTTTGCTCCCCAGCTATGATCAAGAGTTTGAAATTTAAATCAGGAGTCTTGAAAGCTATTCTAACTCTCAAAAGGGCTGGCTTTCCCATACATACAAAGAAGAAAATGCTGTGCTTGCATTAGTATCTGAATCAGGAAAAGCTCACATCATTTTAGAAAATGTAATACTCGCCTCTTTCAATTGGAATGCTGTTGAGTATTTTCAGTGTTTTCAGTTCATTTGTTTTATTGTATTTCCCATTATTTAGATTATGATTAAGGCTGGTCCCACAGTCCTTTTTTATTACGTTATATGCCTATTGTTTTAGTGTTTCCACACTAATAACACCTGGCAACAGCCAAAAACATTTTGATTTATTTTAATGTAAGTACAAAAGAAGCATCAAAAATAAACTAGAAACCTCCTTAGCATTCAACCCCACTGTATCATTATATTTTACATACCTTATATCATGACTTCTGTTTTTCCCAGCTTTACTGAGGTACAATTGACAAATAAAAATTTATGCATTTGTGCTGTGCAACATTATGTTTTGATATATGTATACATTGTGAAAATGTTGCCACAATAGAGCTAATTAACATATCTATCACCTCTCAGAGTTGTGTGTGTGTGTGTGTGTGTGTGTGTGTGTGTGTTTATGAGCAGTAAGGATATTTGATTTACTCTTAACAAATTTCAAGTATACAATGCAGTATTGTTAACTATATTTAATGTATCTTACATCTGTAGAGACTTAATTATCTTGCATATCTGAACTCACTAGCACAGGTTAACTAGCTTTCCCATTTCCCTCAACACCTTAGCCCCTGGCAGCCCCCATTCTACTCTTGTTTTCTATGAGTTTGACATTTTTTTTTTTAAGATTCTACATATAAGTGAGGTCATACAGTACTTGTCTTTCTGCACCTAGATTATTTAACTTAGCATAATGCCCTCCAGATTCATTCATGTGATCTCAAATGACAGGATTTTTGTTTGTAAGGTTGAATAATTCAGTGTGTGTGTATGTATATGTGTGTGTGCACACACATATGTTCACATATAGACAAACCAACCACATTTTCTTCTGCCATTCGTCTCTCAGTGAACCCAGGCTGGTTCCCTAACATGCTATTGTGAATAATGCTACAGCTGACACTGAAGTGCAGACAGCACTTCAAGTCTCTGAGTCTTGTTTTTAGCCACATTCAAAATAAATTCTAAAATGGGAACGCCCCTCTTTAATTATAAGGCACTTTAAAGAAAGTTCTAGTTCTCTTTTGGTTGTGTTGGATTAAGAAAATTTAATTGATAGAAGAAAACCACCTTTACAAACTTAAACCTAACATGAACAATCTATAAATGGTGGCTCAAAGCACTTCAGAAAAACTTGTGTTAGGCCGTGCTTATTATTCCCACCCTAGATTCCAACCACGTCAGTCTACTTGCCGGTCTGCAAGATAATTTGTATTGGCAAACTCTTCTATATTTAATATCTAAAATAACAACAATAATAACCTGTAATTCCTTAAATCCCTGGCTATTCTGGCAGTTGATTTAAGCAAAATCATTGCTACCCTCGGGTGCTTGCTATTGCTTTTCTTTTTCTTTCAGAGCTCACTTTTGTTTTAGTCAGGTCAAGCTGCTATAACAAAAATGCCACGCTCTGGGTGGCTTACAGGACAGAAACCTATTGCTCACAGTTCTGAGGGCTGTGCCATCCAATATCAAGGTGCAGGTTGATTCATTTCCTGGTAGGGATCTCTTTTTGGTTTGAAATCAGATGGCTTCTTGGTACATCCTATCATGGCAGAGAAAGAGAGAGGGATAAAGATGATCTCTCCCGTGCCTCTTTTAGTAAGGAAACAATTCCCATTTATGAGTGTTTCACATTCATGACCTGATCATCTCCAAAAGGCCACATATTGAAGTACAAATCACATTGGAGAATAGCTCTTCAACATAGGAGTTTGGGACAAATAAACACTCAGACCATAGCTACTTTGCCCTCAAAGAAGAGTTGTGTTATGTGTAGTGTCTTGGGGGATGATTGATGTCAGTTGCTGAGCTGTGGAACCACCACCAAGTAGTTGATATGTTTCCTCATGAATTAGAGGTAGCTCAGTGGTAGATCACACACTTGGCATGAGCCAGGCTCTGGGTTCAATTCCTAGCACACACATGCATTCACAAAAACAAAAACAAAAACAAAAAAGTTCTTAACTGATTATTGAAAACACAAAAAACAAATAGATAAATCCCTTCTTCACTTTCCAAATCAACAATTTCAGTCATTTTTACCTCCAAAATATTTCTCAAACCTATCCCTTTTCTCTTCCTGACCACCACTACTCCAATTGTGGTTTTTGTCTTTTCTTGCCTCACCGTTGTTAGTATCTCTCATGGATCTTTCTGCTTCTCATCTTTCCCCCTTTAGAATCATCCCCTTAACAGTTACCAGAGAAATCTGAAAAAAATACAAACATGCCATTGGCATTTCCTATGTAAAGTCCTTCAGTGGCCACCACCTGGCCCTGTGACCCTTTCAGTCTTAGGTCTCCCTGTGCACTGCCACTACTTCACGTTTTCTACTTCAACAAAATGAGTGAGACTGGTTCAACCCACATTCGTTCAATGTTCTCTTTAACTTCTTTAGGACAGTTTTACTAGTTTTGTTGGTTCCCAAGAATAAAGGTCATGTTTTATTACCAATGTTCAGAGAGCTTATGTTCATACAATGTCACATTAACATTCATCCATTGAGAAAACTTTGAGCATTCATTATTTGTTGGGCAATACAATAAGTATTAGGTATTTAAAAACATACCCTCAAAGAATTCAAATACACATTTCTAGGCAGGTAATTATTATAAATTGGGTAAATGTGACAGATTACATCTAGGGAGGTTTTTAAGGAAGGACATTAGGCAAATCTAACAACTCAGGAATGGAGGAGTGAAGGTGTGCAGGAATAGCTTTGTAGATGGCATGATTCTTAACGAATGAGTAAAAGTCACAAACAAGACAAACGTCATGTCAGGTAATCCAAACAAAGATAGAAGGGTGAGTACAAAGGCAATAAATAGTATGGCTCATGGGGAGAGAACAGGGTTTGGAAATGAACCTAGAGAGGATGAGCTTGTGCCACAGGTTATTAAATGCAATGTAAAAATAACTCAGGATGGTGAGAAACCATAACCTGGAAGTGAAATGGGTGAGATGTATGTTTTAGGCAGATGACGTTGGTCCCTATGTAGAGAATGAATCCAAGAAACAAAGCAAGGAGCAGGGACACCCAGTAAGGGGCTATAGTATCCAGACAAGATAAAGGTCTGAATGTGGGAAAGAAAAGGGTGGAATATGGAGTATTTGGCAATTGATTGGACATTATAGGCTATGAAAGAAATGTAAGACTGAGAAATGGTTTGTGGTGGTCATTATGGGTCACAGCTGCCAGCAACTAGGAGACTTGAGGAGGAGAAGCATGTTAGTATTAAATACAACAGTTAGTTCAGACATCTTATTGTCATCGATGTTCCTTATAGGTATTCTTCCCTTCCTTTATTTATCAAAAATGTGTTAGTCGCTACATCCAGTACTTAACCAAAGAAGATCCAACAAATGAGTCAAACAAGTGTCCTGTCCTTATTAGAGGTCACATTCTTAAATATCAAGATGCAAGATAGAAATGGTTATATAATGCAGGTAAATCACCCACAGAAATCTCTGATGTCCAGTGCAGGAATGATTACTTTCAGCTGGGGGTTCTGCAGGATTGAAGATAGCTCTTGAAATTTATGTAAGATTTAAGCACATGAGATTTGAGATTGGCCTGAGGAGAGTCTGGGCAGAAGGGATAGCAAACATGGCTTTTGTGATGGGCTAAAGAAATCGAGATGAACTGCTGCACTGGAGTTTGGGTCCCAAGAAGAGAAAAGGTAGAATAACATGAGTGGTGGAGTAGAAGTACATCAACAGGATTATTCAGCCATGGAGGACGAGAGAAAGTCAAATATAATGCATCCTGGTCACATGTAGAATCAAGTTCATAAAATAAGAATATAAGCTCTTTGTCTCCTTTTTCTCTGACCCAAGCTAGTCCACCTTCTCCTTCTTCTCCTTTTCTTTCTTTATGATACTGATTTTTTACTTCATATTTTAGACTCTATTGGTGTGGCTGATTCAGTGCTCTAGCAAAATGTACACACATATGTTTATGTATGTACTCTCACTGCCTCAGCCTTCTCCATCATAGCCTATGCAAGAAGTATGCGTGTTAGGTCCATAGGTGTCAACAAGTAAAATTACTAGAAGAATCTGAGCACGAGAAAGGCACCCCATATCTGAAGCATCTGAATATGTGTTTTTAGCTTAGCACCTCAGGCTTTGCAGTGATCATTTATTTTTAATGAAGGAGCAATACTAAGAATCAGACTGCAAATGTGTTCCTCCATTGCCATTCATCACTTGCTAACATGGGGCTTCTCTCTGGCACAGCCACAAAGTAGCCTAGATAATAATTTGAAAAGAAAACAAGCAAAGCTTTGAGTCAGTAACCCTACCTATGTTTTGTGACTACAAGGATAAATTTGAAACCAGCTTTCTCTGTGTATTTTCTCTGGTGACATTTATGGTTCACAAAGGAAGAAGGGGAAAGGAAATAAGATCTACATTTTTCAGCAGTTCTCGCTGTTCTACCATTTACTACATTTATTCTTTTATTTTCCTTCCTCTCTTGAAAAGAATATAAAGCACATATTAAAATAGGAATGTGTATATAGTTTTGTCTTCTCTATTCTTGGGAATCAGAATCTAGAGCTTTTGAGCTGATAGTACAAAAGCAAGTTTTAACCAGCCCCTTGCTTTACAAATGAGGAAACTGAGGCACAGCTAAGAGACAGAGCAGGAGTCAGACAAGAGCTGAAGCTGAGTGGGACCCAAATTTCCGTTGAGTTTCCATCAGCCCAACTAGGACAATATCACAGGGTTTGGGAAAGACCCTTGTGAGTTCCACAGGAAAATAAAAAAAAAGACTCAATCATCCATTTTCTTTTCAGAAATTCTAGACATTTTATGGGGCCTTCCTTTTCTAAAGCCAAAAATTGAGTCAGGCTGGTTGGTATAACTCTGTTGTTTCATATCACTTCATATATCTCTGATTCCTAAGTGATTTTTCTTATTATTTAGACTTTCATTTTCCTTCTTAATAGATTTGGGTTAGTGTATATTATGTTGCCTTGTTGGGCTGTTACTATACATTGAAACTGGCAAAAATCCAGAGACAACAAATTAGAAATATTGACTTTTCTACTGGGCTAATAAAATGACAGTATATGAGTTAACAAATGTAGTTTTAATTTTATAGCAAATGTAACTGTGCCTGCCAGGGAGATCCCTGGACATACGAGAAAGGAAAACCTTTCTAAATCATAAAAAGCAGAAGAAGATGGGATGCTTAAAGAAAGTCAACCACCCTCTCTTCATGAGAACAACCTCCTAAACCAAAATCTAGAAGGCCATTCATGTACTGTTTTCAATAAAATACACACACACACACACACACACACACACACACACATATATATATATACATACACATACACACATACATACATACACACAAATTAGAAGCTTCCATTTTCCCAATAACAAATATAACATCCTTCTGAGCATAATTCCTCAAGGGAGCTGGTATAACTGCATTACTGTTTTCTCAGTTTCTGAGCAGCAGCAATTAGATAAACTTGAAACCAGTGGCTATAATCCTCAAGGTTGGATCTGATTAATAAAGCAAGTGATAGCCTGCTGATTCTAAAATAAAAAGCTAAATAAATACATGTTGCCATTTTCAGCAATAAAGTAATAAGCAGTTTGCAGTAAATGTGATTGGCATAAAACAATGTAGAAAATAATGTCAAATACATCCAGAAAACAGCTATTGCTGTCAAATTTGCAAAATAGGATGGTGCTTCCACAAATGTATCCACAATTTAAAGCTACTGAAATAGGTTGACAGATACGCTAACAAATTATTCATGCCATATTTAAATTGTGTACCTAACTCCTCAGTAGCATATTTATTTAATCAAAGCGTGATCATTTCTGACAATTACTTTTATCGAATTTTTAAAAATATACCAGAAAAACATTTGCAGACACGTATTACCTAAGTCATGCAAGCAGTAAAAGCTGACACAGCTATTCAGAACAGCCAAGGAACAGAAAGAGTCTATCACATTATGATACCGCCAAATGCTTCCTTAGCTGGCAAATGGCTGGGATAATAGATGAGGACAAAGGAAAGGATGGGGAGGTTATTAAATTATTCTACCAGGATATAAGTCTCTAGCATGACATGCTTTGACTAGCTCTATACATTTTCCAGAAGAATCATAATACAATGTGCTCTATTTGGGTGAACAAGTCAGGAGCATACTGTCTAGTAGGAATGGCAAACTCAAAAGCCCTCAGGAGTGAGGCCGATAATGCCAGTGAGTGAAGAGATCTATAGAGTCAGGCAACAGGGGAAGCATTTGCCCATGACACAGGTGAGTTGATGGAGGCAATCATTTCTGTCCCCAAATACAAGTCCAGGATGGTCAGAGCTTCTGATTCAGCAGAGCCAGAAATTTAGATTTTTCTGGAAACACACATATTTTTCAGTATTGGTAACTAAGTTATTAAAAACAAGAACAACTCTAACACTGATGTGGAATGGATTTGCCTATTCATCTACTGTTGACCACATGAAGATATAACCAGTCTATCTACATATTCTATGTAGACTGTATCATGCTCACCAGTTGAACAAAACATGGTGAAAACCATTCTAGATACAATTAAATACTAAGAACATCAAGCCAACCACAGTACACTTTGAGCTTATGGAAGATAGGAAATTGGTTTGAGCTTAGAATTACTTACCTATACTAATGGCACAGAGAGACCACTTCCAGGAGCTCTGGTTGACTCCTTATCTCTCAATTCATTTTTCTGTGAAATGCAAATAATGGTAGCACCTGCCTCTTAGGATTATTCTGAGGATTAAATGAGTTATTTATATAAAGACCTAAGAAGAACATCTAGCATGTCCTAGGTACTCCATAAATGTTAAATATTACTCCATAAATGTTACCTGTTTTTACTCTTACTATGAATAAAATGTGTTTCTTCAATGTTGAAGGCAAGATGACATTTCCTGAAGGTGGCCACTCTAGAACAACACTGAGAAGGTGGCCCTGCAGTACAACTATTAGGAGAGAAAATGGCATCAAGAATTATCAAGTAATCATGTCAGAGTGACTTGGTAAGCAGAGAGAGGGGGTAGAAGGAATAGTTCAAGGTTTCAGTGAAGCACAGCTTCAAACAAACATCATCTCCTTTAGACAACAAGGTAATTGTCACAGAGATAGGCGGGCTTGGCATGCAGTCATTCAGCTGATTTGGTAACGTGTTTGTGTATGTCTCAAAATGAAGCTGCTCAGCTTTTCTGTGGGTTGCTGGGAAGAGATCTTTTTTTTCTGTTTTGTTTTCTCTAAGACCCTTTACAAGTCTGAGAGACAGAGATAAACAGTGACAGATTCCGCAAAGCCAAAAAGTGTCTATAGATATGCACAATGGGATAATTACTGTTGGCTGCATTTATTTTCCAGCTATGCTTTGCAGATAACCCTGGGCACTGATTTCAAGCATCAGTGTAAAAACTAGGCAAACCTTCCTGATCACTTCCTTAGGTGGATGAGGATGTACGGTGTACAGGAGATCAAAGAGACATAAGCATATATATGAATCAGGTCTATAAACCACCGCCATGAAGTTGATCCATATCCTGTTTTTTGTAAGCCTGGTTTACACATTTTAAAGGGTTGTTGAAGGAGAAGGAGAAGGAGAAGGCGAAGGAGAAGGAGAAGGAGAAGAAGAAGAAGAAAGAAAAGAAAAGAAAAGAAAAGAATATGCAACATGGACCGCATATTGTTCACAAAGCCTAAAATATTTCCTATCTGGCCCTTCATAGGAAATGTTCATTGACCCTTGAAAATGGTTTCTCTGTGTTTGTCATTTTCACCCACTATTAGATTAAATGGGAAGAAGAACACTGGTTTTCCTTTATAACTTGATGCAACTAAGGTGCAATTTAGGGATAAATCACCATTCTTATTTGGACTTTGTCCTTCTTGTGTGGTTATTCTTTTTAAACAAGTGGTAGAAAAATGCCCAAACAGATTTTTTTTTAAATGTAACTTCTGCTCTACCCTGTTGTCTTCAGAAAGATCCAGTTCACTTATCATAGCGAGACACTTTAGTTTTGATGGGATGAACATGCTGACTTACCACCAGGATGGCCGGTTCTTGCTTGACTGTAAAATTATGGCCTAAGGATTTTTTCATTGATCACAACTTAACAGCCAATCAAGGCACAGCTTCATCCCCAAGATTTCGCTGTGCCTTTACAACTGAGAAGAATAGTAACTATAATGGTACCCATTATAGCCATTGTGTCCCTGTGAGATGGACTTGGAGATGGTGCTGTAGCTGGACAAGTTCTATAAATGCCTGCTGCTGGAGATGTTATGGAAAAAATTATGTAACTGCATGGGATATAGAGATTTTACCATAACTTCACACTCACTAGAATCCTCACTAGCCCAAAAAAACCTGTTGCATCCATGGGAGACACTTCATTAACAGAACAGCTCCTGTGTTCATAGTTTACGAAATGAAGAACGGGTGTGAGAAGAGAAAAGTAAGGTCTCTTATTTCAGAAATTGGAATAATCTATTTTTTTATCACTATTTGAGTTTTGAATGCAAATCTCAAATTTTCTATGATCAAAAGTTCAAAAACAACTTGCTATTTTTTGAGACTATTAAGATGCATTTTTCCTCTGTCTTCTGCATCGTCAGTGAGGTACTTGCACCTTGTTGATATTTTAGTCTTTCAAATGTAATTATCTGTTTATGCCTTTGTGAGCAGGCAAGTGCTTTAGCTACCTATTTTTATCATTGGAGCTCTTCATGGTTCTGTTTTCAAAAAGCACTAATATTCTCACAGATTCAAAAACATGACTCATAAGCCTTGAATTCCATTTTATGCAGGGAGGAAAAAGAAATTAATACACAGTGATATCAAATAAATTAGTATGATTCCTTCTGGGATTTTACTCTGTTAGGGGTTTTGATTTTACTTTCTCTCATTCACCAATGGGCAGTGCTCAATTTCATTCATTTGGATCGTCATATCATCAGAACAGAGCTTACCTGACAGCATGAAGAATTAAGAATTTCATCATTACAGATATGTGTTAGGAAGAATTCCAAACTGTCAAGTTCCCATTACTAAAATTAGTGATTATATATGCTTGCAGCAGATTCTAACCATTAAACAATATCAGATGTGTAAGCCATGCTAATTCCATTAGACCAAATTTTCTACAATGGTCTCCCCCAGTCAGAATCCAACTCCCCTCCCCAGGCTTAGTACATGCATACATCCAAAAAAATCATAAAGCAAGAAAGCTATGTTAATTCAAGCAAGAATTTATCCAGCTTTTTCTTCCTTCCTCACATACATTTATATTTCTTTATATTGCAAATTGAGGTTTAGGACAAAGAAACTGTATCCAATTTATGCTGGCATGATTCCTTCCTTCAAGAAAAAGAAAACATCACCAATACCATAGATAATGACCTTGAAGTAATATTGGATGCATTTTACCATGGAAGACTTAACCAATCGGTCCTGAATTAACCACTGTTGATTAGACTTTATTAAATTCAGTAGGAATTAGATCAGCATCCCAAACTAAGGGGCCAGGTTAGTAATGTAAATTAATAAAGGACAAGGAGTAGAGTAGAAGGAAGGCAGAGGACAGACATTGACTCCAGCAGATGGCTTGAACTTTTGTTTCCCCTGAGAAACTGGAACTCTAGATTTTAACTGGTTGCAGTTATTTGGCAAACAATGCAAACATTTGAACAGAGTCAAAATAAAATCTCATTACAATCCAACTCTACTTGGCCCGCAAGCTTTGACATAGATGGATAAAGGCCTGGTTCTCCGGCCATGTGGAAGAGGTAGACAGACACAAAAATAAAGAACCCTAAGGAACATGTGATAAACATTCAAAAAGGGTTGTGTGGGTCATTCAAATTGAGGTATACAATCAACAGAGGCAGAAATTACTTTAAATTAGAAATGACTTCATTATGGGGGGGGGGTGACATTTGATCTGGAATTTAAAAAAAAAAACAAACAGAATTTTGAAACACAGACAAAGGTAGTTCCAGGGAAGTAGGAACTCTCCACCAGGAGAAGTCGAGACTTGGAGACTGTTAGGTGTAGTCTTGACAAAGTAAGTCGGCCACTCTCCCTGCACTTGAGATAAACGAAGTCAGAAATGGAGGTCAGACTCTATTCAGGGGAGAAGCATCTTCTCACCCCTCCTCACCCTGCTGGAGATATGTCCCTTCCCTGTGTGCCCAGCTCCACCCTCTTGCCTCCTGTGTATCTTCAAAAATATATGCTTCTCTCTAATTCTGCTATCACAGAGCTGCAGCAGCCTCCTAAAACTCCTCTGTGTTCATGCTTTTTCCAGAGTTAAGAGCAAATCAAAATTCAATGTCAACCTTCCTCCCTAATAAAAACCCTCACAACCGACAAAGCTTCATTGACTGGATGGTTTTCTATTGCTATTAAGATAAAGACCCAAATCCTCCAATCTTCCACACAGAACTGCTGTTCCGCACCCTACTTACTCCATTCTTCACTTGTCTATCAACAGAGGCACTCTGCTTTGAAAGTGCGGACCATGTGGCCACGTTACCTCCCTACAGTGGAAACCTATTGCCTCAGGCTTTACTTGTGGTCCCCCAACTTGAAAGACTGCACAGCCCTCCCCTATTACCTCATCCTTCTACCATCATTCAAATACCAACTGAAAGGCCATGTGTTCATGGAAGACTGTCCTGATCCACAGACCACTGGCTCATCTTCTGAGGTTCTATTCAGTGTTCCTATTTTCTTATTGTTCAATGAATCCTTACAAACCATGTGGGGTGCGTGTATGGTATATCTCTGTATTTCCCAATAGACTTGCTTCCTCCAGTCTGAGGACTGAGTGGATAAATATCTCACTGTGCACATGTAATTCATTTGCAGCAGACCCTTGGGGAAGTTCTGCTGTGGAGTTTGATGGAGTTGGGGCTTAATTTTGAAGCAATATAGGAGTCAGAAGTTTCCATTTTTAAACTCTCTCACATCTGGTTTCCTTTCTCCAATTTTCATTGATGACATTTACATTGACATAAAATTATCCGAATAAAGTTTCTAATCCTGACTCTGCCTATCTGGCTCTTCATCTTTGGAAGAATAACCTAATCTCTCTTCATCTCTCTTTTAAGTAAAATAAAAGTGATTCCACCCAGATGCAGATACCCACTCCCATGACCCCACCCTGAGTACCAAATACCGTCTTATTTTTCCAGTGGAAAGCATACACACCTGCAGTATTATTTTAGGGAAACAATTTAGCTTTTTAAATCCTTATTTTCCTCATTTGTAAAATAAGAACTTTGTAAATTAAATGAAGGAATGGGTGTGAAAATAAACGACCCATACAACACCTAATCTATAGTTGGTAATCAACAATTGAGAGTTCACTTTTTCCTATCTCAGTCTAGCTTTCCAGACCTATACTTTTATTTTTTTAATTTATGATGATGATGATGATTGAAGTACTAGGATTAAGCACAGGTCCCTACACAAGTGAGGCAAATGATCTACCACTGGGCTATAACCCCAACCCCCAGACCCATAAATTCTTATGTCTACTCATGGATCCTATGTTTCAGTGATGCTCCAGAGAGCTATGTGGTCAGTGTCACATTAGTCATCCCCCAAGGCATGTCATGGGACAAACTGGGTCTTAATTATGCCTATCCTTTGCTCCCCCACTTCACTACCTATATCATCTACTATAGCTTTCCCTATATCCAACTTAAATACCACCTTATCAGAGAATCCTTGAATTGGGGCATCTGGTCCTAGGAGCTCATCAAACCCTATACTTCCTCATAGATTTGTCATACACGTAATTCATTTATTTTTGTATAGTTTTATTTACACCAGTAAATCCCATGTTTTCAATTCTGTGAATATTTCAATGAAAGCAACACAGATTCACTAAAATCGATTGGAAATAATAATCTAGAATTTATCATATAATTCATTATTGTTAATAACATTAATGATTATTACCATTTATAACCCACTTATGCTCTCAGAAGAAATAGACCTCTAAAAACATATTTTTTATTTGAAAGTTGCCATAAATGGTATATTTGTTGCTCAATCTAGTTTTTATAGCTGACCCCTATATAGCACGATGGGACATAATGCCATAAAGTCTTCCTGCCCTACTCAACCACATCTCTCTTGCCCATCCCTGCCAGGTACTCACATAGATCCCCAGTTGATGGTTATTCAATGTTAACTCTTGTTCGGCACAAACATTCTGATTCCATGAAGCTTTCTTCTATTCCCTGTCTTTTTGAAAGTTATTCCATCTCAGATAACCCATAGGTCTCTATTTAATATTCCATATGATAGCATCTGTTATTTTTTATCCTGCATTTTACTTACTTGTAAGCCTGTCTCTTTTCTTACTAGATAAATTGTAAATTCTTCCACAGTAAAGAATATAACTTCTTCATGTTTCCATCAGTTAGATTATATTTAAAGAGTAACTTATCTTCTATAAATGTAGATGAGTGAGTTAACAAAATTTTTAATGATTTTTTAAAAATGTAACAGTTCCTTAAGACATGTTATCAATCATTGGAACACTTCTACTATGTTTTCCTGTCTAGAATTCTTTTCTTTCATAGTCAGCAAAAAAACATAATTGGAAAAAACTGCTAGATGTCAAATTAGTGTGTTCCCACCTGAATGAGAATTTAAGTTACATAATGTAAAATTCTATGCTGAGTTCAAATAATAATCATGGTTGAAGTACTAAGTCCCTGCGGCTTTTGTTGATCAGTAGAAGAGTGTTCAGGAACTAGAGGAGAGCTACTTCCCATCCCAACCTTCTTTAGGGGAAGTGCCTATAAGAGATGAGGATGTGTTTGTGGCTAAAAGGAAACGCAGAGCAGATTTTTTTTTTTTTACTTCCTTATGTATACAGGTTCAATCTAGGTATAGTATTTCCCATGGGAGCTCCCTAAATATTTTAACAAGAAGACAAGAGTGTTGAGGACAGAAAAACTACCACTGACTTCCAGTGCCTACCCACAGATAAAAAAATGATTATATTTGTGTTGGTTTGAGAGGTTTCCAGATATTGATTTTTTATTTCTGAACTGTACCAGGTCATCGAAATAGTAAACTGATGTAATGCCACCTACATTGCAATGAAGGACCATAGCAAAATCAATATGCTGTATCTCTTCATTCACAGATGTTCATGGATTCGAGCATATAGATAATGAAGTTTATTTATTCAAGTATACACTGCTGTCACTAAATACTGGGCCTCAAATAGGTTTTTGCTGCCAAATAGTTCGATGACATATGGCATTTTTAGATAGGTCATTATATTAGTGATTATGGAGCAGAGCAGTTTTTAAATAGAAAAAAAAACATTTTAATGAAAGCATTTGGTATGTAAGGCATAGAGAAGAATATTTCTTTCTATAATCCGTCATTAAAAAGGAAGACTTACTAGTGACCTGAGATGTCTACCCATATGTTTTGTCCTGCATTCACAGCAAGGCACATGTCCAAAATATATAAATTGATTTTTTTTCTAAATAGCAAGATGCCTGCCTACATATTTCCTTCAATTCATAAAGAAATTGCATGTGAAAATTTGATTCATGCCAGCGAGCAAGTGAGCAGCTCAGAAACTGAATGTATATTGGTATGAAATTTGAAAACACGTGGGCTGGCTCTAAAACACTTCTTTTTCCACAAACCACAGAATGGAATTCTATTATGATCACATGCTGGATGTGTACAAGGAGGTGTATTTGCTTCTGAAAGCTAATGGGTGTTTATCGGCAACAGGATATGTCCCATCCTTTTTTTCACTAACAGGTGGAGGATATTCTAGATGAGACGTGAACACTTGGGCAAAGTTTGCATTAGCATGTAAGCAATTTCTGTTTTTCAAAAAAAAAATCCATGCCAAATATTTGACATAAAATAGAGAACTATTCAATCTAAAAGTTACTTTTGATGTGACTGATAAAAACATCTTGACATTTGGGTCTTTTTAACTGACAGTCTGCCACATGAGTGGCTCCAATGATTAGGTTCACTTGAAGAGGCTAACAAAGAAGTTCAAGAGAGCCATTCTACCATCATTTGGGTAGGAGAAAAAGTTACAAACACAATACATGTAGTTTTAAGTATAAGAAAAATGATTATTCATATGGGGAATTTCGAACATAGGACATTTATTTAAAATGTGGGACAACTGAACAGCAAAGTAGTTTAAATATCACAAATTCCATATTCCACTAAAGCATAATAGCTATTGGGGTACATTCACCAGTTATATGTTTTGTATAGCATTAGGTAAATTTTAAATTTTATAGTAAATAAGTAGTTTGTATACTTACTACAGTTAACCTGGGTCCAGGCATCTGTTTAAATAAGTATCTTGGGTTGTGACTGATTGATTCAATTGTGTGCCCCACTGAGCTACTTATAGAATCGTAAATTCTTGATTCAATCCACTATTGATCAACTATCTTCCTGAACTACTACACTAAAGAAAACTTTACTTTTTACTGATACATTTTTCAGTCATAAGGGTATGGATAAATTGAATAAAGACCACTAAAGGTCTACACGCACTCATATCCCAGAATCTGTGAATTTTACCTTTTAAGTCAAAAGAGACTTTGTATATGTGATTAAGAATCTTTTTTTACACTAAGAATAATGCAAACTTTATTGTGGATTTATTACATGCCAAGCTAAATTAAGAACCTTGAAATGGGAAGACAAGCCTGGATTCCTAGGGTGGGCTCAATTTAATCACAAGGGTCCTTAAAAGAAGGAGGCAAGAAAATCAGTGGAAGCCCAAAGTAATATGACAGGTGGGGGCTGGACTGATGTGACCCTGACCCAATGATTTTCCTGGATCCTCTAGATGGAGCCCACCTTGTTAACACCCTGATTTTATTCCGTTAAGACTCATTTTGGGCTTCTCATCTCCAGACCTTTTGAGAATAAATATTTGTTGTTTTAAGTCACTAAGTGGATGGTAAGTTGTTACAACAGTGATACAAGAGTAGTATAAGGGAAAGAAGAAAAGGTAAATAAATCATAGGAACCCCCCCCGGGGGGTAAAAATAAAAGTGAGAATAATTCATATGAAAGGCAACAAGCCCAAGATCAAAGGCTATAAGTGTGGTAGGGAAGCTGTGTTCTTTGGAGTCAGATAGAAGTGAAGCCAAAATTACTTTCTTTACTTACTAGTGTTTTTAACCATTTTAATTTTAATTGCCACATAGTGATTACACATATTTATAGGGTCAGTACATGTATAAAATACTTAATGACCAGATCAGTGTAAATGGCCTATAACCTCAGACATATATCATGTCTTTGGATCAGGAGCATTCAAAAATCCTCTCTACTGCCTATTTTGAAATATTCAACTAAATGTATCCAGTTATCCTCCTGTGCCATAGAACATGAAAAGTTATTAATCGTATCCAACTTTTCCCCTGTACACATTAACTATCTTCTCTCCATCCCTCCCTTACCACACCCTTCCCAATCTCTGGTAACCACCATTCTATTCTCTACTTCTTTGAGAGCAACACTTTAGCTTCCACATATGAGTTACAACATGTGGAATATGTATTCCTGTTTGATTTATTTTATTTAACCCAATATCCTCTGGTTCTAGTTATCTTGCTGCAAATGACAGAATTCTATTCTTTTCTATGACTGAATAATATCCCATAGAGTGTATATACCACATTTCCTTTATCCATTCATCTGTTGATGGACACCTAGATTTATTTTGTGTTTTGACTGTTTTGAATAGTGCAGCAATAAATATGGAAGTGCAAATGTCTATTCAACTTATGATTTCAATTCCTTAAGATGTATACCTAGAAGTTAGATTGTTAGATCATATGGTAGTGGGTTTTTTGTTTGTTTGTTTGTTTGAGGACCTTCCATTCATACTGTCTTCCATGTAGCTATACTATAATCTCACAAATAGTGTATAAAGACCCCTTTTTGTTTACATAGTTAACAGCATTTGTTATTTCTTGTCTTTTTGATAATAACCATTCTAAAAGGAGGGAGATGATATATAACTGTGATTTTGATTTGTACTTCCCTGGCATTTAGTGGGTTTGAGCATTTTATCATGCTCATTAGCCATCTGTATATCCTCTTTTGAGAAATGTCTAGTGAGGTCATTCATTCATTTTTTTAATCTGATCATTTTCTTTATCTATTTAGCTGTTTTGCTTCCTTATATATTCTGGAAATTTACTCATTGCCAGTGGAATATTTCATGCTTTCCCCCATTCTAAAGGTTGTCTCTTCACTTTATTATTTATTTTGACATACAAAAGTGTTTTAATATGATGTAATCAAGCTTGTCAACTTTTGCTTTTAGTGTCATAAACAAAATCATTTTTCTTTGGGGGTGATATCCAAAAAAATATTTCCCCAGACCAATATCATCAAGCATTTCCCTTATATTATCTTCAAGAGATTCATAGTATGGGGTCATACATTTAAGGTTTTAGTCCATTTTTAGTTGATTTTTTTTCATTTTTTTTATTGGTTGCTCAAAACATTACAAAGCTCTTGACATATCATATTTCATACATAAGCTTCAAGTGAGTTATGAACTCCCATTTTTACCCCAAACACAGATTGCAAAATCATATCAGTTACACATCCACATTTTTACATAATGCCATACTAGTAACTGTTGTATTCTGCTACCTTTCCTATCCTATACTATCCCCCCTCCCCTCCCCTCCCATCTTCTCTATCTACCCCATCTACTGTAATTCATTTCTCTCCTTGTTTATTTTCCCATTCCCCTCACAGCCTCTTCTTTTTTTAAGAGAGAGTGAGAGAGGAGAGAGAGAGAGAGAGAGAGAGAGAGAGAGAGAGAGAGAGAATTTTTTTTATTTATTTTTAGTTCTCAGTGGACACAACATCTCTGTTGGTATGTGGTACTGAGGATCGAACCCGGGCCGCACGCATGCGAGGCGAGCGCGCTACCGCTTGAGCCACATCCCCAGCCCCTCACAGCCTCTTATATGTAATTTTGTATTACAATGGGGGTCTCCCTCCATTTCCATGCAATTCCCCTTTTCTCTCCCTCTCCCTCCCCCTTCATGTCTCTGTTTAATGTTACTCTTTTCTTCCTACTCTTCCTCCCTGCTCTGTTCATAGTTGCTCTCATTATATCAAAGAAGACATTTGGCATTTGTTTTTTAGGGATTGGCTAGCTTCACTAAGCATAATCTGCTCTAGTGCCATCCATTTCCCTGCAAATTCCATGATTTTGTAATTTTTTAGTGCTGCATAATACTCCATGGTGTATAAATGCCACATTTTTTAATCCATTCATCCATTGAAGGGCATCTGGGTTGTTTCCACAGTCTAGCTATTGTGAATTGTGCTGCTATGAACACTGATGTGGCAGTGTCCCTGTAATACGCTCTTTTAAGGTCTTTAGGGAATAGTCCGAAGGGCAATAGCTGGGTCAAATGGTGGTTCCATTCCCAGCTTTCCCAGGAATCTCCATACTGCTTTCCAAATTGGCCGCACCCGTTTGCAGTCCCACCAGTAGTGTACAAGAGTACCCTTTTCCCCACATCCTCTCCAGCATTTGTTGATGTTTGACTTCATAATGGCTGCCAATCTTACTGGAGTGAGATGGTATCTTAGGGTGGTTTTGATTCGCATTTCTCTGACTGCTAGAGATGGTGAGCATTTTTTCATGTACTTGTTGATTGATTGTATGTCCTCCTCTGAGAAGTGTCTGTTTAGGTCCTTGGGCCATTTGTTGATTGGGTTATTTGTTATCTTGCTGTCTAATTTTTTGAGTTCTTTGTATACTCTGGATATTAGGGCTCTATCTGAAGTGTGAGGAGTAAAAATTTGTTCCCATGATGTAGGCTCCCTATTTACCTCTCTTATTGTTTCTCTTGCTGAGAAAAAACTTTTTACTTTAAGTAAGTCCCATTTGTTGATTCTTGTTATGAACTCTTGTGCTATGGGTGTCCTATTAAGGAATTTGGAGCCCAACCCTACAATATGTAGATCGGGGCCAACTTTTTCTTCTATCAGACGCTGTGTCTCTGATTTGATATCAAGGTCTTTGATCCATTTTGAGTTAACTTTTGTGCATGGTGAGAGGAGAGGGTTTAGTTTCATTTTGTTGCATATGGATTTCCAGTTTTCCCAACACCATTTGTTGAAGATGCTATCCTTCCTCCATTGCATGCTTGTAGCCCCTTTATCAAATATAAGATAGTTGTAACTTTGTGGATTAGTCTCTGTGTCCTCTATTCTGTACCATTGGTCCACCCGCCTGTTTTGGTACCAGTACCATGCTGTTTTTTTCACTATTGCCTGTAATATAGTTTGAAATCTGGTATCGCTATACCGCCTGATTCACACTTCCTGCTTAGAATTGCTTTTGCTATTCTGGGTCTTTTATTTTTCCATATGAATTTCATGATTGCTTTATCTATTTCTACAAGAACTGCCGTTGGGATTTTGATTGGCATTACATTAAACCTACAGAGAACTTTTGGTAATATCGCAATTTTAATAATGTTAGTTCTGCCTATCCATGAACAGGGTATATTTTTCCATCTTCTAAGATCTTCTTCTACTTCTCTCTTTAGGGTTCTGTAGTTTTCATTGTATAAATCTTTCACCTCTTTTGTTAGTTTGATTCCCAAGTATTTTATTCTTTTTGAGGATATTGTAAATGGAGTGTTTTTCCTCATTTCCATTTCAGAAGTTTTGTCGCTGATATACAGAAATGCCTTTGATTTATGCGTGTTGATTTTATATCCTGCCACTTTGCTGAATTCATTTATTAGTTCTAGTAGTTTTTTTGTAGACCCTTTTGGGTCTTCTAGGTATAGAATCATGTCATCCGCAAATAGTGATAATTTAAGTTCTTCTTTTCCAATTTTTATGCCTTTACTTTCTTTCGTCTGTCTAATTGCTCTGGCCAGTGTTTCGAGAACTATATTGAATAGCAGTGGTGGTAGAGGGCATCCCTGTCTTGTTCCAGATTTTAGAGGGAATGCCTTCAATTTTTCTCCATTCAGAATGATGCTAGCCTGAGGCTTAGCATAGATAGCTTTTACAATATCGAGGTAAGTTCCTGTTATCCCTAGTTTTTCTAATGTTTTGAACATAAAGGGATGCTGTACTTTGTCAAATGCTTTTTCTGCATCTATCGAGATGATCATATGGTTCTTATCTTTAAGTCTGTTGATGTGGTGGATAACATTTGTTGATTTCCGTATATTGAACCATCCTTGCATCCCAGGGATGAATCCTACTTGATCATGGTGGACAATTTTTTTAATGTGCCTTTGTATCCGATTCGCCAGTATTTTATTGAGGATTTTTGCATCTAGGTTCATCAGAGATATTGGTCTGTAGTTTTCTTTCTTTGAGGTGTCTTTGTCTGGTTTCGGAATCAGGGTTATGTTGGCCTCATAGAATGAGGAAGGGCTCCCTCTTTTTCTATTTCCTGAAATAACTTGAAAAGTATTGGTATTAATTCTTCTTTAAAGGTTTTGTAAAACTCCGCTGTATACCCATCCGGTCCTGGGCTTTTCTTGGTTGGTAGTCTTTTGATTGCTTCTTCTATTTCATCCATTGATATTGGTCTGTTCAAATTGTGTGTATCCTCCTGACTCAGTCTGGGCAAATCATATGTCTTAAGAAATTTATCGATGTCTTCACTATCCTCTATTTTATAGGAATATAGGTTTTCAAAATAATTTCTAATTGTCTTCTGTATTTCTGTAGCATCTGTTGTGATATTGCCTTTTTCATCCCATATGTTAGTGATTTGAGTTCTCTCTCATCTTCTCTTCGTTAGCATGGCTAAGTGTCTGTCAATCTTATTTATTTTTTCGAAGAACCAACTTTTAGTTTTGTTAATTTTTTCAATAGTTTCTTTTGTTTCAATTTCGTTGATTTCTGCTCTGATTTTAATTATTTCTTGCCTTCTGCTGTATTTGTCGTTGTTTTGTTCTTCCTTTTCTAGGGCTTTGAGATGAAGTGTGAGCTCATTTATTTGTTGGTTTTTCTTTTTTTTGAGGAATGACCTCCAGGCGATGAATTTCCCTCTTAAAACTGCTTTCATTGTGTCCCATAGATTCCGATATGTTGTGTCTGTGTTTTCATTTATCTCTAAGAATTTTTTGATTTCCTCCTTTATGTCTTCTGTAACCCTTTGATCATTCATTAACATATTGTTCATTTTCCATGTGATATAGGATTTTCCCTTCCTTGTTTTTTCATTGATTTCCATTTTTATTCCACTATGATTGGATAAAGTGCATGGTATTATCTCCACCCCTTTATATTTACTAAGGGTTGCCCTATGGCATAATATATGGTCTATTTTTGAGAAGGATCCATGTGCTGCTGAGAAAAAAGTATATCCACTTGATGATGGTTGATAAATTCTATATATGTCGGTTAAGTCTAGGTTATTGATTGTGGTATTGAGTTCTATTGTTTCTTTATTCAACTTTTGTTTGGAGGATCTGTCCAATGGTGAGAGAGGTGTGTTGAAGTCACCCATAATTATTGTGTTGTGGTCTATTTGATTCTTGAACTTAAGGAGAATTTGTTTTATGAACGTCGCAGCACCATTATTTGGTGCATAAATATTGATAATTGTTATGTCTTGTTGGTGAATGGTTCCTTTTAACAGTATATAATGTCCTTCCTTATCCCTTTGGATTAATTTAGTCTTGAAGTCGATTTTATTCGATATGAGGATGGGCAACCCTGCTTGCTTGCAAGGACCGTGTGCGTGGTATATTTTTTCCCAACCTTTCACCTTCAGCCTGTGCATGTCTTTTCCAGTCAGATGTTTCTCCTGGAGGCAGCATATTGTTGGATTTGTTTTTTTAATCCATGTTACCAGCCTATGTCGCTTTATTCGAGAGTTTAAACCATTAACGTTTAGAGTTACTATTGATGTATGTTTTGTACTTCCAGCCACGTTTGATTATTTATCTCTCTTTTTTTTAAATTTAGTTTGTTTCTCCATGGTTATCTTTCCCCCCCACCGTCTGTCCTTACTGAGGTACTTCCCACTGTTGGCTTTGGTTATTGTTATTCATTTCTTCCCCGTGTAGTGTTTTGCTCAAGATGCTTTGCAATGCTGGTTTTCTGGCTACAAATTATTTTAACTTTCGTTTATCATGAAAGAGTTTTATTTCGTTGTCGTACCTGAAGCTTAATTTTGCTGGATACAGAATTCTTGGTTGGCATCCATTGTCTTTCAGTGTTTGAAATACGTTGTTCCAGGATCTTCTCGCTTTCAGCGTCTGTGATGAAAAATCCGTTGTTAACCTTATTGGTTTACCCCTGAATGTAATCTGCCTCTTTTCTCTTGTAGCTTTTAATATTTTCTCTTTGTTCTGTATATTGGATATCTTCATAACAATGTGTCTTGGCGTTGGTCTACTGTGATTTTGTATGCTCGGTGTCCTGTATGCATCTACAATTTGTATATCTGTTTCCTTTTTTATTTCTGAGAAGTTTTCTGTAATTATTTCATTTAGCAGGTTACTCATTCCCTTGGTTTGAATCTCTATCCCTTCCTCTATCCCGAAGACTCTTAAATTTGTTTTTTTTTTATGTTATCACATATCTCTTGGATTTTTCTCTCGTGATTTTTAACCAGCCTATCTGAGTTGGCTAGACTGTTTTCAAGATGATATATTTTGTCTTCATTATCTGACGTTCTGGCTTCTACTTCCTCCACTCTATTAGTGATACTCTCATTTGAGTTCTTAATTTGGTTTATAATTTCCTTCATTTCTAAGATTATTGTTTGATTCTTTTTTATAATCTCTATCTCCTGATAAAGATGCTTAACTTCTTCTTTTATCTGTTTATGTAATTCATTCTCAATGTATTCTTTCGCTGCTTGAATTTGCTGTCTCGTATCCTCCTTAAGGTTCCGTTCCATCTGTCTAAGGTGTTCCTTGAGTTCTTTATATGACCATTTTTCTGATGACTCTATATCCTCCTGAATATTTAGGCTGCCCTGCATTGTTTGCACTCCTTTTCTTCCTTGCTTTTTCATGCTGCTCATGTTGCTTCTTGTTCTGTTTGACTGCTGAGTTACTGTTTACTCCTATAAATTTATTTGATGCATGGGAGGAAAGGTATTAGAAGCGAAGGGAGGAAGTCACTAAAGAGAATGAGAGTAAGCAGGTAGAATTCAAGGAAGGGGGAATTAGAAAATTGAAAAGAAATGTAAAGACAGAAGAAAAGAAGGAAAGAGAAAAAATAGAAAATTAAAAAGAATTTAAAGAAAAATAATAATAATAGAAATGAAAAATGAAATTAAAAATAGAATAAAATAAAATAATATAAAATGGATTTTAAAAAAAACATTTAAAAAGACAGCAAAAAAAAAGAAAAAAAAATTTATAAATGCAGTCCTAGGGTTCGATTAACTGTTCTTCCAGTAGATGGAGCTATGCCCACCGGGCCAAGTTTCTCCTCTCATTAGGCTTGAGTCAATCACTGTGCAGCAGTTCTTCCTCCCGGACTGGGCGGGTCTCCACTCCTGCTGTTTGCCGTGTGGGCGGGGCCTTTCGCAGAGCCGGTAGGGGTCCTTTGCAGCGCCGGGCTGGCAGGTGGGGGGTGGTCGTTTGCAGCTCCGAACTGCCAGAGGCGGTTCACAGAGCCGGGCAGGCGGGGGCCGGGCAGGCAGAGCCCTCTCCCACACTCACTGCAATGTGTGGGCAGCGGCCGCTTGGCGGAGGCTGGTGGCGGTTCACAGAGCAGGATGGGCAGGGTCCCAGGCAGGCAGCGCCCGCTCCTAAGCTCGCTGCAACGTGTGGGCCGCGGCCGGCGGCAGTTCACAGAGCCCGGCCGGCGTGGGCCCAGGCAGGCAGCGCCCACTCCTAAGCTGGCTGCAACGTGTGGGCAGCGGCCGGCGGTGGTTCACAGAGCTGGGCTGGCGTGGGCCCAGGCAGGCAGCGCCCGTTCCTAAGTTCGCTGCAACGTGTGGGCGGCAGCCGGTGGCGGTTCAGAGAGCCGAGCCGGCGGGGACCCAGGCAGGCAGCGCCCGCTCCTGAGCTCGCTGCAACGTGTGGGCTGTGGCCGTCCAGCAGCGGCTGGCGGCGGTTCACAGAGCCTGGCCGGCGTGGGCCCAGACAGGCAGCGCCCGTTCCTAAGTTCACTGCAACGTGTGGGCAGCAGCCACCTGGTGGTGGCTGGCAGTCATTCACAGCCCGGCCGGCGGGGGCCCAGGCAAGCAGCACCCGCTCCTACGTTCGCTGCAACGTGTGGGCCGCCGCTGCTTGGCGGGGGCCGGCGGCGGTTCCCAAAGCCGGGCTGGCGGCTGCCCAGGCAGGCAGCACCGGCTCCTATGTTCACTTCAACGTGTGGGCTACAGACATTTGGCGACGGCCGGCGGGACTGTGCCCCTGCTCTGCGTTGCCAAGATTCAGTCGTCTGGGACAAGCTGACACCTCCAATTAAACTTACTAGTTCCCGGCAGGTCTCCTTTCAGCTGAATTTTGCTAGAAGTTTCTCAGCAGGACACATGTAGGTGTATTGATGAGTCTCTCTGATCCCGTTACCGTGGAGGCATTGAAAGTGCTGCCTCCTCACTGGCCGCCATGTTGGGTCCCCCCTGATTTTTTTTTTGCAAGGTCAAAGAGAGGGCCTAGTTTCTTTCTTCTGCATATCAAAATTTTCCAGTAACATTTATCAGAGACTTCCCTTTCTCATAATATTTTCTTGCCACCTTTGTTGAAAACAGT
The DNA here is from genome assembly GCF_964194105.1 of Spermophilus citellus. NCBI lineage: Eukaryota > Metazoa > Chordata > Mammalia > Rodentia > Sciuridae > Spermophilus > Spermophilus citellus. Next base: position 54,922,741 of record NC_138196.1, on the reverse strand, counting down.
CAACATAAATGCATGGATTTATTTCTCGGTTCTCTATTCTGTTTCATTGGTATATGTGTCTGTTTCATGCCAGAACCATGCTCTCTTGGTTATTCATGCTTTTTAGTATGTTTTAGAGTCAGGTTTTGTAATGCTTCTAGATTTTTTTTTATAAAGATCATTTTGGCTACTTGAGGTCTTTTGTGATGCCATACAAATTTTAGGAGTGTTTTTATGGTTTCTGTGAAGAATATCATTGGTATTTTCATAGGAATTTCATTATATATATAGATCATTTGGGACTATATGGACTTTTTTTTGAGAGAGAGAGAGAGAATTTTTTGATATTTATTTTTTAGTTTTTGGTGGACACAACATCTTTATTTTATTTTTATATGGTGCTGAGGATAGAACCCAGCGCCCCCCGCATGCATGCCAGGTGAGTGTGCTACCACTTGAGCCACATCCCCAGCCCATTATATGAACTTTTGACAATGTTAATTCTACCAGTCCATGAACATAGGATGTCTTTATTTTTTTGTGTAATCTTCAGTTTTTTTTTAATCAATGATTTGTGGTTTCCGTTGTACACATTCTTCATTCCCTTGGTCATATTTAGTTCTAGGTATTTTAATTTTTGTGTAGCAGTTGTGAGTGGGATTTCTTTTCAGCAATTTCATTATAGATATATAAAAATGCTATGGATTTTATATGTAACCTTATTTAAATTTATTTATCTGTTTGTAAAATCTGGTAGAATCTTTATATATATATATATATAGTGTGTGTGTGTGTGTGTGTGTAAAACCATGTCAGTTGACACCACAGTGGCACATGCTTGCAATCCTAACTGCTCAGGAGGCTGAGGCAGGAGGAACACAAGTTCAAGTCCAGCCTTAACAATTTAGCAAGACTCTACCTCAAAATAAAAAGGACTGGGGTGTAGCTCAGTGGTAGAGCATTTTTTAGTTCAATCTCAATTACTGGAAAAATTATATTATCCACAAACAAAGATGATTTTATCACCTCTTTTACTACTTGGATATCTTTAGTTTTTTCTCTACTCTTATTGCTCTGGATAAAATTTCTAATACTATGTTGAATACAAGTAGTGAAAGCAAACACTCTTGTCTTGTTCCTGACCTGAAATGACACAATTTCAGCTTTTTCCCACTCATTATGATGTGGGTTGGGTGTTTGTCATCTATAGCCTTTATTATATCAAGGTATCTTCCTTCCATACTTAATTTTGAGGAATATTTAAAATATTTTTAGTTGTAAGTGGGTACAATAACTTTATTTTGTTTATTTATTTTTATATAGTGCTGAGGATGAAACCCAGTGCCTCACACATGCTAGGCAATTGCTCTACCACTGAGCCACAACCCCAGCCCTTTGAGGACTTTTATCATTGAAGGATGTTGAGTTTTAAGAAATGCTTTTCTGCATCTGCTGACATGATTTTATGATTTTAATCCTTCATTCTGTTTATGTGGTGTATTGTTTTTACCAATTTGCTGTATTCGAACTATCTTTCTATTCCTGTGACAAATTGAATTTGGTCATGGTGTATAATCTCTATATCTATATAGAGATGGACCTGATTTGCTAGCATTTTGTTGAAAATGTTTACATCTATGTTCATTGGGGTATTAGTCTACAGATTTTGTTGTTGTTGCTGTGTTTTTCTCTGGTATTGGTATCAGAGTGATGCTGGCCTCATAACATGAGTTTGGAAGGGTTTTCTTCAATTCATTATTTTTCAATAGTTTGAGAATATTTGACATTGGTTCTTTAAAACTTTGTTAAAACTGGGCTAGGATGTAACTGAGTGGTAGGGCACTTGCCTAGCATATGTATTGCCTAGATTCAATCCCCAGCAACACACACAACCTTACCCACAGAGGAAGTTCTCAAAAATTTGGCACTGAAGCCATCTGGTCCTGGGTATTTTTTTGTTAGAAGACTTAATTCTGATTCATTCTTGGTATGTGTTGTTGGTCTATTTAGGTTTTCTATGCCTTCATGATTCAATTTTGATAGCTTATCTTGTGTAGAAATTTATCCATACCTTCTATGTTTTCTAATTTATTTGCAAATAATTGTTTATAATAATCCCTAATGATCTGGTGTATTTCAATGGTGTTTGTTGTGATATTGTCTTTTTCATCTCTGATTTATTTGGGTCTTCTCTTTTTCATTTCTTGGTTAGTCTACCTAAAGATTTATTAATTTTGTTGGTCTTCACAAAACTTCACAACTCTTCATTGATCTTTTGTTTTGTACTCTACATTTTATTTTTTCTTGATTTTTTTTACTTTCTATTAATTTGTAGTTTGGTCTGTATTTCCTTTTCTAAGTCCTTAAGTTGTATAATTTTTCTTCTTCTTTTTTTCCTAACTGGGTTATTTCTGCTCTTGAGCCCCTCCACTGTATGTTTTACTTCATTTCTGATTGGTTCTTTTTTGTTATTTCCATCTTTTCACTAAATTTCCCATTTATATCATAAATTGTCTTCCAAATTTCATTGAATTGTCTGTCTATATTATTTTCTATCTCATTTTAGGTATCCTTACAATCATGATTTTGAATTCTTTGTGATGCAATTTGCTAGTGAATTTTGTTCCTTTGGAGAGTAATGTTATCTTCTTTTTCATGCTTCTTACATCCTTGCATTGGTATTTGTGTATCTGGTGAGTCTGTTTCCTCTATCAATTTTACCAGGTGGCACTTGTAGTAAAATAATTTCTACTGGAGATATGTCCATGTGTTTCTGTTGGCTATACCACATTGACTTTGGTTCAAAGGAAAGTGCTTAACTGTAGTATCCATGTCGTTTCTTCAGTTAATATGTTGGTGAAGTTGGCAGGTATCTTTGTGTCCTGGGCTGCAAGGGTTGTGGTATTGAATCACCAGATGAAATGCTGTTCTCTTGGGTGGTACAGGTTTACTGGAAACTCTGGGTATGCTGTGCCCAGATAACAAGATGGAGCACCCATTAGTTTCTGTGGGATATAAGAGTAAGGCTACGTAGTAAGCCCAAATGAGTGGGGAGCAGAGTTCTCAGTAGTGCAGTAGGATACCTTTTGGTGTCTGAGGTCTGCCTCATAGCCAGGGCATTCCAGGAGGCCCAGATGGGGCATTATCAGTGCCCAGTATTTGGGGGTAAATTTGTGAGACCTTCAGGAACCCATCTCCTCAGGAAGTTCTTCTTAGCTACTTTCTGAGACTGGGTAGGCAGGGGCAAATGTCGGATTCTCAGGGCCCCAATGGACTGAGCTACAGAGAATGATCTGCTCAACTCTTTCTAGGACCCACAGGAGAATGGACATGGCTACTCAGTTGTTGGCCAGGGGCTTTTTTCTGGCTGAGACATTCTCAAAAGGCTGGTTAGCTGCTTTCCACACTTGTAGGTGTGTGGGCAGGACTGATATTCTGCTTTATGGGCCTATGTGAACTAAGCTGTTCATGGTGGGCTGCCTGGTTATTTTTTAGCATCAAGTATGTGTGGGCAGGGCAACTTAGCTGTTTCTGTGGCAGCAAAAAGGTGGGAAGGGCCTGGAGCCTAGGATGGGTTAGCAGGGCTTCATGGCTACTTATGGGGTATAAAAAGAGTAGGAAAGCCTGCCATACTTTATCTGGGGGCTTCTACAGTCTGTGGTGATCAATATGGGCTGACAGTTTATTTCCCAAGGCTGTGGAAAGGTAGGCAGGTTATCTGGGCAGGTTCACAGGATTGGGTCAGCAGAGCTGCTGGGGGAAGCTGCCAGCTACTTCAGAGGACTTTGGGTGGATGGGGATTCAAGATGGCTCCATGAAGCCAAAGCCTGGGTGACAGAATCCACAATATGGTCTGGGCTCTTTCTTCAAGGCAATAAAACCTCATGCTAAGCTAGTAGTTCTCCAAACTCAGTTCAGGGATGGGGAGGTCCAAAGGGTCCTGCAAAAGTAAATGCTTTGGGTATCTGTGGCATGAATGGAGATTACCAGGGGCCTCTTCTTACCTTTTCCCTCCAAGCAAAGTCCCTCTTGGCTTGAAATTGGAACAATAGATGCTGTGTTGCTTAGTTTTCTTCTTAACAAGGCCATTGTGTCTCTTCATGCCCTAAAACATCTTTACCACATCTCCACTGCATTCTAATACTCTGCCTCAAACATTCCATGAGATAGCTATTGTCTTTCTTCTTTTTATCCTCTGTTGTGGAGGGAGGTACTCCAGGCACTTCTAGTTATTCATCTTTCTCAACAATCCTATTAACTAGTCATTTGATCTTGGGCAAGTTACTTAACCTCTAAACCTCAGTTACTGCAACTGTGAAGTGGGAATAACAATGGAAGCTAATCAAATATGCTGCACAAGAAATGTGAAAGCAGATTTATGTCACTAACACATTATCTCACACATCTGGTATTTAGTGAATAATGAAAAACTCTGAGTCTCCTTCCTTCCATGTTTAAAAAATTCAGAATTATAAAATAATTTTAAATAATTATAAATAATTTTAAATAATTTATAAAATAATTTTAAATTACTAGATTTCTCAGTTATAATGTCTGGATTTCAGAGGGGGGAGTATGCTTGTGCTATAATAAATTTAGAATCAGCAACCATTTGTACATATTATTTTGTTAATTATTCAAGGTCCTGCACTTAGACTTTGAAGGATGAAAAGACTGAGACCTAGTCCTTAAATTTAGGAGGGTATGATCTAGTAAGAGATATATACTTGTAAAATGAACAAAATTTGGATAGAAAGAAAATGATAAAATATGAAAACAAGTATCTATGAGAGCACAGCAGTTTCCTATTGGGAAACTCAAAGATGTCTACTCAGGTATTTGGGCATTTGAAGTGGGCCTTAAAGATGGAACCTTATTTCCCCAGGCAAAATTTGCTTGGGAATGCTTAAACTGAATAAACCATACAAGTTGAGCATGCCTAATCCAAAAATCTGAGCACCCCTAATGCTCTGAAATCCAAAACTTTTTGAACATCCACGTGATCCTCAAGAAGTTTCAGATTTTTGAACACTTCTGATTTCAGATTAGAAATGCTCAACCAGTAAAGTCTATGCAAATATTACACAAAGCCAAGAACCTGGGAAGTTCAGGGACAGACAAGTGGTCCAAAGTGACTGGAGTCTAAGGAATGCAGAAAGGTGAGGTAACTTCCCAGTGTTTCCATGTTGGATGACTAAATGGAAAGATCAGTGTGTAGAAAGACTGTTAGAAGAAAGATGAGTTATGAGGAAAGAGGAGATAGGAGAAAATTCGTCCAAATTTGGGTGAGTTGATTTAGGAGGCTGGCAGAAGTGCCATATGGGGATATGCAGCAAGCAGTTAGGAATTTGGAGTAGGTTGGATTATTTTGACTCAAGAGCTCTGTCTGCCAAACCAAATGTCCTTCCTATAACTATATGAATATGCACTACAGAATATTTTAGAGATAACAGCCTTGAAAATTGAAATAATCACTTGACAGGCTATTTTTCTACCCTGAGAGTTGAATACCTTTCTTTCTAATTATTCTTATTTATGTATCCTGTGAATTTTTCACACACTCTTACTGTTACACTTGTTATATATACCTGTTTCAGAAAGCATTGAAATGTATCATGCAGCTCTTCTCAATTGTGCCCCACAGAAGTGATAATTAAGGCTTTATCGTTTTAGATAGACTGTTTCCAACTCTTTGGCCAAACAGTTCTTTTGGAATAAACTTGTAAAGAGTTCTGAAAGCATTTTTTTCAAAGTCAAGAAAATGTGTTATGAGTTAACCAGGCCTGAAGAATACCCTGGATTTCATTGTTCTAAATATCTGGATTGTGATCTTATACATCATTGGAAAACCAGACCAAGGGTAGTTAATAATGAATGTTTAATGTTTAGGACAAATACTGCCTTTTCATGATGATCTTTTTCTCTTAAAAATTTGTATCTGGCGGGAATTGACATTTTTTCTTTCTTTTTTTTTTTTTTCTCTCGATCCCAGCCACTAGATCAAAACTGATGTAGATTAGGCCAGTCTTTTTGGCTAACTTTTAAGTGTCTTGAAAGTTTTCTTATATAGCTGGTGACTTTTATTAGGCTTTGAAATATCACAGTAACTGTAGAAACACTAAACTATTTTTTTCTTTTTCAATATGCTAGAGTATTTGTAGAGAATTTCATATTATTATTCTAAGAAAAGAAATGAACATTAATAAAGCATTTTAATTCATTTTTTCAACTTCTGCTTTTTACTTTTGGAAAATTTTAACTTATATTTTCCAACTTTTGTGATACTACTTCAGCACCACTAAAAATTAGTTATGTTGATTATTCATACTTCCAGAGAGAGACTCAAACAAAAGACCTTTCAAAATACCACTTTTGTGTATGTTCTCAAGAGCATCACATCTAGTGGATTCTGGGAAATGGTGCCTGTACTTATTATTTCTCTTGCTCTCTTCTCTATAAGCTAATTTCTCTGCCTTTCCTATATGCAGTAGTGGACTTCTGGGTACCACTGAGATTGGGGCTCTAGAGGACAGCCGAGCTGGGACTTCTTCAGTAGTCACATAAGAGGCTAATATCACTCTGGGCATTCATTCCTTGAGCATCAGAACTTGGAGGGTGCAGAGGAGCTTGGCTCACCATGATCAGAATTATAGCATATGATTTACTGTAAAATAGTCTTTCTGGCCCCAGCAACCCAGTGAAAATCAAAAAAAAAAAAAAAAAAAAAAAAGGAAAGACTAAGGTTTACCTACTCCCAAGGCGAAGGGGTAGTGATGTGCCTGAGTTTGGGTAGTGGCAACCACATGCAGCACAAAGCCAGCTCACTGAAGTAAAGGATGTTCTACCTTCCATCTTTTGAAGGGCATCTGGTAGTGTTTCCTTCTAAATACCCAGGTCAGTATGTTGTCTACTTAGGCAGCTGTAACAAAATACCATAGCCTGGGGAGTTTACTTAGCAGAAATTTATTTCTCATCGTTTTGGAGGCTGGGCATTTCCACCAGGTGCTAGCACAGTCAGTGTCAGATCAGGGCTCACTTGATCACTGACAGTCATCCTTTCCCTATAACCCCACATGATGGAAAGGGCAATGGATCTCTTTGGGGTCTTTTTAAACTTTACTATTCCCATTCATGGGAAATGAGGGAGAGAGGATAGGGAGTGTGATCAAACAAAGGTGTCCCCAAAACAGTACTTTTAGAGGAAATAGACTACAATTCTCACATAAGAACAAAGTGAGCAATTAAAAATCAAGCGCAATATGAAAAACAGCAAAACAAACTAACAGCAAACCAAACATTAAGCACACATGAGTTTTATGACTTAATAATCCAATAGATAAGAGAAGAGAAAGGTTTGCTGAGATCTTAATTAATGAACTTAAAGGAAGGAGCCTTTATCTCAAACCTAGATCCAACGTACACAAATGAAAACAGGAGGGAAAAAATTAGGAATCAGAGGTGTGCTCCAGAAGACCCAAATGTGAGTAAGTGGCATTCCAGAAAGGAAAAGGGAATCTCTGTGAGAAAGGAATATTTTTTTTAATTTCAATAAAACCTACAATGGGTGTGGAGTGGGGGAAGGAATTATTCCAGTTGTCTCTTCTGAGAAGGAATAAAGGGGGAGATACAGAGTGTTCTTCAGAGTCTCATCTTCTGGAGGTAGAAAAAGGAGAAGAATAGTTAGTATCTTGTTTTCAATTAGTAGTAGAGGAATATATGTCTGAATAAGTTTTAGGAATGGGAAAGCAACCTTCAAAAAATAGAAAATTAAAGTAGAAACTTCAGTTAATAAGGGAAAAAAATGGAGAAGAACAAATTGATGAAACCTGAAAATAAGAAAGAAAACCTATGAAGCAAATACACAATGCCAAAAAGGCAAGCGAAAGGAACAGAGTCAGGTATTTCAATTATTAAACATATGCATAAATGTTTATGCTGACATTAAAAGACAGAGACCTTAGAGAGTTAAGAAAAAAATCAGCTTTATGCTACTTACAGTATACACTGTTAAATCTGTGATGAAGAAAGCTGAACATAAAGAAAAGGCAATGTGTACTACGCTTAGGTAAAACAGAAGAAAGCAGGAGTGGCTATATGAATGCCCCGTGGGGTGGGTATGAACTGTGGACTTGAATATAGTAAAACCATAAACCGTTAATTAGGCAATTATGAAAGACAAAATTTGCAAAGAAAATATAAAAAACTTTGGCCATTTAGTAATGTAGACCAAAACTCTTAGCAAACACAGAAAACGTATTAGGAATGCAAGGAAAACTTATGAAAATGCAATTTTTTGCAGATATTTTCAATTTATCATTTTCTGAGTTGGACAGATCAAATAAGACAAAACATGAGTCATGACAAAGAACTGAACAATCAATAAACTTCATTTAATATATATGCAGAACCTGTCATATAGCAAACAGATATATATTATATATATAAACATGTCTATACATATAAATTTTAAAACATGTGTCTATGTATGAATGAAACACAAAAATTCATAACTTATAGGCTGAGCAAAATTTTTAAAGTAGAAATTTTACAGGAAAATTTCTCAGCTTATAATCAACTAAAAACTTAAAGTAATTTACAAAATGGTGACCCTCCCCCAAATTCTTGGCCCTATTCTCATATCAAATATTTAAGATCTAGTAATATCCAGAACCAGAGAATAAGCAGAAAAGAAAGAGAAAAATGAAAAAGAACCAAAAAGTACCAAAATTTATGGGGGGAAAAGTCTTTAAAAGATTTGATAAAAATTTGTGCTAACTCAATGAAAAAGAAGAGTAGAAAGTATCATTAGATTTCACAAATATCTATAAAGTAAGATTAAGCCCCCTCAAGAGTCTGATGAGGGAAACTGGAATAGAGAAATAGAGAAGTGTCTGTTTGAAGAAATAAGTTAAAAGGCATAGGCAGAGGTGCAGAAGACACTGGAATGAAATGATGTTAAGTGAATACAACACACACTTATGGCAGCCTCATGAAGGAACAGAAGAAAATGATAAAGGACCTCATTGATCCCCCCACACACACTGCAATGAAGGACACTTGGATATAAAAAATATTAGAAAAATATTGAGTTAAGTTCAAGAAGAGCCCACCTCTTCTTTGACCCTTCTGAAAACTCTGCTTCACCCAGTGCAGGAAGAGCTGCTGCCCTGGCCACACACCTGAGGCACCAAGGGCTGTCATTCTCACAGAAGCAGATGGAGGTTGCCAGGTTGAACATTTCAGAAACTCAGAGTCAGAGAATCTAAATTAAAAATCAAATTGGTCTCATTTGTGCACTTTTGAATATGTGTCTCACAGCCAAAAATAAGTCTTCAGAAACATTATAACTGCGAAAAATAGACCTGTGAAAACCAAGCCTTTTCCTAGCTCTTCCTCTGAGCAGCATGCCTGATACTGCTATTGGAAGGAAAGAGCATCAGTGTTCAGAGATTAAAATGTGTCTCAGTAAATGTGTTCCCAAAAACTTATGGTTAAATCAAAATTTTTTCATTCATATCTTTCCATCCATTTGCATTAGCATTTCACAGATGACTTAGCCTCGTTACATTTTTTCTTTTGAATTGATAATGCCTGATAATGTTTTTGTTTCAAATTTCTCTCAGCCCCTTTGTTCATGTAATGAACTATAAAACACTTTCACTCGTGATGGCCTCCACAAACTATACTGCACATCCTGACTTCTTTTTTTTTATTATTGTTTTTATTTGTTCTTTTTAGTTACATATGACCACAGGATTTGGCATAGCATACATATCTGGAGTTACACTGGTCATATATTCATACATATACATAGGAAAGTTATGTCCAGTTCATTCTACTGTCTTTCCAACTCCCACCCCCCATCCTTACCCCGATAAGTCCTGACTTCTCATCATAGCTGGAGGGTCCCATCTCCAGAACTCAAAACTAACTGTTCTGCATTCCACAACAATCTACCATCCATGAGGAGCAGGTGATAACCCTCACAGACGAACCAGCAAAAGCCAACCCTGCATCCCTCTACCTATTTGCCACTTACCACACCTGCCATTTTTTTTAATCCTGTTGACTTGAAGTCAAGGCAAAACTTCACTCTTATTGCCTTTATGGCTTTGAATAATTCACTTAGCTTCTCTGACCCTCAATTTCCTCATCTAAAGAATATAGATACTAAAGCTTGCCTTTGACCAGATCACTATGAGGATCAAATTTTAAAAGGAACAATGTATGAGAAAGTGGGTTGCACACCATAAGCATGCCTGCTACATTTCCAAGTGGCTGTCCTGAAGGCATCCAAGACATTGCATGTCTGATATTAGTTACTCATAGTCTCCCATAAATTGAGTCCTCTTTGCACATTTTATATCTCAGTTCATGGTCATTCTTGGCTCTTCTTCTCCCATCTTCTTATTCATCTGCTGGCCAATAAGTCTTTTAGGATCTAAAAAATATTTTAAATATATTTATCAACCTATGCATTTGTAATATCATTGCTCCATTTATGGTCTTGTCTTCTCTTGGCTATATTATTGTCAAAGCTACCCAAATGTTTTCTTGGGGAAAACAAAACTAACAGGTATCTATATCAATCACTGACACTGGGCATAATCCCATGAGAGAGATTTCCTTTATTTCATAGATAAGTAAACTGAGGCTACAAGAGGCTGAATACCTTTCCCAAGGTACATGTAGCAGATATTTGTCATGGTTGGCTCTGAACTTCACATTCTCTCGTTCTAAATTCATGCTCTTTCTACTATGCATGTTGTTTCCAGGAAAAAATATTTATAAAGAGGACTTATTTGTCTCTTCTCCTCAACTTCTTTCTTCCTCACAGGTTCTAAAGTTACATAGAGGTGAGGAATCAATCTAGACTGAGTACTGAGTACATTCTTCCTACATTGATCGCTCTACTCCTGGGTTCCTCAACCTTGGCCCTGTTGACATTTGGCGATGGATAATTTTTTATTGTGGGAGTTAGACTCTTCATTGTAAGAAGTCTCATCAGCATCTCTAGTCTCTATCCATCAAATACCAATAGCATCCATTTCTCTAAATTTGTGACAAAAATGAATCTCTCCAGACATTGCAAAGTATTTTGATGGAATTTTTCTTGATTCAGAACTGCTGTCCTGCTCCTAAGGTCATCCTAGCCCTATTGATTGTGCTTTTAAAAATCACACCTAGAGATGAAGATGGTGGGGGAGCTTCTGTGGTTTAGATATGTTCCCCAAAATTCATGCGTTGGCAACTTAATCCCCAATGTTACAATATTTGGATTAGTTGCCCTTATAAAGGACTTGAAGGATGGAGTTCCCTGCTTCTTTACCCCACCACCTTCTGCCATGTGAGAATACAATGTTCCTCCCCTCAAGAGGATGCAATGTTCAAAATGTCATCTGGGAGGCAGAGATAAGGTTCTTACCAGCCATTGCACATGCCTACATACACCTTGATCTTGGACTTTCCAATCTCCAGAGCTGTGAGAAATAAATTTTGGTTCATTATAAGTTGCCCAATGTCAGGTATTCTGTTATAGCAGCACAAACAGATGAAGACAGGGTCCAAGTTTCCTTTAGGTAGCAGTTGATGAATGCCAGTGTTTGGAGTAGTTTATTGCTGGGCTTGTTGGTCCTGATATCTGAGTTTTGATTGCCTTCTAGCAAATTATCTTTTTCATACACTTGTTTAAGTATCTTTGACCCCACTCAACAGACTTACTAAAAGACCTACTTCCTTCATAACTTGGTATTTTACCTTAGCTGCACTACTGCTCTAGAACTGATATATTCCAGTTCTCCATACAAGTTGTGAGGGGCAATTTGGGCTAGACAAATCATCCCCTGTTACTCACTCAAAACACTTAAGTGTTGTATGAAGGTATTTTGTAGAGGTGATTAGTGTCCAAGATCCTTGACTTTAAGTAAGGGAGATTATTTCAGGTAATCTGGGTGAGTCTTATTCAATCAGTTAAAGGTCCTTAAAAGGAGAATTGAGGATCTCCTCCAGAAGAAATCCCACCTGTGCACTACAGCTTCAGCTTGTGTATGGGATTCCCAACCTTCTTTTCCTGATGACCTGACCTATAGATGTCAGAGCTGCTTAACCAATCTGTGTAATCACATATATTGTTCCTTGTAATAAATCTCTTAATATATATTTTCTGCAGATTCTTCTCTCTGGTAGAACCTGACCAATAATTGAATCTTGCCCATGAATCGTCCATGTCCATGGTTAAATCTGAGCTATTTCCTGTAAGAATTTCCTTATTGCCATCCTGCCTCTGAATCTGTACTTGCTCACAGAGGTATTCTTGGGGAAAGACCCCTCCAACACCAGTTACCTCCCTACCTGCAGGTCCTCTTGTCATCTACCATGAGATTTCTAGATACCAGCTGCACACTGAATGACCTTGCCTTCTGATACCTATCTTCCTGAGGTGTTCAAACCACCTCCTCTTAACAATGGATGTGGCCACTCTCAAGTTCTTTCCACCCTCAATCTCCCTCATCTTATTTCAAATGAGATCCAAGGACTAGTGCTACCTGAACAAAAACATCATTGATTAGAAGTTCAGAGAAAGAATGAAAAGCCCTTTCTTACTCAATATATTTCACTCTTGGGAGAAAAAAATAACACAGGCAAAGAAGGGGTTAGTGTTGTTTGCTTGTTTATTGTGTTTTGATAATTTTATCCTCTAACTGTAGAGAATACATATGATATGATCCCATCAATACGTTATTAGGATTGTTGATAGTTTTCCCCAGAGAATTATATAGTGCATATAGAAACAACTATTGTTCTTGGAATTCTTAATCAACAAAAAAGAATTTGAAATAATATTGCCTTTTTAATATCCCAGCCTCTACTAATAGTAATACTGGAAAATGTCCCTTAATAAACACCATGACTTAGCAAATTAGTTTATATATAAAGCACATTTATTAAAATGAGTTTCATTTGTACTGGAATCTGTACTCAGTACAGTAGCTTTTTGATTTACCACAGGGTTATGTCTAGGTAAAACCATTATAAATTGAAAATATCATTAGCTAAAGTTATTTAATATACCAAATACTGTATTAGTCTGATGTTTCTATAACAAAACACCCGAGGTTGGGAACTTTATAAGTAAAAGAGATTCATTTAGCTCATAGTTCTGCAGGTTCAAGGGCATGATGGCTGGCATAATAAGTTCAGCTCTGGTGAGGACTCATGGAAGATGACATCACAAAGACAAGAGCATGGGTGAGAGACAGAGAGACCACATGGTAAGACAGGAAGCCAGCAGGACTGTGGAGGAGGAAGACTTATTCTTTTATAACAGGTCTCTCTGCAGAACTAACTACAGTTCCAATAGAACTATCTTAATCCCTTCTGAGGGCAGCACCACCAATGATCTGAAGCACCACCCCCCACTAGGCCCTTCCTGTTAGCAGCAGGACACCTGTAGAGCAGCCTTCCAACACTCAAGCTCTTGGAGATAAACCACCTACAGACAATAGTACCTGGTGAGCATCACAGTTTAGCAAGACAGAACACTGTAAGTTGTTCCACAGCTGTGGGGTCAGTTGGGAACTGTGGCTTGCTGTCATTGTCCAGCATCTCCAGAGAGTATCTTACTACATATTGTTAGCCTAGGAAAATATCAGAATTTAAAGTACGGATTTTATGAACGCATGTCACTTTTGCATCATTGTAAGCTTGAAAAATTAAAAGTCAAACCATCATAACTCAACATCCTTCTGCCAATGTGTTATGTCCAGAGCTGAGATCCTTGGAAGTTGTCAGAGGGTATGAGGCACCAGGGGTAGAAGGCTCAGAACCTCTTGTAATCTGCAACGAGGACTCCTATGTTTGGCTCTGTCTTCCAGATAGACTGGGCAGGGAAAGCGTTCACCACCATTCAAGGGATTTTTTTTCCCAGAATTCAGCTGATAAGTAGTGTAAAAAGAAACTTACTAAGAACTAAAAACTCTAATAATCTGGGTGACTTTAATTTCAGCATATGCTTTCACAGTAGATTAAGTACTAAAAAATGTTCAAATTTTCTTGGTCTCAATGATTTGTGATGATAGGCACATTGAATTAGAAATGTGCTAAAACAACAACAGTAGTTTGGGACCAAAATGCATTCACCCCTCAACATCAGCTTGGATCATACTGCTTTTTTTTTACAGCATGTGCCATTGCTCACAAAAGCATAAGTTCAATATTTGCAAGGAAAACATGCGATCCCACAGTGAAAGCATCACCGCTGTAAATATTTTCACGTTCTAATGGGGACCTTGGAGTGTTGTTCTACAAAACAATATCCCTTTCTTATGTGCTAGAGATAGAGAACAGGGATTTGGAGCCTTATTATTATTATTGTTCACATTTTTCTCGAATGTCAGTGTCAGCACATCTGGCTCGGTGGATCATGGGGTTTTTCCCCTTATGTATTTCCTATCTTTGCCGTGTGTGTGTGTGTGTGTGTGTGTGTGTGTGTGTGTGTGTTTTTCCCCTCTGTAGAATTACTTACCTTATTCAATACTACCTAAATTCCAAAGACAGTCAGATATGCATGTATCATTTAAAATTTAAAGAGAAGTGGAACATAAATATCCACAGTGTTGTCTTTATTTCAGTTTTCTCAGCTAGGTAGTTCTGCTTTTTATTCAAGTGGAATATTCCCTGAGGATTTTGGACAAATCACTCCAGCTACCTCTAGAGTGATTCCAGTACTTGTCATGGAGATGCCCCATACAGCTTTCCTTCCCTGGTCCCGCATGCTCCCCAAACTGGACTTCTCTCTGTTCTTGAAACAGATTCTGGGCTTTCTCTCTTCAGTGGCTTTTCTCAACTGGCTGCTATCCAAGAATTCCCATTTCCCTCCCCCCAGCCCCTACCTGCGTGTTCCTCCAATAAACTGAAATGCCTCTTGCTCCATAGAGCCCTCCAAGATTACTCTAGAAGGAAATCCTCTCTTCTTCCTTGGAGTCCCCTTCACCATTTTGTCACAGTTCCCATTTCATACCATGCATTATAATCCTTTGTCTATAATTAGACTCCTTGAAGACACAACTCTGGCTTAATTGCTCTTTAAAATTCCACAGCACCTAGCAGAGTACTTAGTACTAGTGAACGCCAAGTAAATATTGATAAATTGAAAGACTAAATGAATTTATGGCACAATTTAGCTGTTCGCAGCAGTCTTGTTATGTTTGCCAACAAGTGGTTTCTGCATAAGAGATACTTATACAGCTGCTGGATAGGAAGCTTCGGTGGGGTGGCATCAGTGTGTTGAAACACCAAAGACATAGGAACTGTCACGGAAGGTCAGTTCAATGAAATCCATCTCTGCAGGGCCTACTATTTGCAAGTTACCCAGAAGATTTGAGCCACACATCATTGAATAATAATAGCAACTCATGCATGTATAGCATTTCATTCCCACATAGGCTACTCTAAAAAGCAAGTTCTTTTTGGTTCTGTTCCTACCCAGTTACACAGTAGTAGTGTCTCCAGGAGAATCTTTGAAAGTACAAGGCCACAACAGATAATGTCTCTGCTGCTTAAGTGGATTTGGGGAGTTCAGGATTATTTTGTGCAGAATGATTTTATACATCACATTACATAATGAGAGCTGAAGAACCAAAGAGCTTTTCTTTGGCCAATTGATAGGAGACTAGAAAAGGTGTGATATTTTTGAAATAATAAATGTCACTTCACCAGTGTTTTCTCTCCTTTTTTTTTCTGGTTTTTGATATCTTAGGAGTTCTTTCTCCCTCCCCTACTCACCAAACTTCTGGCTATTCTCCAAAAATTACTTGTCAGTAAAAATCGCTCACACAGTGAAATAAAAACCCTAAGCAGATAAAGGAAAAGAGATAAATCACTTGCCAACCTAAATGCTTCAATAGTGAGTTTATTACCTTGTGTTTCTTTTTTATACTTTAAAGTTCTCAAACTTTGTAATATGGCATAATTGATTGGTGGGTAGGTTTTTGTGTGTGTGTCATTTTTTTTTTTTTTTGGTGAAGAATTCAGAGTTAGGATCATTTAATAAAAGGGAATTGTTATACTCCATTATAAGTTTTTATAGGGAAGAGACTTATTTAAGGGAAGAGACTCAGTGTTGTTAATTGTAGTAATTCCTACTTATATTCCATATTTTAAATTTTGAGACTCCATGAGGTTGCTGAATTGGCCCTTTTTATTTATACTAAAGTATAAATAGGAGCTTTGTCTACCAAACTTCTCCATTCCTTCTCCACATTGTTCAGAATGGTTGCATACTGTATTCTTTCGCTGTTTCAATCACACCACAAGTCAAGAGATTCATTTTTCTTTCTTCACTTAACTGTGTGGAATGCATGGGTGACACTCACCCAATGTCCTTTGAGGAGAAAGTAATAATGCTTTAAAATGCATTTTCAAATTAAGTCATCTACTTTTGGCAACTTTGGAGAATATCTTTGCCAGCTCTTAGGAAGTTCTAGGTTTTCCAGGTTTTAATTTTAGGGTGTGGGGGGGGGAAGAGGCTGTACTAATAATTCTCCTACATAAGTCAAGCAAAGATATTTTTCTTATCTCAAATGAGTTCTTCTATGGCTATTAGCTTTAATTAGAGAGCTGACATACAATTACATGTAAATAGTGAGGCAATGAGTTTTCTATCTCAAAAAAGAGAAAAAAAGAAAAAGTTCAAGAAGCATTGAAGGGTTTAACTGAGACAGGGAAGAAGTGATTAGCATTTTATTTCTTACAGGTGATATTCAAAGTATGAAGTCAAGCATGATAGTAGCTGTCTGCAGAGTGCCAAATGTTTCCACTGGAAGACATGAGTGAAAACTGGCTACCGAATGAGGGTTGCTTGGGTAACATTATTCAGCAGCCATTACTATCTTTAGCCAGAGCAGGGATCAGTGAGAAAGCATGGGATACATGAATCTTTTTTTCTAGAATAGACCTTAATTACCTGCCTTGACTTCTATCACTGTGCCCTCCACTCCCTATTCCCCTGCTTATTGTTTCTGTGGTCTCTTTCTCTTTCCTTCTCTGTAAAGTTGTCAGAAAGAGCTATGTAGAAGTACACGAACCATTCATATTGAGAGCCTCCTCCCATCCCAAAGAGTGGCCTTTTTAAAGTAACTTCAGCACTTTCCTGTCAATCAGGAATTTGCTTTTTTGAGTAGGAGTTCCAAAGGCATCAAGACAAAAAAAAAAAAAGAGTTACCTAGATCTCTGTTTTGATTGGCTGAAGCCCTTTAAATAATTTATATATGACTGTAATCACAATATTTCTTGCCTGATGAGCTTCTATACTGGAATCAATGATGGGGAAAAAAAACCAATACGCTAAGTTGTTGATAGTAACCCCTGGGGAAAATATTTCTCTACTAAGGCATTCTTACTATAACTATTGGAGATCTGGAAATGTAACAAAAAATTGAAATTATGAAACCACTGAAGGAAACTATTGCTTGTAATCGCCGTCGTCTTTCTCACAGCTTGACTCGATGACAGCTTGATAGGTTTATTGCAGTTGGCATTGGATTGCTTTGGCTCACTAAATGGCAGCTATCTCATATGCCCTTGATTGTGCTCAAATTAATCAAAGTCTTTTGAAGTGATGGCTTTTGTGTACAGGGTGAAACAGTGTCATTTTAAAGATTGTTGCATCTTAAAATGATACAGAAATATGAAGCCACTTAAAAGACAAAGTTTTTGCTGAGGGTGCTGCTTAGCCTTATGAAGGACTTTGTGTCTAAGGTTTTTTCCATATTTTTCTAATAACATAATCTATTAATAGTGCTGCAAGTATGTGCATGGTTCACATCACGAAGACTGCTCTCAGCAAACATCTTTTGAATATGATATAGGACAATGTAAAACAACAATTCCAAATTGTCTGATTCTAAAGCCAGAAAAGTATATACACTTAAATGTCACATTTTTCCATTTTTATATGTCATGAGGGGGAAAGGTGAAAAATGGCTAAATCATAACAGCGTGAGTTGCTGATCAGGCGAACCATTAATATTCAAGGCACCTGCAACAATGAAAAAAAATCAAAATTAATGAAAAATGATCCTCTAACTCACTGGACTCTATTCTGCTTGGTGCCCCAGCCATGCTCTGATGGAGAGTAGATTGCTTAGGGAGGTACATTAATTATTTCAGGCCACTAGGTTATAATGCATTAAGGCCACCGGGCACTATCTGACATTTGAGGACAGGCTTAGTAAGTGGGCACACAGAGTCCATTTAATTGATAGTTATGTAAAGTTATGGGCCACCTGTCACATTTTTAATTCAATTCTCTGAAATGACTTCAGTGGCCTTACTAGAATAGCATTCCTATGTGTTATAAGAGTCTGATATTTCTACTAGCCCTGTAGATCTGTTATTTAAAAAAAGATTCAGAATAGTTGATATTCATACTTGCTCTCTCCAAAAAATATGAGAAAATTAAATCAGGTCTTTTCCACTGTTTTATTCATATAGAAAATAAAGTACAGGGATTTGGAAAGGTGTTCCAAATTGTAGTACCAAGTAAGGGAGATTGGTTAAAGGCATTGTTGATCTGTTTTTTGGGTATTTGGTAAACTTCAGGAAGGAAATCTAATTCAGCAAATTAGGGCATATTTCATTGTCTGTAAAATACCTTCAATTACGAAACACATTTAATATAGTGCTCTGAAAGGAATAAAGATTCCATTCTAAAACATTCCCTTTTTTATTTTACATAAAATATGGAAAACTTTGCCTTAGAACTCAATAAATATGGTATTTCACAGATTCAAGACAAAAAGTGTGTTTTTAAGGAAATGGCTTAATCAGACTCGATAAAAAAATCGATTCTTCCCAAAATCTTCCTGCCTTTTCCATCCCTCCAATTTGATATCTGAGTCATGGGATTTCTCAGAGGAGATGGTCCATTGTATATGCCTATTTGTGAACCCAGAACCCTTTCATAATTGATACATGAAAAGTACATTCACCAATTCATGTTTTAAAAAGTTCTATGCAAAAGAAATAATGGATGGAAAATTTTCCCATAAATACCTAGAACAAATTTGTCAGTAATAGATTAATTTTTAAAGACATATAAAGACATGCCAGTTACATATCCTAGTTTCTATGAAGTTTTAACTCATAACATTTTCCTACTGTATGTACTCAAAAGCGAAGTCCTAAGATAATCTTGAAATGAATACAGTTATCCATAATTATTTGGAGTAATAAAAAGCAAAGGAAAACTAACCACTCACTGTTTAATAAACACAAACAATTGTTAGATGCTGATAGCACTATTCATGATAGCAGTTAATTTTCTGGTCATCAGTAGTAAAACTATTAAGAGAACAAAATGAAAAGGTGTGAAGGGATCAGAATGTAATTGATTTACTCCACAAAGTTTCTAGATTGACAGCTGCACTGTTGTTAGAGGTCAAGGCAGTGAAAGCACAGTATTTCCTTCATCTGTCAGTCAATCACTAGATAAACTTGAGTCCCTACTAAGGACCAAGGCTAGGGCTTATCTTCTGAGGCTATCAGCAAAGTAGCTATTAGGATTTTCATTACTATATTCCCAAAGTGATTTAAAAATGGGAAAATGCAATCAGTGTTTTGTTGATTATTACTTTAAAGTAGCAGATCTTAACCCTAGCCATGCATTAGAATCATCTAGGGAGCTTTTGAAAAATCCAGATGCCTAGGCCCACCCCCAGAGATTTGGATTTAATTGGTTTGGGGTGAAGTTCCAGCAAAGGTATTCTTTAAAAGCTCCCTAGACGATTTTAATGTGCAACCAAGGTTAAGAACCAGTGCTCTAAAAGAAGATAAAATTCCACTGTTCATCCCTACTGAAAATGGAAGATTTCAGCCACTTTCAGAGAGTCACATTCCTCTTTTTTCCCAAGATAGAATCATAGCTTTGTATAAGTAGCACAAAATTTGGGACCAAGAGAACTGGTTCTGATTCCATATCTATCATTTCCTAGAGGGCTGGGGATATAGCTCAGTTGGTTGAGTGCTTACCTAGCATGCACAAGGCTCTAGGTTCAATCCCCAGCACCACCAAAAAAAAAAAAAAAAAAAAAAAGAGTCTATCATTTCCTAGCTGAGTAACATTGGACAGGGGAATCTTTTAAAACAGAATCACAATATCACCTTTCTCACCTTTCAAGATTTGGGGCAGAATTAAACAAGATAATGTATAAGAAAGCCCCGTGGAATTGGTGAAACTGTTATTAGTCTCACAGACTGTATCTATTAACATTAATTGACATGTGAGACAAGGATAACTAAGATCAGTATTAGTGATTCTTCAAATATAGTATTTTGTCAGACTCTTTTCACCTCTCCAGAGCTATTCATTCAAGGCACATGTATTTGCAAAAGAGAAATAAAATGTGCAGAGTTCAAGTTCAACTCTGCTCTTATCTGCAAACAGCTGGGAGAACTCTGAAAAACCAAACACAAGTAAGGCTTCCTGTACTGCCGGAGGGGTCTAAAAGTAGCTCACACAGATTTCTTTACACTGGCACAGCATTTTTCCCTCTAAAACGTCCGCTTAGCACAACAAATTCTTTGCTGAGGTGCCTTCCTCCACAAGGAATAAGCCACTTTGAGCAATGCTTTCTAAAGCTTTTGCCTCTCTGCAGTCATTATCTGCAAACAGACCAACTCTTCACAATCATCAGCTCCTTCCTAAGGACCAAATGGGTGAACTGTCCCTTGCCAGGTTGTATGAATGATGGAGGAATCCCCTGACAATGTGGCTGCTTCACCCCAGGAAAGAGATAATCTGAACCAGGCAATGGAAGCCACCCAATAAAATAATCAGAGAATAGGATGATGCCTAATGAGGCAATGAGGGCTTTTATAGAAAGCACATGTGAAAGCTTTTGCTGCAAAGACCTGACAGGCTGTTTGCTAGCTGATTATTTTCAAAAGCATGGAAACAGGGAGGACAAGAAAGTGTTAATGTTTGCAACAGTAATAAGCACCAATTCATTAAAAGAACAAAAAGATTGCTTCCTTTTCTTCCTCTGTAAAGGTGTAAAGGGTATCAGCTATGGTATTGATGTTGCCAATCAGACTTCCATAAGGAGAAAAAGTACTGTCTGCTTTACCTGCTTGGAAACTGGTTTCCAGGAACTTAGGTCTCTTCCTTGAACTCTTTTTTTGTTTGTTTGTTTTAAAGTAAAAAAAGGCAGAACTGTTTCTCTGAGTAAACCAAACATTCATAGTATCCTGTTTAATGTCCTGGTTCCAGAGAGACAGAGTGAAAGCAAAGCAGATCCTGCCATTTATATGGTCTTTGATGACTTCTTCAATAACTGCTGAGGTTATAGACCTCCATCCACCCCTCCTGCCCTTCCATGCTCATGAATGAACTCTCTGATGGCCCAGACCAAAGGCTTCTACACCAAAAAAAATCTTTTGCTTTCCTTTGGTATTTGGATGTTACAAAATGACATCTCTTCATATTCCTTCTGATACCAATAACTTCTGTACAATTCTTTGTATTTTACAGTCTACTACTTGCATGAATTCTCAAAATATTTTAATGAATAGCCATTGCTATTCAATTTCGTTTATATAGAAATTAAGCCCCAAAGAGTTCAGGTTTCTTGTCCAGCATTACATCCAGCAAGTGACAAAACAAGACTTGAACCCAGGATTTCTAATTTTAAATTTCATCATATATCCTATGATAGCATCCCTCTCAAGGGGCCACCATGTGGTGACACAGCCTGCTTTCTGTGCATGAATCAAGGTGCCAACTCTTTCCTCAGACAAGGTGATTAAGACCCATGTCACCTTTCTCAGTCACTCATAGAGGTTAGATAAAATAACAGCTTAAATCACACACACACACACACACACACACACACACACGTCTTAAGTAGGGTCTATGAATCCACATGGTGTATTTGTGTGTAAGTTGTTTGATAAAATTAGATCATTAAGGACTGAATTGTTTCTATGTTTACATCTGGAGGTGTCAATGTCACATTCAGTCACACTGGTTCCTTATCAGCTACTTGCAGAGCTTCTAAAATGGTACGGTTTTCTAGATTTTACAGTAAGGAGATGTAGCAGCTATACCAATGGTGTTGTTCAAATCTTGTATTTCATAGAAACTGATACATGGGTAGAAATAAAGATGTACCAATGGGACTAAATATGTGTTAAGGAGAATGATTAAACTGTTGGTTTCAGAATATTTATTACTAAAATTACAATCATTTAGGGTTTGATCCTAAACTTCAAAGGTCTGGAAACTCAATTTTGTCATTTGGGTTAAAGTTGAACAGGTTTAGGAAGATTAAATCTAGCCAGATGCACAGGGTACGCACTGATAAATTAGAAAGACAATCTCACTCAACAAGTGTTTATTATATACTTACTCTGCATTAGGCTCCAGGCTAGGCATGAGAAATTCTGTAGCAGTTGCTATTGGGCCCACCGCATATCTTTACCCTTACCACTTCAGTGCACTCTGATCTTCCAGTGTTTCTACTTCCAGATGCCAACAAGGAATGCTACCTGCATTCCTTCACATAGGAGTAAGCTTCAAACAATGCCTGATGGGAAGGGGCCAAAAGTGACTTTGTACATAAGGGACTTCTGCACTAGTTCCTAGAGTTTCCCCAGAGTGAGTGAACTCCAGCCATCCACAGAGGTAACTGGATCCATAATGCACCTGCTACTGGTTATGGTCTCATTCTCCTCTTTATTTCATATCCCCACTTACATACAAATGGTTCCTTTACCTCTCATATAAAATAGATGCTTCTGAGTCATTGTCGTACGGTAAGTACCTCTGAGGCCCTGGGAACCAAAAAGTGCTTTCCTTCAATAACCAATCAAAAGAGGCAACAATTCAGACACCGGTGATAACTTCTCTAACATGGATATGCAGAGGGTCTCTCTGGGAGAATGTGGAAGATTTCAGCACTTCAAGACAATCTTCCTATGTGACCGTACCAAGAGAGGTCTACTTGCCTGGCAGGGTATCTCTTGCTAGATGTTTTCTACAAGAGCTGTCACAGCCACCTTTGTTCTTGTGTTTTTACTCTATAACCTGAGTTTTCTCACCTATAAATGAGAAAAAAAGTAGCATCCCCTTAAAGGGATCAAGTCATATCATGTAACATAAATTGCCTAGTGTACTGACATAGGGTATGTGCTTAATATTTATTAAGTTTGCACTTTCACAAATGGACCAAAATCCCTAAATACTCAATAGTTCTCAAAGACTCTTGTGCATTTTGGTTCTGTTACCCAGGATTCTCTAGGACAGGTCAGCTCTGCAGTGTTGAGCTCATCCACACTGATTAGACTTTACTATTTTCAGTGTTGGAATGATACTTCTCTAACTTTGTGCCTAAATCCTAGGAGATTTTTTTCTATGTAATTTCTTGTAGACATAATATTTCAGTGAGATACTAGCCTACTTAAAGTGAAAAGTACCTTATTTTTTAAAAATATTTGTTAATTGTCAATGGACCTTTATTTTATTTATTTCTATGCAGTGCTGAGAATTGAACCCAGTGCCTCACTCATACTAGGGAAGCATTCTACCACTGAGCCACAACCCCAGGTCAAAAGTACGTTATTAATTAAAAAAATCTTCCACTAGCTTTCTGTCCATACCCCCAGAATCTGGTTTTTAATAATCAGTGAAAATAGACTAAATATCAATAAAACAAATATAAACCAGAAAAAAATCAAGTACTACATTTTACATATTAAAAATAAGAAATAATTCTTTTATTCTTATCTCCTGCTCTCAACAAATAATTTTAAAATCAAATTCTTTACTTTTATCCAACTTAAATTTAAGGATTATTTTATATTTAACATATCTCCTACAAGTTGGTATTGTCATCTGCAGGTGTCGTTCTAAGACAAGTTCATCTTTAAGAGACAAAAGAGTTTTTATTTCTTCAGTTTTACTTTCTCCTGCAGAAGTTAAAAAAAGCCAAATGGTTTATTATTTAATATTGTTTTCATCAGTTCTTTGGCCCCTAAAGCATTAACCTATCATTTTAATTAACATGTGCCTAATGTGCCAGCAAAATTGATTTTTGAGAGTTATAAAAGACTGCACATAAAGGAATATTGTCTGCACTGTAAAATATAAAATAATATAGCCCTGTCTTTTTCAAAGATCACTGATCTTAATTTCCATATTGTGAAAAATACTGGGAAATGTCATAAAAATCTTCGTTCAAACACATCAATCAGAGGACACTGGGTAGCGAAGAACAAAGCTTTGTAGAGACAGATTCTGCAAGGCTGGTTGAACCTATCAAGTAGGATTGCTCGTCCTGAAACCAGCTAATATTTAATCAGTTAAACAAAGAACAAAATAGGAACCATGAGGAAGATACGGCAGTGGGCAAAAGTTACTCACTGGGAGCAAGACACTAAGAGTCCAAAGCATCCCAGGGTTAATTTAGCACACTTGGCCTCAGCCCTGTAGGAAGCTTCAGGACATACATAACCACCTATACCTACAGTCCCGCTGCTGCCTGCAGGTCATTCACAGTATGGAGGAATTGTGGAGAAACAAATGGTAGTTATGTGAAAGAAAGACTCTGTACCTGTGTATATGCTGTGAAGACAAGATGTCTAAACTCTCTGTGTGGCTTTCAGGATCCTCACTCAACCTTATATCTGTTGACCCCCACATGATAGCTGCTGCTCCAGACAAGTTATCTTCTAACTATTTCAAAAATTTAATGTACCTTTGTTCCTATTTCTCTGTTCACAGGAAATGTTTTCCAAACCTATATTAATTCTCCCTAGCATTCCAGGACCAGCCCGCCACCCTGATTCTTTTCCTTTTCTGAATGGCCACTGTTATAGTTTAGATATGAGGTGTCCTTCAAGAGCTCATGGGTGAGACAATGTAAAGGGTTTAGAGGTAAAATTATTGGGTTAATTCTTAACTTAATCAGTATGTTAATCCACTAATGGAGATTAACTGGATGGTAATTGTGGGCAGGTAGGTTGTGGCTGGAGGAGGAGGTCATTAGGGGTATGTATGTCTTTGGAGTTTATATTTTGTTTCTGTTGAGCAGAGCTTGCTTTCTCTCTCCGCTTCATGGTGTGATGCTTTCCTTCAGCACACCTTTCCACCATGATGTTCTGCCTCACCTTGAGCCCTTAGAAATGGAGCCTTCCTTCTATGGACTGAGACCTCGGAAACCATGAGCCCCAAAACAAACTTTTCCTCATCCGATTGATCTTTTTAGGTCTTTTGGTCACAGCAGTAAAAAAAGCTGACTAAAACAGAAATTGGTATCAAGAAGAGGAGTCATTGCTGTGAGTAACCTGACCTTGTGGTTCAGAAGCTTTGGGAGTTTTTTAGAATTTGTGGGATGAATTTTGGAAGGTTTAACAATGCAGGCTGGAAAGGCTATAAAATGTTGTAAGTGGACCTTAGTGGGTGATTCTGGTGGGAGCTCAGAGACCAGGATGCTAATCGGACTGTGCACAGTAAAGACTGGATTCAAGAGGTTTCAGAGATGGACTGTATTGGAAATTGAACCAAGGCCATTCATGTTATATTCTGTAAGAAGTTGTCTACATTTTCCCAAGTCCTGAGACATTCTTTGAGGTTGAATTTAAAGATGATGGACTTCTTAATTTGGGAGAAGAAATTTCTAGGCAGCATAGCATTCAGACAGTAAAATGGATATTGCTAGTGGCTTTTAGCCAAGTTTATTATAATAACTGCGAGCAGAAAGCAAAGCAGAGAAGACAGATTTGAAAAACTTGCAGTTTGGCCAGAAAACTGTGAGTAAAATTAGGGCTAAGTAAGGTATGGTTGTTAAAAATATTAGAGTCACTAAAGAAACACAAGACTTTGAACAGAGACAATTAGAAATACAACTTGAGGGCATCTCAAGAGTTGGCAAGACCACACCCATCTCAGGCTCATAGATGTAAAAATAAAAATTCCCTCAAGCAGAGACCAGTGGGCACCCCGCTTCCCAGGTGGCCTAGGAAGTTGTTTCACCATGTTGAGCTGCCTAGGCACTTAGAGGCTGCTGCAGCTGTGCTCCCTGGAGCCTTGTTTACTGCTTAATATGGTGACAGACCTTGGCAACAACCACAGGTGCTGGTTCTGCAGGAATGCAGGATGCTGGAGTTAGGGGGTCATGGAGGCTTCCACTGACCAGGCAAAGTACAACAGGTTCAGAGTCCCTGTGGGATGCACCTGAGAGGGTGATGGATGGAGATGTGAGAAGGAAGGCAAAGTGGCACTGAAGACCCCCAAGATTAAAAAATGCTGAGGAAAGCTGCAGGAATTGAGCCGAGACACATCAAGAGAGAGGCCATGTGGGCTACAATAAGCAAAGTCATGGGGTAGAATGACATAAGCCCTTTGGAGAGAACATCAGAATCCATGTGCTCCAGATGCTGGACGTGGAGCTATTGGGCTTGTTTGTCTAGTGGATTTTGGTCTTACTTTGGTCCCATCCTTTCTTTCTATGCCACTATTTCTCCCTTGTGGAACGAAAATATTTGCTCTATACCTTTACATTTTGGATACATGTAATTTGCTTTTGATTTTTACAGGAACACATGCTGAGAATTTGCCTTGAGTCTCAGAGGAGACTTTAGACTTGGACTTTGGGGCAAAGCTAAACTGTATAGACTTTGGGGACTCTTGAAAATGGACTATATGTATTTTGCATTGTGAGATAGGCCTGAGCTTTGGGGAACCAAAAGCAGAATGCTATATGGTTTAGTTAACAGGTGTCCCCCCAAAGCTCTTAAGTGACATAATGCAAGAAATGTTAGAGGTGAAATGATTGGGTTATGAAGGTCTTAACCTAGTCAGTGCATTAATCCCCTGATAGGGATTACCAGGGTGGTGACTATAGTAGGTAAAGTATGGTTGTAGGAGGTGAGTCAATGGGGTGTGCTCTTAGGGTTTATATTTTGGCTGTGGTGAAGGGAGGTCTCTCTTTCTCTTTGCTTCCTGTGATATATTGAGCCACTTTACTCCACCACACTCTCCCACCTTGATGTTCTGCCTCACTTGAACACTGAAGAATGGGATTGATCATCTATGGACTAAGACCTCTGAAACCATGAGCTCCAAAGTAAACTTTTCTTCCTCTGGTTGTTCTTGTCAACTCTTTTGGTCACAGTAGGAAAAAAAATCTAACTAAAACAGCCACCTACCCTCCTACACTGCTTGTGAAGTATGTAAGATGTATGTGTTTTCCTTCCACACCTCATCATAAACTGAGAGTAAAACATGGTTTTCTATTTCATTTATGTTTTCCATGGTGGGTGTCAGAGCACTAAGTACATAGCAGATTAAAATATATCTGAAAAAGGCCTTAGGCCCTGAAATAGGAGACTTGTGATATGGTCTCTGTTAAAAAATAAAAATTAAAAAAAGAAAGAAAGAAAAAGCAACTCTGATAGTGGCAAGTGTTAATGAGATTACAGAATGCAAGAGTTTCATTGCTTTTAACTCCTGCTAGAGAACCTAATTCTAAGTAGCTTAGAACCTCATTCTAACTAGCTTGAAGCATAAGAAATTTGACTGGCTCACCAAAATGGCAATGCAGAAGTCAGGATCAGTTTCAGTGATCTATTAGCCTAGAATCACTGGGTCCATTTTTCTGCAATCCTCTTATTTCTTGTTGCATCTCTAAACCAACCTCTTTCTCAGGCCAGGAGTTAGCCAGCTATTTCCAGGCTTCATATCTATGACATATTCTATGACTGTGAAGTTTTATCCATTGGAAACCAAGAAATTGCTTTAACTATTTCTTTCAGAGGAACATGGGAGAACTTTCCATGATCCCCCTAGAAGCCTGATCTCCCAACAACTGGCCATTGGGTTGGGATTACTTTTATATCAATGGTATAAGCCCTGGGGTAGGCTAAGGGATACAGGGAACAGAGTGGAATTTCCTGAGACACATGGACACTGTGGGGGTGAGCCAGTGCCTGAACCCAGTGGGCGATCAACGATGGTCACTCAAACATCCAATCTATACAATGATTGGTGCTGCAGAAAATAAAGAATATTTTCCAGACTTTGCCAGACTGGTCCCCAAGTTTCACCCAGATATTTTTTTTAAAAAAAAACAGACATGAATAAGTGAAAAAAAATCAGAGACAATAAAACTCAGTAGTCCAGATATGAAAAAAAATGAGATTGTGTAAACTGGAGAAGGGAAAGTTAAAAACAGAGACAATGAATATCTTCAATTATTCAACAAGTTATGATGCGAACACTAAGTCATCACTTCCAATTCTCCAGAGAACTCAAAAAAGACTTAATTAAGATGCAAAGAGAGTGAGATTTGGTATGAAAAATAAACTTCCTGACAATAGAACTGGAGTCTTCCTCCCTCCCCTGCCCCTCAGCCTCAAGCCAACTGACTAATAGGCCTTCACTTCCCTACATCCCTACAGCCACCCCTTTAACTCAGTCTACCACTTCTTATTGTTCAACTGGCTACTGCAGGAATGTCCTAGCTGGACCCACTTTCTCCATGTTATCCTAAAAATGCTGAGTTTTTGATGAAAAGTAGAAAAATAATCTGATCATGTGTCATCACCATGATTAAAACCTCTGCTTTAGTTTTAGCTGCGTTCACAATAAAACTCATATCCATGTCGAAATCTGACCAGCCCCTTTGAATATGGCCCAGATTTCCTAGCTCACTGGGCCATTTCTTTCACATTCAAGCATGACCATCTCCACACCTCTGCTTTTATACTTCTATGAGTTTCATTTTGTTCTCACTGCTGCTCTTCTGCCTATCTATTCCTTCTGGAAAGGTTTTCTTACTCCCCCTGGCATAATTAGTCACATTCGTAACCATTTGCACTGACCTGTGTGTTAAATTAGATTGGAATTACTTGGTAATATGTGTCTTTCCTCTGTAACCTTTTGGCTTCTCAAGGGCAAGGTGTGTCTTGCTATCATCTTGATCCAAACAAAGAACCTGGTTCCTACCAAAGCACCTGGCACTTGGTTGAGAACTCATTAAGTCTTGGTTTCACGATTTAGCTAATTAATTCAGGCAACTTCAAACTTGGAAAATGTTAAGAGAATTTTTTTCAAGTCTATTTTGAATGTTTTAAGTAAAAGACAAATTGTATTACCCACTGATGTACATGTATGATTCATGCCTGCAGGAGAATAAAAAATGAGACTTTATAAGAAAAAAATAAACTTGTTAAAGCAAATGAAGGAAGAATAAGAGGGGATTTTTTATTACCAAGAGCATTTTGCCCCTTCTAACTCACTCATGGTGGTTGCTCAACGAATTCTTATTGAATCACACCTTTTATTTTTCAACTCAGACACAGCATTTTCAATAACATATTCCTGTGTCATGTATGTTTGTTTTAGACTAAAGAGAGATGCCCAACTTATTCAACTAAATCTGTAAGGAAGACTTGTACTGCTATTTCAAATGCATTGTTTTCCTGTGCTGTCAGACACAGAACACTTTAAAATATGGGCCTAATCACCGGTATTCCAGGGGGCTTACCACATGAGGGAGTAGGGATGCATGAAGGCTCAGAATCACAGCAAGTGTTAATCTGGACTTGTAGGTACCAACTGGCGAACGTGCAGCCTCCAGCTGGTACACACCTGTGCCTGGGATCCCACCTCACCAGGACAAACTCAAGTTCCTGCCCTTACCCTTGGCATGGGGCTGTTGGGTTGGGGGGGGGTTGGCCTCTTCACCAACCTGTAAGTGATCTTGTCACATGCCGCTCTTCATGAGACACACTACAGAAAGTTAGGCAGGTGGCTGTCCTTTTAAACAGAGAAAAGGGGCCACACAGCATCCTACAGTCAGCCTCTTGGGGACAGATTTTGAAGGTTGGTCTAGAAAATGTACTTTTTTAAGAAATAGGAGCTGTTACTTTTACATGCATGCCATTTTTCAATTCTAGGAAGTTTAGGTAAACTAAAAATTGAACACTTAGACTCACAGTCAATGTAGAAAGTTCTTTATTATTGATAGAAAAAAAAAAAAGAAAGTGTCCTTTATGACCGAGCCTTCTGCTTCAGGAAGGACAGACACAGAACTGTGGAGGAGAAAGGGACACCAGCAAGCCAGTAAGATCAGTTGAAAAAACACTGGTGATCAGTGGGTGGCTTGTCACAGCCAGGTCACCCTCAAATTCTAAAATGTGTCAAATATTAGGTCACCTTTATGAATTAATTTATTTTGGGCTCAAGAAACTGAACTAGATTTTAAAATTGTATCCATTATGTGCACTCTGAGTGTTCACTCCCATATGGATAAATTAAAACTAACTGTATCTAACCATGGTCACAAATCATGCCTATGTCTTTTTGGTATTGCAATGGTAGTACTGATTTTTCATTTTTAACAGAACACCTAAGTTAAATTTTCATTTTGTATACTGGCATTTCATGGATACATATTTACACTTGTTAGTGAATTAATTTCACACATTTAGACTTCAACAGTCATTAGTGTCATAATAATTACAGTAATTATATGAATAATGAGGCTCAAGTGATCAGAGAAAGACAACTTACTGTAAGTGATAGGTAAAGTCAACTGCTCTTGGTGACCAACATAATCAGTTCCATGTTGCTTAATATGAGTTTAAAGATTTGTTCCTATGATTCAAGAGAGTATATTATAAATTCAGCTAAACTTTGACAGATCTAATGATCTAATACTGCAGTTATTTAATGAAGAATGTGATGAGGCTTGCATGTTTACTAAACCTTGTTGCTTTGTAGTTATCAGTAGTAAGACCATTAAGGCACATAATTAAAAGAATTAAGAGGATGTGCATGTAATTGATATAAATACTACATGTTATCTTATTCAGTAGCCAGTAATTACATTTAGTTAATTGTCTTATTAGGAATTCAACAA
This sequence comes from Spermophilus citellus, assembly GCF_964194105.1. NCBI lineage: Eukaryota > Metazoa > Chordata > Mammalia > Rodentia > Sciuridae > Spermophilus > Spermophilus citellus. The sequence goes on along the minus strand of NC_138196.1, from coordinate 54,891,842 downwards.
TGGGTACATTTTTTTCTTCCAAAAGGGGTTCTACATGAGGTTACATGGAATCTATTCTAGGTGAATAGAATATGAGGTTTCAGGAATCTATTTGATTCTAAATCCATGGTCATTTTGACCTTGCAAATATGTCTGACTCTCTCCCTTTCTGTACAGCTTTGGGCAGTGAGGAGGACATGGGGGTGTGTGGACAGCAATGGTAGACAACCAATTAAGTCCCATGAGTATTATCTGATAAACTGTGAACTCCCTGAAAACAGAAGTGATTCTCATTCATCTTTCTCTCTCCCAAATCTTTTCCAATACCATTCCAGGCATGTTTGCAGTACTGTGTTTTCATACATGAATGCTTGCACATACACACACATGCACCAACTCCTTAAAAATTCTGCAATTAGTTCTAATTCTAGTCATAATACTCTTATTCCAATTGGATGGTTTGACATACTCGTTTCTTTTTTAAATGAAAAAAATAGCTATTTTTCATTCTACACACACAACATTCCCCACTTCTACCCTTAGTTCAAGACTGAATATAATGCATCACAGGCATTTAAATTACTTAAGTAATATATGACATACATACACTTAGGTCTTTCATCAAGCTGGAATTGAATTTTGTGTATTGTCTATGAGGGATGGGGCTAATTTCTTTTTGTTATATGAATGACTTATAGTATTATTTACTAAAATATTCACCCTTTTCTCATTTATTTATAGTAATATATTGGCATTTATTAGATCTTCACTTATACATGGCTCTATTTGGGGATACTATTATGTTTAATTGGTCAACCTATGCCAATATTACAATGTCTTAATAGATCTAGCTTCATGGCATCTGATAAAGCCCGTGCCCCTCATTCTATTCTTTTCCAAAGTTTCTTAGATATTCCTATGATCTTGCACTTACATATACACTTTAGAACTGGTCTATCAAAAAATGCAGTAATATTTTTGTTTCAAAAAGGGAAAGTTATACCAATCTTTATATCTTCAATTTGGAGGAAAATTTAGATCTTTACGATATTGAGTTCATTAATCCATGAACATGCAACATCTTTCCATTCACTAAGTACATTTTCAATATCTCTCAATAAAGTTTTATGATTTTTCCATAATAGTCTTGCACATATTTTGTTATTCTTAAGAACTGTTACTATAAGCAGCATGGGGTGAGGGAGGGGAGTGCTGGTAATCAAACCCAGATCTTTGCAATGCTAGGCAAGAGCTCTCTCACGGAGCTGCTTTTCCTAGCCCCAAATGACATATTTTAAATTTATCTTATGTTCATTGCTGTATAAAAATGCAAATGATTTTATATAATAAATTATTTTTCTTTCAACCTTATTAAAATCTCTCTTTAATTCTAATGGTTCACATTTGAAGATACATAGATTATTACACCATTTGATAATAAGAATGATTTTTTTTCTTCCTTCCCAACTTAAGTACTTTTTGTTTCTCATATTACCAGACTGTTTACAGCCACTGATAGAATGTTGAATGTTATTGGCAGCCATCCATCCTTGAAGAGTGCTCTTAAAAGGAAAATTTCAATGCTGTACTCTTTTGTATGATATTGTCCTTTTTCAATTTTTTTGGGCGGAGAAGAGTACCAAGGATTAAACTCAGAGGCACTTAACCACTAAGCCACATACCCAGCCCTATTTTATATTTTATTGAGAGACAAGGTTTCACTGAGTTGCTTAGCGCCTCGTCATTGCTGAAGCTGACTTTGAACTCACAATCTACCTGTCTAGCCTGCTGAGCCATTTCTATTCCTACTTTTTATGAGTTTTTATCATGAATGGATATTAAATTTATCAGGCTTTTTAAAGAAAAAAAATCTATTAAGTTTTCTATTTTTTTTCCTGAATCTGTAAATGTGGTTAATTATGTTAGATTTTCTAATTTTAAATCAGTTGTGTTGTTTCTGTCATTATAGGAAAGGATGAGTCACATCACAAATCAACACCAAAATCCCAGTGAAAGCAATAATTGCTCCATGTCAAAAAGATTTCAGTAAGGGGCCTGTGCTCATTTCAGTAACTCAAGGACCAAAGCTGATGATGATGGATGAATCACCTTGACACGCGCGTCCCTGAGAACCATAGTATAGGAGTATAGGAATTGAGGCTCAAAAGAAAAATGTTCCTGTGCCAGTAAAATGCTTTCTCTCCCTTGTCCCTTTCCTCTCTTCTACTGTTCTCCCTTCGTTTTGCATGAGATTCCCCGCTGCCTTTCTTTTACTTTATCCTCTCTAGCTTCCACATATCAGAGAAAACATATGACCCTTGACTTCCTGAATTTGGCTTATTTTATTTAGCATAATGCTGTTAAATTGTATCCATTTCCCTGCAAATAGACATTTTATTCTTTTAATAACTGCATAAAACTTTCATATATATCACAGTTTCCCTATCTACTCATTCTTTGACAAATACTAAAACTGGTTCCATAGTTTGGCTACTATGAATTGTGGTACTGTAAAAATGGGTATGCATGTATGGATAAATTCTGAGTAATGGTACAGTGTAGCTGGGTCGTGTGGTAGATCCATTCCTAGTCTTTTGAGGAATCTCCATACTGATCTCCATAATAGTTGTAGTAATTTACAATCCCACTAACAATGTAAAATTGTGCTTCCCCCCGCCCATTCTCGTCAGCATTTATCATTGTTCATATTCTAGAAGACTGTCATTCTAACTAAAACAAGATGAAAGTTCTGTGTAGTTTTGATTTGCATTTACATAATTGCTAAAGCTGTTGAACATTTTAGCACATATTTTCATTTCTTTTAAGAAGTATCCGTTCAGTTAATTTTCCATTTAATAACTGGGATATTTGAGGGTTTGGTGGTTTTTTGAGTTCTTTATATATTCTGGATATTAATTGCCTATCAAAAGAGTAGCTAAGATTTTCTCCCATTACAAGGTTATCTCTTCATCTCCTTAATTGTTTCCTTTGCACTGCAAAAGCTTTTTAATTAGATACTATCCTATTTATTAATTCTTGGTATTATTTTCTAATCTTAAGGAGTCCTATTTAGGAAGTTCTTGCCTGCATTGATCCTATATTTTATCTTAAGAGATACAAAGTTTCTTGTCCAATCCTAGGTCTTTGATCCATTTTGATTAGACTTTTATGCAAAATGAGAGATTGGTATCTATTCCAATTCTTCTACATATGGATAACCAGTTCAAAAGACTCCCTTTTTTTCAATGTGTTTTTGACAACTTTGTCAAGGATCAGATGACTTTATCTCTGTGGGTTTATCTCTATGTCTTCTACTATTTATTATTGATCTGTGTATCTGTTTTCATGCCAAGACTATGCAATTTTTGTTACTATAGCTTTGTATTATAATTTGAAATTGGGTATTGTGATGCTTCTTGCAATACTTTTTTTAGCTTATATTTGCTTTGGCTATTCTGAGTTTTGTTATTCCAAATTAATTTTAAGACTTTTTATTTTTTTAATTTTGTAAAGGGTAACATTGGTATTTTGGTGGGGATTGCATTGAAGTTGCATGTTGCTTTTGGTAATATGACCATTTTAACAATATTAATTCTGCCTGTTCATGAACATGGGAGGTCTTTCCATCTTCTTGTGTCTTCTTGAATTTCTTTCTTAAGTTTCTATAGTTTTCATTTAGAGGGCTTTCACCCTTTTAGTTAGATACATTCCTGTGGGGGTTTTGTTTGGTTTTGTTTTTGAGGCTATTATGAACATGTCTGTTTTCTTCTTTCTCAGAAGATTCATTATTGGTGTATATGAAAGCTATTAAATTTTGTATGTACATATTATAAACTTGTTTCACAGGATTTTTAGATAGCTCTAACCATCTTCTGGTGGAGCTTTTGATCATCTAAGCACAGAATCCTACCAACTGCCAATAATGATAATTTGACTTCTTTCCTATTTTTATCTCTTTTATTTTCTTCTCTTACCTACATACTGTCACTGGAATTTCCAACAGTATATTAAATAGGAGTGATAAAGGTAAACATTCTTCTCTTGTTCTGGATTTTAAAGAAAATACTTTAAATTTTCCCCCATTGACTATGATGTTGATTTGGGGTTTGTTATATATATCCTGAATGACATTGACAAATTTTCCTTCTATCCCTGTTTCATTAGTGATTTTGTTATGATGGGTGCTGAATTGTGTTGAAGGTATTTTCCTGCATCTATTGAGCTGATTAAATAATTTTTAGTTCTAATTATATTTATGTGGTGAATTACATTTATTGACTTCTATACATTATATCATTCTTGCATCTCTGGAATGAAACCAACTTGATCATGACGTACTAAATTCTTAATATGTTGTTGAATAGAATTTGTTAAAATTTCACTAAACCTTTTTATCTGAGTTCACTGGGAATATTGGTCTATAGTTTTCTTTCCTTGATGTTTCCTTATCTGGTTTTGTGATATTGGCTTCATAGAATGAATTTGGCAGTGCTCCACCCCTTTCTATCTCATGGAATGATTTGAGGAACATTGGCATTAGTTCTTCTTTAAAGATCTTGTATTATTCTGGTGGGAATCCATCTGACCCTGGGCTTCTGCTTCTATTTCATTTTTTGTCATTGGTCTATGTAAGTATTCTGTATCTTCTTGATCCAATTTTAATAGGTTACATGTATCTAGAAATATATTCATTTCCTAACACATTTTCCTATTTATTAAAATAAAAAAAAATCTCCACATAATCATTATTGATCCTTTAGATTTCTGTGATGTCTATGATGATTTCTCCATTTTTCATCTCTAGTTATTTTTGGAAGGGTAGGGACCAGGGATTGAACTCAGAGGCATTCAACTACTGAGTTACATTCTCATCCACATTTTGTATTTTCTTTAAGGACAGTGCCTCACTGTTGCTGAGGCTGGCTTTTGAACTCACAATCCTCCTGCTTCAGCCTCCTGAGCTATTGGGATTACAGGCATGTGTCACCATTCCTGGCTTCATCTCTAATTTTATTGAGTTTTCTCTCTTTTTATTTTTATTAGTTTGGCTAAAGGTCATCTACCTTGTTTATATTCTCAAAAAACCAACTCTCTTTTTTTTAATAATCTTCAGGTTTATTTTGTGAAAACATTGTACCACATTAAAAGAATTTTATATCACATTTAGTGTTTTGCATACAATAATTCAGACATTTATTAATATTTAAAAAACCCAAACACATAATAAATTTGGCTTCATTTCCCCACCAAAATGGGAAATATATTTCAGTAAAGGAAAATTTAAATTATTTTTACACACCAGTTGCTTTTTAGAGATTAGGGTTCTATAAAATAATACCTGCAAAAGAAAACATTAACTGATTAGTACATGAAAGAAAAAAATTTACAATATTATTGTAATCAATAAACTAAAACTCATCAGAAACATCTGTTTTAATTTTCAAACAGATAAACTATTACAATATAGTTTATCCCTAACAATACTGAGATAATTAATAGATATAATGTACATATAATGGTGTAACAAAGTGATACAGTATTTGCAGCAACAACAAATTAAAGGTTATTATAATGCATGTAACTTAAATACTTTTTCCCCCATTGATAGAGTGCCTTCTTATTCCTTAAACAGACTCTGCTCTTCACCATAGAAGGATTAAGTCTTATCAAAAGGCACATTCTTACCTTCTAGGATGATTGACATCAAACAATGTGTTATCATCATCCTTATCATCTTGTTATAAAGGTGTTAATTTCATGTTTTTCTATGTGAGTGTCCAAAACTTCTTTGTCTCCTAATATTTCAGTGTCTTCTTCTAGTCCTGACTATACTAATCACGAAGTACACCAGCACCAACCTGCTCACCACCATTAACACAATCAGAGCCTACTGGGTCATGCATGGGCTTGTGGCCAGGATTGGGGCTCATGGCAAGGCTGCCACCCACTGAGCCTTCCCTGACCTTTCCTCCAGCTTCCACTGCTGCAAGCCCTACCTCAGGGCTGCTGACATTGCTGCCTTCTAAGCGTGGAGGCCATGAGGCTTCAGCCAGAGCATGGCCTGGTGGCTGGGCAGCAGTGAGGCCTGGGGACAATAACAGCAAGGTCTGCTGGCCCAGGTCTGGAGGCCCGGGGCACAATGTGATCTCAGCCACCTGCAACCACACCACCTGCAACCACACCACCAGCTGCCCACTCAGCTCTGGCAGAAGCAGCAAGAGGAAAACCAAGGCCTGGAGGCAGCAGAGACAGCAGCAGCAGTGCAGGTCCTTCATTGTCCCCAGAATCACTCTCACCACACCAGAGCCACCAGGCCCACCAACCTGGGTCCAGAAGGGACCATGGGCTTCCTAGGTAATGAAGAAGAGGTAACTAAATAAAGAACCAACTCTTCATTTCATTTATCCTTTGTATTTTTTACTCTTTATTTCATTAATTTTAGCTCTGATTTTAATTATTTTCTTTCTTCTACTGGTTTTAGAATTGGTTTGTTTTTGTTTTTCTAGTGTCTTGAGAAGCATCAGAAGGCTGCTTATTTGGACTCATTATGATTTTCTTATGTAAGCACTTAAAGATATCATACCAAGCTTTCTTCTTAGAACCACCTTCATAGTGTTCTAGAGATTCTGGTATGTTGCATCACAATTCAATTTGGTTTGAAGAATTTCTTTGCTAATTTCGTCTATCACACATTCATTACTCAAAAGTGAATTATTCAATCTCTACATGTTTATATAAATCCCAAAGTTTGGGTTATTTATTGTTATTGTCTTCATTTTAATATACTAATTTTATTCCATTATGATCAGATAAAATAAAATGAATTTTATCTTTTCCTTTTGTATTTTCTAAGCATTTCTTTGTGGCCTAAAATGTGGTTTATTTTGTAGAAGGTTCTATGAACTTCTTAGAAGAAAATAAACTTGGTTATTGTTGTATGGAGTAGTCTAATTGTTTAGGTGTGAGAAGTATTTACTGAGTTTATGGTTGGGTGAACTATCTTTTGGTAAGAAAGTAGTGTTAAAATCACCCAATATTACTATACTGTAGTTGGAGCCTTTAAGTTGAGTAATATCTGTTTTATGGAATTAGGTGCATTAACAGTTAGGTCATAAATATTTACTATTTTTGTTTATTTTTTTGGACTGTTCCCTTTGCCAGTATGAGATGATCTTCTTTGTCTCTTATGTTTACTTTTGGCTTAAAGTCTGCTTGAAGTCTCATGTTTAATTTTAGGCTGCTTTGTGAGATATGAGAGTAGCTACTCCTGCTTGTTTTCAGGCTCCATTTGGATGGTACATCAATTCCCATGCAATCACTTTCAACTGTGGCTTTCTTTGCCTGTAAGGTGAGTCTCTTACAAACAACATATAGTTGGGTCATATTTTTGTATTTACTCTGCTGACCTATGTCTTTTCAATGGAAAGTTGAGACCCTTTGCATTCAGTGTTATTATAGAGAGATATTTATTCATTCCAACCATTTTTATTTATTTCTGCTGTTTAACTTGTCCCTATTTCTCATTGCTTAGCTACTCTTCAAGGGAGATTTTTCTGTTGGTGAGCTCTGAAGTTTGTTTTTGAGTTCTTCTCTGTGTGTAGCATTTCTTTAAATATTTCCTCTAGTACTGGTTTAGTAGTCATAAATTCATCATTTTTATTATCTTGGAAGGCCTTTTTTCTTTTCTTCTGAAGGATAATTTTGCTGAATATAACCATCTTGGTTGACAGTTATTTTCCTTCAGGACTTGCAACATATCATTCCAAATCCTCCTTAAATACAGGGCTTGTGCTGGGAAATCATAATTCTCACTGACTTTTCTATAAATATGACCTGACATTCTTTTCTTGATTCTTTAAAAACTCTATTCTTACTTGCTTATCAGGCATTTTCATTATATTGTGTCATGGAAAGTTTTCTTTTTTAAATTTGTCTACTGGAAAATTTTAAATTTTCCAATGCCCTTGGGATCTGGATGTCAAGCTCCTTCCAAAAATTTAGAAATTTTTCTATTATGTTTCCCTGTAGAGTTAATCCATGACATTAGCCTGCATCTCACAACCAACTTTGAGCCGTATGGTTCTTAAATTTGATATCTTAATGTTGTTGTACCAGAGTTCTTGTATATTATGGTCATACATCTTTATTTAATTTTATTGGAATACTATCAGAATCTTCATGATTGGCCACTTGGTCTTCCAGCTCTATGATTCTGTCTTATGACTGGCCTACTCTATTAGAGAAACTTTAAACTGAACATTTCATTTGATTTGTTGTACCTTTCATTTCTAAGATTTTTGTTTGGTACTTTTTGTTTCTTTCTATCAATCTTTCTTTTTTTGTTTTGTTTGTTTGGTTTCTGGTACTGGGGATTAAAACCAGGGATTACTAGTGAACAACATCTGCAGCTCTTTTTATTTTGGAGGGACAAGATCTCACTAAGTTGCTTAAGTCCTCACTAAATTGCTGAGGCTCGCTTTGAATGCATGTTCTCCTGCCTCAGCCTCCTGAGCCACTGGTATTACAGGTATGTGCTAACCACATCTGGCTGCTTTGGTTCCTTTTTAGTATCTCTACCTCCTTAATCAATTTGTTGTTCATGTCTTGACTTTCTTAATTCATTCAGTTATTTTTCTGTGTTGTCTTAAAATTTGATAATTTTTTAATCATTCTTTTGAGTTCCTTAACTCATATTTCATCCACTTTGATATTTTGGGGGTCAGTTCTGTTAAATTATAAACTTTAGGCAGTGCCATCTCACCTTATTTTTTTCATGTTTTCTTGTATTCCTGTGGGGCTTTATGTGTCTGTCTGGATGGATTTCTCTTTTGCTCTTATGTATGGGTCTTTTAGAGTGCAGCCTTCTTTTGGCAAAATTTTCAGGGATATAAAGGGATTGTCAGTTTTTAAATACATTTCCTATTGAGCTTTATAGACTAGTTTCCCTTCTAGTTTTTGGTGTTAGTGAGTGTATTTTGATACAATGTATATTGTGTCAGAGCTTGAGGTTCCCACATTTACCCTCTAGGTCTCATGTGAATAAGGCCATTCTAATAGATCCACCAATTGTGTTGTATGCAGTAGGAGATGTGGGCATGCCTTCTGTGATTGTACTTCTTCATTTAACAATTATTTATATTCTAAAAGATTATGAGAATGATATGAATTGAGATCTCTCACAGATACGATGTCCACAGTCTTTGTGTTCTGTTTTTACTATAGAAATGGGTTTCCATGAGTTAGGACCTTAAGTTCCTCACCTAGATTTTCCTGGTAGGCAGCTGGTCATTGACTTGTGTTTTTTTGTCTCCCCTATTCTGTATATTAAAATGTTATTAAAGCTTAAGTATGATGAATTTGTGTGAGGAGTAAGCTGTTCTGTCCCTTGACTGGATTTTGGATGTGGCTCAGCCGCAGAGTCTCTAAATTGTGAACTTGTAGGATCCCAGTATATTCCCAACATCCCACATAAAAGACAGAAACAACAGCAATAACGGCATAGCATTAAAATAAATATCTAGCATTTATTTTAACATCTACAACACTAATTACCACGAAAACAGTAATGAATGGGTTGGCAATCACCAAGAGCAACAATAGCAAAGAGCCATGAACCAGATCTGACATTAAAGTAAATAGCAGGTGTCGACCTGTACTAATGACCACAACAACATGAATGATGGGGGCAGGAATTATACAAAGCAAATCAGTCTAAAAGATGGTAGAAATACATTCTATTAAGAGAAAAAGTATTGTAGAGTGGTAAAGGAGTGTTTAGAATATTCAAAATGTGAGCAGAAAGAAAGCAGAAGAGATGTAGCAAGTGGTGGCTATAAAGGAGGATAAAAAATAAAAGAAAAAAATAAGTACAGAGAAAGAACAAGAGAAATTGGCTATTAGAGAGAGACAAAAGGAAAGAAAGAGAAACAAAAAATCCAGAATGAACAAACAAAAACACCTAACCTGCAAAAAACAAAACAAAGAAAAATAATAAATATAGAAATGATAAAGAGTAGAAAAAAAGAAACAGGGATATATCTCAACCAGCATGCAAATACACACACACACACACACACACACACAAAAAGAATCTTAATGAAAATGAAAGAATTATCTCTACTGAGATGGTCAAAACTTTGAACAAGAAAAATGAATGTTCTGTGCCTATGCCAGGCAGCTCTTCTTTCTATTTCATCTTGGACTACATACCTTTGAGAGAGTAGGAAGTGGGGGTTGTTAAACCCTTTCTCTTACCAAGCTTCCAGATAGAGTGGCCTGGAACGACAGCTTGTTGAAATAGCCCTCAGCTTCCCTTCTCACTGGTATAAAGTAGGACAGAATGGGAAGTACTATCAATCAGAGTTTGTCCAGACAGACCAGATTAGTGCATTATCATGGTGAGGTTGCTGCAAAGGTCTACTGGAAAGTTCTTGGTGGCTGGGGATTAGTTCCAATCAGGTCTTCAGGATTTTGTTGGTACTATCTGCTCTGGAGAGATTAGATCAACACACCCCTAGGGGTGGGCAGATGCCAATCTCTGATGGACATCTGGATATCAGGGACCTCTCAAGAATTCTACTAGCAGTGTAAAGGAGCAAACTCTCCATGGGTCTCACACACTGTACCATCCACGAATGTAACTTTCCTGGGTTCAGTCCCTGAGTGAAATCCTCAGGTGTAATTGCAGTCACTTCTTAAATTTTCTGACCCTCTTCAGCTGGTCACTTGAGCCACCGGACTCAAAGGGAGAGCAAATTGCATTCCTCTTTGTAGCTCTGACCTGAATTCCCCTCGGCACAATTTTCTCTGTCTGTTTCAACCATTTTCTGCTAGGTCACATGACAGGCTCTTGCCAGGATCATATGGTCCTGTTTGCTATGATCTCCTGGACCCCCACAGCAACAAGTTGCACCATGATCTCCTCAACATGACTCTTCACCTCTGCTCTCCTCTTGACAGTTGAGAAACACAGAGCACTTTTCAAATACCAGCTTGCTGTGCAGCCTCTGGTTCAGCTAAGGTCAGAGTGCTTTTCTGTTCTACAGGTTTTTCTATGCCAAATTTGTCCATTATGTTTCTCTCTGTTTTATCCCTCCCCTCTGTGATGACCTGGTGTTGCTGCTGCTGCCACCAGCTTGACTCCTGTGTACTCTTTCTTGTCCTTTGTTCATTGCACCTGAACTTCTGGGTCTCTAGGTGTCTCTGTCCGGATATTGAATTTCACTGAATTCCCTCTTACACTCACCTTGCTGAAAAGAAGTAATTCCATTGCTTGAATCCCAAGCCACAAAGCAACTGGAAGGTAGCCTTCCTCTAATCCACCGGCTTTAATTTCACATTCTTAGTTTTAAATGTTCAGTGGTATATATTTTCTCTTTCATCCTTTTTATCCTGAAAATTCACTAGAATTTTGTCAATTTCATTTATCTTTACAAGAAAAAGAGTTTATTGTCTCTCTTGATTTTTAAGATTTCTTTAATCCTTACTGATAACTCTATTGACTTGTTCTTTTCTCTAATTTTTTTTATTTTTTTCTAAGTTGTTAAAAAATACATGTAGGACTCAGGTATTCTTAGTCTTCTTTTCTAATATAAGCAGTTAAGGCTATAAATTTCCCTTTATGTGTTCTTCAACAACATTCTTCAGTTTTGGATATATTGGTGATGAAATTTGGTAATGTCACTCCGTTAAATTCTAATTTAATCTAATTTCAATTTTAATTCCTTCTTTGCATGGAGAGTCTGTTATTTTACTGTTTTTACCTTGTCTTTATTTTTTTATGTTAAAATAATCTCAAACCTGTAGGAAAACTTATAATACAAAGGATTCCCATATACACTTCTCAGATTTGCAGATATTAGTATTTCTCTCTTCCTCTCTGTTCATCTCTGTCTCTGTGCTTATACATACATGCATTTAGACATATGCATACAAACATAATATTTTTAATATAATGTGTACTATAGGTATTTTATATGCATTCACACATACAAGTACTTTTAGAATTACCTTTGTTGAGGGTATACAATTAGTGAACTTACACTCTCCCAGTTTTTGTTTGGAAATCTGTATTTCATATCAACTTTTTAAAAACTAGAAGTTTAAATTGAGAATTGTTTTTTTTAATCCATGTATAATAAAGGTATTGTATCATTGTTGTTAAACTTCAATTTCTTACGACAATTCACAGATTATCCTAACTTGCTTCTTTCTGTTTTTTCTCTCTGACTACATTAATAATTTTCTCTTTGTCTTTGGCTTTTTGCAGTTTCACTATACTATGTCCGTAAATATATTTCTTCTCATTAATTCATTTCATAATAAATTTGATTTCTGAAATCAATGGACTAATGTTTTTCTAAAAAAATATGGAAAATTCTTAGCCATCCTCTCTTCAAATATTGCCCCAACCACCTTTTCTCATCATCTTCTAAAAGCTCCAATAAATATGCTACACCTTCCTAACTTTATCCTTAATGTCCTATTGTCTTTCATATTTTCATTTTCTTTTTCTCAGGGATAGATTTTTATATAAATACAAGAATTCTTCAGTTCTATCTTCTAAATTATTGTTCTATCTTCTAAATCATTGTTCAATTCATTGAGTGAATTTTCATGTCAATAATTGCATATTTAATGTTAAAATTTTTTATTCATACTTTTCATTTTGACTTCTTGAGATATTTTATCATAATTGTTTTATAAAATTTCTGTAGCTGATATTTTAGTATGGGATTATATTATATGTCTGTATATGCTTTCTGTATATTCCACTGGCTTTTGCTTATGACATCTTGTCTTCCTTATGTGTTTTGTTCTTTGCCAGTTTGGCGATTGCAAATAAATAATTTTATTTAATTTATGATTTTTTTTAATTGTGATAAGCTTGATTTCTCCAGAATAAGTATATTTGGTTTTGGAGCACCACTGGCCTGGGACTGTCCTAAACTGAATTCTAATTTACCATTTTACAGTCAATCTGAAAATTATGAGTATGGGCATCAGTCTGCAAACATGAGAGGGTCTGTCCTGACTAACTCTACTTTTGTTTAATACCATAATGTAATAAAGACAATCTTTTTTTTTCAATTTCTAGGAAGGGTTGTTTTATGTCTGTCTGGTTTTTGTTTTGTTTTGTTTACTTGGGATTTTTTCTTCTCCTCTGTTAATGATTAAGCCCTTTAGGTTCAGATCCATGGATGGAAGAAGGTTCTCCTATTGGAATCCCTAATTTGTGTGATCCCTGAGATTTGATCACTTGTGATTCTAGAAGCTATGAGAACACAAATGTCAAGAAAATTACTTAGGCATATCTTTCCAAAGCAAAATAAAGCTTTAATTCTCATTCACTCTCTGGTTCCCAACTTAATTCAATTCCTAATCTGAGTATTTTCTGAAATGATTTGAGAAAGTTTATTTTTTTAATTTTGAATAATTTTTCTAAGAATCTGTGTTGTCTTAGGTAATGTCATTGAGTTGCAATTTAATGAGCACTTTAATTCAATTAATTATTCTAAATTTGAAGGACCTCTAAATAAAGCTAGAATTAGAATAAATTCTTCCTGTCATGAGTAGATATGCGAATCTAGGGGCGGAAGTCTATGTATTGCTGGTTGAATATCTTTGTCTTCATAATTACTTCTACTATTTGACACTATTTCACATAATTCATAGCAATATTCTTCTTTATCTTTAAAACTGTTTCTAATTAAAATTTAAATTACTTGAATTTTTAAAATCTTTTAAAATTAGAATTATTTTCTTTAATTAAAATTCAGAGGACAATAATTTGTAATGCCTCTTCTTTGACTATGTACACACATTTTCACAAAATATTTCCCAAAATGTGTCCAAGCATCAGCTGCATCAGAGTATCTTTAGATATAATTTAAAGTGGATATTTCGAGGCCCTTCCTCATACCTGCTGAATCAGAATCTCTTATGATCATGCCTGTGATCTCCATTCTAAATGAATAGCTTTATTTTTCCCCAAGCATCAAGTTAAACACTAAAGTTCACTTTAGACCTAGAGATTTAGTTTTAGATCTTTTTCTAGAATTTGTGTACTTTCCTTTCTTTAGAATACTTTTCTAGCATTTCAATTCTATTTTTTTATTTTAGAAATAATCTTAATATTACCTCACTTGAAGTAGAGTTTTTAAATATAGATACAGAAAATACTAAACAAGGCTTATTTGAGAGTTTCCTTCTTTAGAGAATTCCAAAATTATATCATTGTAGCAATTAATTTATGTCACTCACTTCCAAAAGAATAAAAAACAAGACCCCTTAATATTATCAGCAGACTACTAAAGTTTACTAAATGTCACAACCTAAGATATCAAATCAACTTAAAGCATATTTTTATACATAAGGTAACTTTGACTATAAATGCTTTAAATACAGATTTAAATATATAAGTGGGTTTTTCTTTTTCTTTCATATATATTCATATTTGTTTAGTATATCTCTAGCTATGAATGTTTTACTGAGTGGGAGACTGTCAATTACATGCAACATTCAAAGATTATGTCCTTCTGCTAATATATAAAAATTTTCACTAAATAAAATGTTAGTCCAATGTAACAATTTTTAAGTTACTAAAATAATTAAATAATGGCAAAGATGCTTTATATGATCATTTGTGATTTTCAAAAACAAAAAATAGAAATTAAAATTTAGTCTTATTATCTTAGAAAATCAAGGGGGAAAGAAGTAACTTTTATGCTTTTACCAATGGTTACCTTATACTCTTGTTTTTTTAATTTTCTATTTTATTCTAAAACTCTATTATATTTTAATTACCTAATTCTGTATCCCTCTGTTTAACTCATTCTCATATTTTATTCTATAAACAAGTCCTTGAATAAGCTGACTTAAGTGTACATCTAACCATTTACCCATAAACATGTTTTATAAGTTTCTTAAAACTTAATATTTGCAACACATCATAAATATTTCTCTGCAACTCCATTTTGGCTCCTCCATTTATAATTTAATGCTCAGTAGTAGCCAATTCTTTGACTAAAGTAGGTGTTCTCTGACTGAGCATTCTCTAGTTGGATCAATTAGCTTAAAAGAGGTCACCTGAGCATAAACACAATTGTTTTATGGTTGACCAAGTCCAGTCATCACTAGGTTAGTTGCCCATCATGGTATTAAGTATGCTTCAAATTATCTTTTTTGAGGAAATATTAACATTGAACTGTTTGTATTGTTGTTATTGATCACTAATGTATCATAGATAACATGATGGATGACATGGTGTTTTCGTGCATCTTTCCTGATTCCTAAGTGAGCCCTCAGGATGGTAATTCAGAAGGAAGCTCATAAATGAGCCATTGAGGATGGAAGTGAGTGAAGGGCAAACTATTTTTACTGATTCTGTACCCCCAGAGTATCCTGTTACAAACAGATTTCATCTTCTCTTAAGTTCCTTTGACTAAAATCTTCTCTTCACTTTTAGGGACTATATTAGGTGAACTCGTTATTATATTCCCTGTTGTATTAGCTAAGCTTTTCCTTCAGTAACACAATTTATTTTTATCTTGAAATTAGTAGCAGCTTTATGACTTTTGACAACTTCATATCACCTTCAAACTCATCCTTACACTCACCTTTAGATACAAAATGTTCAAATTCAAACTATATTCTTTTTTGAAATACCAATTAAATTTAGAGGTGATATTAAGGTAAAATGAAAGTAGAAAACACTAGAGCTTTACTTAATAATGTTATCATCAATCTCCATGCCTGGGGACCAACTTAGAGTTGAAACATAGTCCTAACAAGCTCCTTCTAATATGTTCAATAACTCATTTCCCTTGAATGAGGTCCAAGGTACTTCTGATATATACTAACTTCTGCATGATATTGAATCTTGAATCTTGTGAGGCTCTAGCATACTAAGTCAAATCTTATCTTTTAAGAATCTTTTAGTTTTCATCACATTAGTTACTCTCTACAGAATGAAGGAGATTTTTTTTTAAAAAATCATAGAACTTAAATACCAAATGGAAATATTCCATAGAAGAAAACTCCAGTTCACTTGACCATTGTTACTAGTGATTTCATATAAATTCTTCAAGTTAATTCTACTTGTTTTTTTGACTCATGATGTTTACTATTAAGAATAGAGATTATCTAAATAATATGAGTTTCAGATACAAGTGGAAAATCATGACTATCTCCCAAGATGCTTCTTGGGGTCAGTGGAATTTCTTCAGGAACCACTTCCCTGATCAGTCCAGTCTGTCCATAAAAACACATTTCAATTGTCCTCTCCGAGCCTGCTGCTAACAGTTGTGCTCTTACATTATGTATGAATCTATGCTTGTTGCATGAACAAACTGCATAGTGTTCCATTAGTAATTTTCAATTTCATGCTAAGCTTTGCAATTTATTAGTGTTATTAAGGCTAATGTACTATTATTTTGCATATTGTATATCATTTGTTATTCTGCAATGTGATAGTTAACTATTAGGGATCAATAATTCTTCTACATTGTTTACAAATGTGTATAATTAAAGACTAATTCAACTAAATCTCCTATCACATTGACTTTGTTCTCCAAGTTGTTTTCTAAGAAAATCACCCTTTTTTTTCAAGTTTTGGGACTAAGGTTTAGAAAACAAGAATGTTTTACAGATATTTTAACACAAGCATTTGTGTGTCAGTATTAAAGCTGTTAGTAATAAAGTACACATTGCATTTGAATAATGGAGTACCAAGTGAGAACAATTTTATAAAGATAATTTTATACAAATTTTGCTTGATAACTAGGAAATCCATAAAACACATGTACTTAATTTTCACATTTACTCATCACTATGGTGTTTATTTTAAAAGCTGGAATGCAAAATCTACTGGATAATTCTTTGTGCTTTTAGACTAAAATGTTAGTGGCTGGGGAAGGAAATATATATCTTACATATACAAATACACAGACAATGTTTTAACATAAAATCGTGTTTGAACAACCTCACTATCTAGCACACTTACCTTGTATTCTTCTCTATTGAGTGCAAAGGCTGTACAGAGAATCAGTTAATAGAATTTATACTTGCTTTCGTCTTAGGACAAATGATTAGTTAAGACCTACCTAGATTTACACATTTATGCATTATCCCTAAAAATAGGAATTTTATCAGCAAGAATGAAGCCATTCTAAAGATAAACCATACCCTGAGTTTACTACAAAGATATATTAGTCTTAACATCCTGTGTTCCTTATTCCTATTCAACCAGGAAGAGAGAAAATGTGCTTCTTTCAAGGAAGGTTATTTAGTAGCTTGTGTTCTGCCCAATGGCATCTTGCATCTTCCTTCATTTTCTTACTTACAAGCTTTGAAATTATGGCTATTTTTATTGATGCCTGTTTTCTATTATTTGTGAAAAATCATTGTAAGCACTCTACCTCATATGAATGCTCCTCTTCACTAGTTTGTTCATTTGTAGACATTTAAAGTCATTTTTCTAAATATTTTTCCTACTCTATTCCTTTCAGTTTGTTTTCCTCTTTTTTTTTTTCTTCTTTTTCTTTTTTCCTATTGGTGCTATAGATAAAACCCAGGGTCTTATACATGCTTAGTCTGGTCTACCCCTGAGCTGTACCCTCATCCCTCTACTAAGTTTCAGCTTCTTTTTTCTGCTATGGTCACTGTTTCTCTGACCATATGGTTTTCTATGAATAATTTTAAAATGTTAGAACTATTTATTTTCCAATATTCATGAGTCACTTGGAGCTTGTCTTTAAATAATACAAAATGAACATATATGAAAATACTTGAAAATTTTAAATGCTCTCTTAGCTTTTTGACATCTTACTTTGTAAACTATTATAAAATATTGCTAAGGATATGGGTGTCTTTGCAAGAATGATGGAGAAAAAAATTTTTCATAAAAGAGCTAGACTATTTAATGAACCACTTTGTGATTTTTTTAAGTCTGTCTCCAGGGTAAATTATTATAAAATAAATCCAATTTTCCCACTGACTAAAAGATTTAATAACAAATTCTTTGAATTATATGGGTCCAATTTTTGAAGGATTATTAATAGTAACAGAGCATTCACTAGATACAGTGCTGTGAATCTATAGTCCCAACTACTGGGGAGGCTGAGGCAGGACAGTCTGAAGCCCTGTATCATGAGAACAACCTGGGCTACATAGAACCAGTCTTGGGAAAAAAAAATAGTAAGAGGAGAGTATTGCTTGACTCTGTATTTACTCAGTTTGATTTTTATCCTTCTAAAATGTTTCTCATTCTTTAGTGTTCATTAGTTTATTTTCTGAAGAAATACTTCTTAGCTGACCATTGCATGTTAGACTGTACTAAAGGCTGGGGACATACTGAGGAGAAACCCCACACAGGAACTCTGCCCTGACTCCTGGGTTTGGAGCCCAGAAATCTGTATGATAGCCATCAGCACAGGGGATGTTGGTGCTTATGGCACATGAACCATACTTTAAGAAACAGGATTTTAGTGTACAAATGCATTTGAATATAGAACTATAGGCTATGAAATTATTTCTTTAAAGAGGAAAGCACTGTATTAATTAACATGAATGCTAAAACCAAAAATAAATTTTATTCACTGCAGCCAGTGTTAAGTGATGCCTTCCCCTCCTCTAGATCCTGCATCCGGTTTGCAGTGTCCTTGCTGTCCTGTGGTGAGACAAGGCTGCTTTCAGAACACCAGCAGCTGGAAGCTTAGTTGCTACATCAGGAGGAAATTCATGGCTCCATAATTTCCATATGGATACATTTCAGATATAAAAATCCTATCCATATGGAAAGCATTATAAGAGGGAATACAAGTGAATTAGTAATTTCACAGCTTTACATACCTAAACCTTTAGCATTAAGGTAATTTTCACTGGTTAAACTTAGAAAATAAAAGGAATAAGCCTGCTTTGCTCTTAAGGTTCAATCTCTTCTTTTAAGTAAAAAAAAAATAGACATTGTGCCACAATCATGTTGAAGGTTAAAGGAGAACACTTTAATTTAAGGAGGTATCATTTACATTGGTTACCTTTGGATCTGTCACCAAGCCTACTCATGGGCTTTACTGCTCCTATTTTTTTTCCAGAAAAAGTTAAACCATTTGTTAACCACAATCATTGCTTCTACCTTGTTTAACACCCTTTCTTGGAAGAATTAATCATTGGTGTTAATTAGAATATTTATTACATAGAACATACATGTAAATAAACATGCATATATATTTATATATACTGACTATATAGTTCATATAAGACACAGGTATTACTAAATGGCATGAATTTTAACAGATATATTGATATAGACCCTATATGTAAGTATATGTGTGTATGCACATATGAATCTACATAACATTAACTAAGGCTATTTACTTTGCAGTCTAATAGAGCCCATGGGGCTGGGGCTGGGGCTCAGTGGTAGAGTGCTCATCTAGCACCTGCAGGGTACTGGGTTCAATCCTCAGCACCACATAAAAATAAATAAATAAATAAATAAAATAAAGGTATCATGTCCAACTACAACTAAAAATATTTTTTTTAAAATTAGAGCCCATTATAAGATTCATTTTAGATTACCAATACATAAACTTGAAATAAAATGATAACTCTTAAATCAAAAAGTTCTCTTCTAGTAGATATATAATTGAAGTCTTTTCTTTTTAAGACTTAAAAGACCAAAATTCACAATATCAGTTCTTATTCAATAAATATTATTTGAAACTGGATTCAAAGGTTAGAAAGTTTAGTTGTTTTTAAAGCATTGTTAATTGGGTACAAAAAAATATATGGACTGTATGGGTGCTTTTAAAATATACAATTTGTCTCCTCTCTTGGAATAGATAACATCAATACATTACTGTTTAAAAAAAAATCATGGAGTTTAGAAGAATCTTAAAATTGAAAGTTAATTAAGAAAGAACCAGATCTGCCAGTGTCTGAAGTTCATCTTCTGAGTCTAAATCCATATCCCAATGCATGTTTGAACATTTATGCTAGAAGATTTGTAAGTCATTTAATGGCTCTTATTTTACAAATGAAGAAACAAATATGAAAATATCTGTGTAGGATTTTAAGTGATAAAGTCAGTAGTCGGATCAAAGTCCTTTAAATGTTATTAATGAGGCGCAACATAAATGAGATTTTCCAGAAAATTTCATGTTAATATTTTCATGACTAGCCTTGCAGTATAATACAGAGAACAGCAGTAGGCAATATATAGCTCAGTTATGATTTACCTCAAAACAGAATTCTATCTTTTTATGTTAACAATGTATACTAGTGAAAAGCTAAAGTGTTTATACCATGATACATGCCATTCATGAAATGGACCCCAATTTCAAAACAAACCTCAAAGATTTTTAGATTCATTAGCCAAGATCCTTAGAGATAATAATAATAACATAATTGAAATTGGAAATACTCAAATCCCAAAGAATGAATCTGTTTAAGGAGGAGACACTTTAAAGGACACAAGAATGTGTTTACTATAGAAAACAGGGACCTGATGAATTAGGATCAGCCTGAATCTCCAACCCTAATTTTTCAAATGCAAAACATGATTTTGAGGACATGGAATAAATAACACAGGGGCCCTGAACCTCTTTAGTAGTGGAGTGGGGGTGCAAAGAATTGGCTGTTGTTGGAAATGGAGCCAGCTGATCCCAAACTCTAGATGATGGCTGAAGATTCCTTTCTGAGTCAACTGGCTTGAACATATAGAACAACCCACACATCCATTTGTTTTTGTGAGCTCCAGATGGATAAGCAGAAAATAACTATTTGGCACTAAAATTTACAATTCATTCACAAATAGTATGACCAAACATTCACATTTCAGCGACTTCGAGGGGGTCGTCTAGATCATTAAATTAGCACTAAAGCAATCATGAGAAAAAGTGCTTCGAATCTGAATCTACAACTAAAGGGGAACACAACTCCCCTAAATTATGAATGGAAGAGAAATTAATATAACCAAAATAGCTGTATAAATCAGTAACTTGTTCTAAAAGATGAAGCAGCAATTCCCGTCCTGAGAAAGATGCGAGAGTTTATAAGCATCTCAGTAGGACTCTTAATTTCATTCGTAAGTTGTGTGAATCTAATAAAAATGTATACAAGCTTTCACAAAATTATCTTATTGCCCCAACTGAAGCATTTCCAGTGATGTTGAACAAAGTCATTTTCCTATTGTTGACATAATAAGTTGTCTCCAAAAAAAAAAAAAACCTCTAGAGAAAATTATTAATTAGATTTCAATTATGCTGCAGAAAAAATATATACATACTCACACACTAAAACGCATTATAATGTTTCTTTAATGTGTTTAAAAATTCAAAAATGTTTTTTAAAGCCACTTAAAAAGTCAAAGCAAAAGCAAGCTAATGGAATATGGTGTCATCCTTCAAGTTGATGTATGTTGAGTTTCCCCAGGTCCTTTGTATGACATTACACAGACAGGGCTGGTGTTTTTCTGAATTATCTTTGAAAATTCTGAAATACTCATTATGGTCTCTTGACAGATATAAGGATAATCTCTGTAGTTCTACCATAACTTGAAGAAAACAATGAAATTAACATTACTCCCCCTTTAGAGTAAAATGGATTGACAGGGCTTAGATACTAATTTTGGTTTCTGTATTTGGATTAAAAACTGCCCTCTCTCCCTCCCCCACCCCCTTTTCTTCATTTCCCTTCTCTCCCGCACCTCCCTAAATCCCTCCTTTCTTCCCATATTCCTATAGTTTCTTTCTTCCTTATTGATATTTTTTTAATCTTTATTTTCTCTCCCTTCCATTGTCCTTAGTACTCATTCTCAATTTTCTCTTATTTCTCAGTAACTCTTTCCTCATTTAAGTAATAATTGCACATGTTTCTAACAGCTTTAACTGTACTTTGTTAGTCAATATGGTTTGAATAACAAGAGATAAAATTGTAATATCACAGAATAAATCATCTTATATGCTGTTAATAGAAATTTGATACATTTTGTTTCAAATATGGCTAGAAATAAATTTTGGTATTTACTTCTTTCGAATGACATTTAAAATATTTTTAAATGACATTTGTTTGAAGAAGCTACATAGGAAGTTTATATTTCTCCAAACATTCAAAGTTTAACAAAAATCCATATTTCTATAATACTGTAATACTTGATATAATAAGATTTTTTTAACTTAAACTATAATTGTTACAAATCTGCCACGTTAATAAAATAACCAGTTTTTGTTTGCATGAATGAAAAATATTGTTTACATGAACACAAATTCCCCTCAAATATTTTTAAATTTAAATTTATTTTTAACTGATGATGAAAAACATAAAAATTGTAGATATTTGTGGGGTCCCATATGATGCTTCAATGCATGTACACATTGTATAATGTTTCAATCAGCTTAAACATATCTATCTTATTTATCATTTATTCAGAGTAAAACATTAAAAAATCCTTCAAGCTTCTTGAAATATACAGTACATTATTGTTACCTCTAGCCACCCTATTGTGCAATAGCACGTCAGAACTTGTTACTCCTAACTAACTTTAACTTATTACCCATTAATCAACCTCTCCCTATCCCCACAACTCTCTCTAGCCTCTACTAACTACCATTATCCTCTCAACTTATATTAAATCAGATTTGTTTTATATTCTACATGTGAGTAAGACCATGCAATACTTGTTCTTCTATACCTGGCATATTTCATTTAACACAAGGATCTCCAATTCTATCCCCGTTGCTGCAAGTGACAGTATTTCATTTTTTATAGCTATAATTATATTCCATTCTGTATGTGTACCACATTTTCTGTATCTATTCATCAGGTAATGGACATTTTGTTTCAATTGGGGGCTATTTTGAATATTGCTAAAATAAACACAGGAGCTTCAATACCTCTTCAACATACTGATTTCATATCTTTGGATATATACCTAGGAGTGGGATCACTGCATCTTATGGCAGTTCCATTCCTAAATTTTTGAAAAACCTACCTACTGCTTTCCATATGTTTGTACTGATTTACATTCCCACTAACAGTAGGCAAGGGCTCCTTTTTCTCCATATCTTCACCAGTACTGTTCTTTTTAGTCTTTTTGATAATAGCTATTCTTAGTGGAATGTTATGTAACTCGTTGTGATTTTGATTTGCATTCCCCTGATGATTAATGACACTGAGTATTTTTTCATACACCTGTTGGTCAACTATGTGTCTTCTTTTGAGAATTGTCTATTTAGACCTATTGCCCATTTTTTAATTGGGTTGTTTGATATTTTTGCTGTTAACTTTTTTGGTTCCTTACATATTATGGATGTTAACCCCTGGTCATATTTATAGTTTACAAACATTTTCTTTCATTTTGTAGGTCATCTCTTTCACTTTGTTAGTTGTTTCTTTGCCATACAAAGGATTTTAATTTAATTTTAGTTGCATTTGTCAATTTTTACTTTTGTTTCCTGTGTCTCTGGGGTTTTGTCCAGAAAATTCTTACCCCTTCCAATGTCCTGAAGTATTTCCCTATTTTCCCTTAGTAATTTCCTAATTTCAGGTCTTACATTTAAGTCTTTAATCCACTTTGAGTTGATTTTAGTAACTGGTGGGTGACAGGGTCTCATTTCTTTCTTTTTCTCCCAGCACTGTTTATTGAAAGGTCTGTGCATGTTCTTAACACCTTTTAAAAATCTGTTGACTGTAGATGCATGCATTTACTTCTTGATCCTACTCTGTTTCATTGGTCTCTGTTTTTTCTTTTTTTTATTGGTTGTTCAAAACATTACAAAGCTCATGACATATCATCTTCCATACATTTGATTCAAGTGGGTTATGAACTCCCATTTTTTACCCCAAATACAAGTTCGTCCAAGATACCTTTGGCTATTCAAAGGTTTTGATGGTTCCATACAAAATTTTAGGATTTCTTTTCTAATCTTGTGAATGCCATTGGTATTTTGATAAGAATTACATTGTATATATAGACCACTTCAGGCAGAATGAACATTTGAACAATATTAATTCCTCCAAGATGTCTGCTCTTGAGTGTGTGTGTGTGTGTGTGTGTGTGTGTTCTTTGATTTCTTCCATTAGCATTTAATAAATTTCATTATAGAGATTTTTTACCTCTTTGGTTAAATTTATTCCAAGACCTTTTGTTTTACTTAGCTATTGTAAGTGGGATTACTTTCTTGGTTTCTATTTCAGATAATTTGCTATTGGTATACAGCAATGCCACTGATTTTACTGTATTGACTTTGTTCCCTGCAACTTTGCTGAATTTGTTTATTAGTACTCTTTTTTTTTTTTGGTGGGTCTTTGGCGTTTTCTGTATAAAATAAAAGATCAAAGATCATTTGTGCCGCGTCCGGCAGAAATGGACCGAGTCCGGCGGGAGACGTCGGGGTTAAAAGATTTCACAGGACACCAAGGTTCTTCATCCAGGGAGAGTCTCTCTTTATTATCTCAGCTCATACTTATATATTTCTTTCAGACAGAATGGAAAGTTACTGGTAGGCGGAAGCAAGGACGGAGGGGGGCAGGTGGTCCTTGTCGACTCATACTGAGCCTTCAACCAGGAACCTTATCAGACCCAAGCAGGTCAGGACGTTCCCACATGACTGTTATAGGCTGAATATGAAAACAGACACCACAAATCTTTCAAGGCCTTGGGAGCTGGCCTCTTTGACGTGCACACAAGAAACCAGGGCCGGTACCAAGCCCCGGGGGCCAGGGGGAATCCGAGCCAGCAGTTCCCCCTCTTTTGTTTGTTGCACGCCAAAGGGAATCAAGTAGCCCCTGTCTTAGGTCGTTCACTGCCCTTACAGTGCTTACCCGTCTCTGGGGAGGCCCCATTCCCCTGTCTTAGGTTGCAGTGCAAGCGTGAAAGTTGCCCGTCTCTGGGTACTACAAGATCAGCTCATTGTTGCCAAGGCATTAAGTGGTAGCGATCCAGCCAGTCATTATTAGGTCTTTAATCAGTTCCGGTTCGACAAGGCATAGAGTCAGAGGAGAGGAATAATAAGGAAGAAAAAGGGGGCAAAAGGAGAAAGGCATGAAGCAGGGATCATTGTAGAAAAATCATCTTCGAATTGGTCGGAGACAAACTTCAGCAAGATCATCCTTGGTTTGTAGGCGTTGATAATGGACCTGTATTGGCTTAGAAGTCAGAATGTTAATTTGGTCTTTAATAAATTGTGTCATTCTCTTGACAAGGCAGGGGCCTACAGCAACTATAAGGAGGAGACCGAAAAGCGGTCCCATATTGTGAGTGGCGGCATCTGCTTTAGCATTGCCTTCCGCCAGAGGCCCAGGAAGCTCCGAATGTCCAATGAATAAAGGATCTCGTCTAGCCCAAACAAGGAGCTGAACCGTTTGTAATTGTTCCATGATGGTAGATTGTCTGCCAATATAGGGGGCTGTTTCAATAACTAAGGCTAAATTGGCAACATAGAGACTATCAGTGTACACATTAAGTGGGATGGAATTGTATAGTTTAAGGGCCATAATTAGAGCCTCAACTTCTGATCTTTGGGCAGACAGTTTAGGAACAGGGTGTCGAATTACTTGAGATCCATCAAAAACAACAGCAAACCCCCCTTTAGCTCCCTCTGTATAAACAGTCTGAGCTCCCGGGAATTTGACTTATTTTTAAACATGCATCTTGATTTTATTCTCCTGCTTGATTGCTCTGACTAGGACATCAAGTACCATGTTGAATAAAAGTGATAAAAATGGGCATCTTATTGTTCCAGATTTAGAGAGAAAACTTTTCACTTTTCCCCATTTAGTCTTATGCTAGCTGTTAGCTTAATCTACATATCTTTTGTTATGGTGAAGTGAATTTTCTCAAATGCCTTTTCTTCATGTATTGAGATGGTTTTGGGTTTTGTCCTTCATTTTTTGTGGACGTATTATATCATGTTTACTGATGTATGTATGTCAAACTACCTTTGCTTTCCTGCAATGAATTGCACTTGATCATGTTGAATAATCTTTTTAACATGCTGTTGGATTTGATTTGCCAATATTTTGTTGAAGTTTTTTGCATCTATGTTCATCAAAGATATTGACCTATAGCTTTATTTTTGTGTGCATGTGTCCTTGTCTGGTTTGGTTATTAGGGTAATGCTAGCCTTCAAGAATGAGTTTAGAAGAATTCCCTCTCTGTGGTTTTTGGAAGAATCTGAGAGTAATTAGTGTTATTTGGTTAAATGATTGGTGGAGCTCAGCAATAAAGCAATTTGATCCTGGGTTTTTTGAAGGGAAACATTCCATTACGGCTTCCATCTCATTATTTGTTCTTGGTCTGTTCTGGTTTCCCATTTCTCCAAGATTCAATCTTGGTAAGATATATGTGTCTAGGAATTTGTCCCTTTCTTCTAGGCTATCAAATTTGTTGGCCAATAGTTATCTTAAATATAGAAAAATTACTGCTTTTTTATTTTATGCCATTGTATATTCAACATTTTAAATTTTGATATGAAAATATTCTAGACATAATAAAGCACTTTTCATAGAAAGTTTCCCTGGTTCCCCTAAAAAAGGAGTCTTTATTATGTTAAATTTTAAAAAACATAGCCCAAGTTACCTTTCCTCTCAAAATAGTTCTTATGTATATTTCCTCTTGTTTTCAGTTTTCTCCTTCAGTCCATTTCACACATCCAAATTTGTGTAATTGCCAAATTACATAAGCAGTTTTATCTCATATGGTTAATGCTGTAGGAGATGGTAGTCAAGATGAATCTGGGGTGAGAACCACCAATAGGAAAGGACAAGCAGCTTTTTCCAGCCAAGGTCATTTCAGTGTGAGCACTCATGGACCACTGTGTTGATTTTGATGCCCTTTCTGCCTCCACCCAAAGAAATGCCTATTTTATAAATGAGACCTAAGTTCCAGCCTCCTTCTCCTTCTCCGCTATAAGGGCGCCCTTAGTTCCTGACTTTGTGCCTGTTATGAGGTCCTTTCCCTTTTCTGATAAAACTTTAACAGTCATATTTCCATGGCTGTGACAAAATAACTGAGATAGATCAACTCAAAGGAGGAAAGGTTTATTGAGGTACCCAGTTTCAGATGTTCATGGTCACCTGACCCCTCGTTTTGGGCCTATGGTAAGGCAGAACACCAAGGCAAGGAGCACGTGGTGGAGCAAAGTTGTTTATCATATGGTAGATGGGAAGCAGAGAAAGGGAAAGGAGCCTTGGGTCCAACATACCCTTTGAGGGTTCACCCCCAGGGAAACTTCCTCCATCTAAGCCCCCACCCCTAAAGTTCTCACTACCATCAGCTAGGGAGCAAACCTTCAACACATGGGCTTTGGGGGGACTTTTAAGATCCAAAGGCTTACACTCTTTTTGGAGGGAGTACCAGGGATTGAGCCTAGAGACACTTAACCACTGAACTACATTCCTAGCCCTTTTTATTTTTATTTTGAAACAGAGTCTCATTAAGTTGCTTAGAGCCTTGCTAAATTTCTGAGGCTGGCCTAGAACTTGAGATCCTCCTGCCTCAGCTTCCCAAGCAGCTGAGTTTTTAGGCATCTGCTAGTGCACCCAGCCCATTACACTTTCTTTCACAAACATCACAATATGGCTTTATAACTCTGTAGGGAAAGTCTACCTACTCTCCACAGGGTCCAACTTACATTATCATTCATGTTCCTTACCCTCCCAACACCCTCATCGTTCAAGCTATGGGACACAACTGTAGTGGTTCATTGTCCCAAAGCCCTAGTTATCCAGATTAGAAATAAGGGATGAAGGGATGGGATGGATTGTTTCTTTAGGAGAGCCCAATATGAGTTTAGCACTTCAAGTATAACAAGCTCTGTGAAAAGGGTTTTGTCACTCCAAGTCTGAATCTAATTAATGTCTCCCTTTCACCCAATAGTATAGATACACCTCAGTTTTCCTGGTATTCCAACAAGTAGGAATTCAATTTGAGCATAGAAATACATATACATATATCACTCAAAGACAAACTATAATATTCCAAAAGAATAACTCATTCACTGTAAGGAATAGAGTATTTACAAACGTACTTGATCCCCCTTTGAACAGTCTGAATTCTAAGCTTTGCTCAGAAGTATATAAGTACATAAAGCATCCATTAAGGTTTTTTGTTGTTGTTTTTTAAGTCTACAAAGCTATGTGTCCCTGGACAGACACCTTCTACACACATGAGAAAAGCGTAGGCCGTGGATTTAAAATGATCTCTGTGACCACAAGCTTCCTTATTGAACAGATTGTCAAACTCAGAACTCCATTTTTAATTATCCAGGGCATTCTTTAAAGATTAAACCACAAAAAAAGTTAACTTCTAAGAATTCAAAAAGACCAGAGCCCACAATGAGTCCTTTGGCTTTCAACATCCTGCAACAGAAGGTCTTGGCAAACAGGATTGCTGAATAAGCTCTCACAGGTTCACTTTTCTCATTTGTAAAAACAGAAAATAAAACCTGACCTTCCTGTTTGTTTCATGGGGCTTTATGGTGAGGTTCTAATGAGATGTCTGTGGAAGCACTTTTAATACATGGCATTTTGTAGAAAATAAATGGAAGTCATTCTGTTGTGATATTCCAAAAATTATTCTTACTCTTGAAAGGGGGGTAATATCTGTATTATATTATAACCGATCACAAGAACTGGAGTATGTATTTCAGCACTCCATATATACTGGGCAAACTTGATACATATCCTCTCATTTAGTTCCCACAAAACAGTGTGAAGTTGCCATCGTAATTGTCACCCCTATTTTGTAGGTTAAAAAAATCTGAAGAACTTACAAGTAAAGAATAAAGAGGTAGTTGTGAGGGTTGCAAACATTATGTGTGCACTTAATGCCACTGAACTGCACACTGAAAAGTGGTTAAGTTGGTAAATTATATGTATATTATGCCACAATAAAAGAAATTAATAATAAAATAATTGGGAAACAAAGCCAGGAAGTTTACAAATACAACTGAGCTCACAGAGCTAAGGTAATTATTTCAGTTGCATAAAGACAGAAATATTTATATTTCGAAAATACACAGAAGCTTGTAGATCTATAGTTCCATCTTCATAATTTTGAAAACTTAAAAAAATTAAAGTTTACCAACATCAAATAATTTTATTGATTTTTTTTGTCTTTAACTTCATACTTCCTGGACATGTATCATATGCTTGAATTCCTATTAAGAATATATCGCCATAGACTGAGTTAATACAGTTATTAAAACAAATACCTATTATCCCATTTTCTCATTTCCAATCAAAGTAGTTTGCTTTATGCTAACTTTTGTTGAACTTTTTAAGTTGCCAAACTAGAATTATTCATGAATTCTTGAAATGATACTGGGTTATACTTATTTCAACCATGTTCTATGAAAATATAAATGATCCTATAACATTTGCAATCTAATCGTAATTCATTTCATAATGGCAATCTCAAAACACGTTAATTTTGTTAATTATATCACTCTCATTGACTTTCTCAGCTCATTTTCACTTTTGGTGAAGAGATACTTATGACATTTAGTGTTTAATGTCATTAGCTTTTTTTCTGAATAAAGATGGGAATATTGTTCAGCAATTTTGCAATCTAACAGGAGCAAACGGAGGATATGGGTGCATCTGTTGATGACACACATGCTGAAAAATCATAGTTGTTAAGAAATAACTATGATCTAAAAAGAAAGGGGACTGTACTGGGAAGAAATGGTCCAGGAGGGTTAAGAGGAGGTTCTTTGGCAGATTGCTTTGCCCAGCATGCTGTAATATCTCTTTCCAAAGCATATTGGCATAATACACTGAACAATCTTGATAAGGGAGACTTAATTAAAATGCTGTAAGCATAAGATCTCTGCCTTCGTGCTATAGAAGATTTTGTCAAAAGAATATTATTACAAACCTAGCAGGATTTTTAAAATGTTTTATTCACTTGTAGCCATCCCACTGATTACTGTACGGTTGGAAGTATAACACAACCAGTCGGTTCTTAATAAGGGCTTTTAAAAATCACAGCATGTTCTTTAGTCCCTCAGTACAGGATGAATGTGACATTAGGGACACAAATATCATTACCTTGATAAATTACTGACGGCATAATGATTATGGAAATCGTCATCGACTGGTCATCAGTCACAATTTATTTCAAATCAATGTCTACAATTTGTAGCCTGGATGGAAGTTTTATCAAAACCCCCTCTGGTATAGCACAGCTCTTTGGAGCTCACGTCCCCCTAAGAGTATTGCAGCTTTGTCTTGCATCATCTGCTGTTCATGAATGGAACCACTCAATGATTCCATGGCCTCAAGCAATCCAAATTAGTCAGAAGAACATTGGGCTAGGCACACTCCTAGGCAAACTCATGGAGAAAAGCAGTTTAATTTAAGAACCAGCAAATGTGCCAAACTACAAAAATCCCTCCCCAGACACGGAGTTTCCCATTTTTTTCCCTTTCCAACTACAATAAATGGTAATGTCTGACTTTACTGTGTTGTTAAATTGCAAATAAATTGTTGAAGAATCATAACATGATAGGCATTTACATCATCAAAACCATCTCTGTAAGAGGAAGTATAATTTGCCTGCCTTTGTCTGAGACTTACTAGTGTTCCATTATTCTTTTTCCAACACATTTAACATTTCAAGTCATTTTAGGTCAGGATTGTCCTAGGACTCAATCCTTGTGGATTGTGATATAGTATTTTTACTAATTTCTAAGTTGATCATGATATATGGAGGATCTCAAGGTGGCCAATGCTAGTGAGGATAAACTTCTATAAGGAACATGTTGTCCCCAAATCCTGCAAAGTCAGATGAACATTATAGATGGTAAAGTACACTTTAGTTAGCATGGGAATTTAATTTGAATATGAACAAGACTGATTTCTTTTTTAAGGCTGCTTGTTGTTCTGCTTTTGTTCCTTTACTTGGGAACTGAAATAATTCGTTGCATTGGTACTTTAGTTGGGATAGAAACGATGTAGAAATGTTAATGAAACCCAGCAATAGTAATACTGGTCCTTAATTTTATAGTTCTACTTTCAAAATATCACATGTAATTTGACCCTTAATAGACTTCTTTCTGAGTTGCAACAAAGGAGATTACTATTTTAAGTTTAAAATTGGCAAGTATTTGTCTAGACTTATATAGCAATTTCAAAAAAAAAAAACCCAAAACAAGAAAAATGAATAATATTAATTACTTATTATTTATTAATTGCCAGTTATGATTCTAGCATCCTCTTAAGCATCCCAGGTATGTTATTTGGTGTAACTCCAGTAAGAACCCTACGATCAATGTTTAAACTGATGAAAATGAATCATAATTGCCTAACATTATGAAGAAGGGTAGAAAGCAGATCTGTTTGAACTTAAGGTTATTATTTTTCATGTAACACAAAACACCTTGGAATATGAGTGATACTTAAGTTGCAGAAACTAGTTGTCTTGTTTTTGGAATTTTTATGTGACTAGCATTTTGGAGTGTTTATCATACTGATATCTATATATCAAGTTCAGGAAAGGAAGGAGGAAGGAAGGAATTAAGGAGGAAATGGAAAATCAAGGAAAGAAAGGGAAAGGGAGGAGAGAAGGAAGGGAAGGGGGAAGAGAAGAAAAGAGACATGGACCCAGACCTTGAAGAATTATTACTTATCCCTAACTCACTGTTCTCCTTCCTCTTTAATTCCAAAGACAACTAGGACACTGACAGATATTTTCTCAGTACCAACAATATGCCAAGACCTATAAATCTAAAGCAAAGCTGAACATCATTCCTGCTTCATCTGCTAAATCTCCCCTCCATTCTGAGAGCTGTAGCTCTGTCGATGGCACCAGCATCTTCCAATCAACATGTTTGAGACTTTATGATGACCTCTGCTGATTCCCTGCAATATTTCACTGAAGAGTATACCTTGTTGATTTAACTTCTCTCGTGTACTTACCACAGATGCTTTTCTCCCCATAGTTCTAGCAATTCAATGAATTATTCTGACAAAGTTATAAATGACCCATTGAGAAGGCATGATTGCCCCTTTAACTGACACTTCTGTGATGGTTTCCCAGGATAAGATGAGGTTCTGTGGTCAGAATTGTGTCTGATTATCTGGGACAGGCTGCTGCTCATGGACTGCAGATATTAGATTTTTTATGTTATCTTTATCTTGCATCTTGAACTTCTACTCTGTACACACCAAAGAAAGTCACTGTTCAGCACTATATAGTGGAATGAATGTCCATGGCTCATTCAGAACCTGCAGTAGGAAACAGCCCAGAACTGGACATAGGATGGACAGGTATAGGCTTCAGGGCTAGATCAGTCACTTATGAGCTATGTGCATTTGGCTTGTTTATTTAAAAGTATTTATTTTAAAAGTATTACTGCTGCATACTGGGTCATTTGGAGGAGATACAATAGTAATCAAAAACTCAAGATGCCAGACTTAATGGCATTTAATTCTGATGTAGGAAGATAGACAAAGGCAAGGAAACACCTAAATAAAATGAAATTGTTTCAAATACCAGTTGGAGGTATTTTTTTTAATAATTGGATGATATGATAGAAAATAAGGTGAGGGTATGAGAGCTGCTGCATTTAGATATATTGAAGAAAAAGAAAACACCTTATTTTTAAAATATTGTTAGTTGTTATTTATTCATTTATTTTTATGTGGTGCTGAGGATCGAATCCAGTGCCTCACATGTGCTAGGCAAGTGCTCTACCACTGAGCCACACCCCCAGCCCAAGGAAACATCTTCTTAAGGAGAGATATTTGAGCTTGAGGAACCAGCCAGGAAAAAAAAAATGGGAGGAATACTAAATACAAAGAAGAGCAGAAAGAAGGAAAGTTAGGGTGGCCAGAGCGCGGTGGGGCATGAGATCTGAGCACCAGGTCTTGTAAGTCATGAAAAGAGACTGGACTTAATTCAGGTGTGATGGGTAAACCATTGGTGGGCTTAAGCAGAGGAGTAACATGATTGATGTCCTATTGTGAGCCATGTAAGAAGGGATGGTAAAAGGACCAATGGAAGCAATGAGTCCACTTAAGCAGCTGTAACCAGAGATGCCAAGCCAGGTCATCACCCCAAAAGCCCAAACCGAACTCAGTAATTCTGATGGAATGGAGCATTTGGGTAATACTGAATATCTAAAGAGGCTTTTTACAATTATTATTTATGTGCATTAAAATTATTTATTTTGATATGTAATAAATTAAGTTTAGATTTATAGGAAAGGATCCACAAACTCAGAACAAATACTTCAGAAAATTTATTGGCTTTATTCTTTGCCTGACTCTCACTTTAGAGAAAGAACAGGGAATTTCAGGGGGAAATTTGGAGGGTTGAGGGAAAAAAACACTTATTTCAAAATAACACTGAAGAGGCAAATCAATTGCTGGGCTATCGCTTTAGGTATCATACCAACCATGGTTCTATCTATCAATCAATAGCGTGTAGCAAGTGCCTCACCATACAAGATACTGTGCTAACAATGAAAGGAGATATAAAAAGGATGAGTAAATTCCTGCTTACACGGAGTTTGCAGTCTCATGCAGAGCTGGGATGCATTCACAGAACAGGTAATCCTACCTGGCAGTATACTCTGTGATCCAAACAGGATGTGCCAGGGAATGGGGGGTGGGGAGCACACAGCTTGTAATCAGAAAAGAAGAAAGCCCATAGCCTTTGCAAAGGAGATTGGGTTAGACTGGAGCAGAGAATACACGTGGGCTGCTATATTGTAAGGGAATAGTGGGAAATGAGGCAAGAAAAGAAAATTGGAACCAGATTGCAGAGGGGGTTTAATGCCTGGTAAGGAATGTTGACTTTGTACTATTGGTATTGGGCAGCTCTTGAAGGGTTTCAAGCGAGGGAATGACATGTTGAAAAGGTATGTGGGAAGATGAATCCAACAGCTGTGTGCCAGCCAGGCAGGAGGGAGATGCATCAGGAAGCAGCTGCTGTAGGTGACTAGAGTTGAGGGGCAATTTGATTTTTCTGGTTCCAAGTTTCCAAAGTAAAATAATCATATATATACTTTATAGACACATAATTTTATATATTCCCCTCATTTCTGCTTATGCCTTTACATCAAGAAGTGTTTTTCCTTATGCAACATTAAAGTGAATAGTTCCCTCATAGAAAAATTATTTGCCTTTTTCTCCATTATCTTCTTAATTAATAGTGACAGACTCACTAAAAACTGACAAGGAAATAGCAAAAGAATAGGAAGTAATGAAAACAAGTGAATGTTTTGCTAAGGAAATGTTTATTACAGTGGTTCTCATCATTATGAGTTAATTACAGGCTCTCGGCAAATATCCCATTGTGAACTCAGAGGTGCAATATGTTTTACTTGAGAAAGTGAAATAGTGATTTCCTTTCCAGTATTCAGTTGCATTTCCTGCTATTTTAAGACTACTCAGTGGTACCAATGTACTTTGACAACCAATTATCCCAGCATGTCTTTGCAGCATATTTTAACTATAATGCTTTTTAAAAGCTTGAATTGCAAAAACAGAGTTCTGTCTTAATTGATCAGATGTGCATCTAGAGTTGTTGGAATACTATTTGTGTAATATCTGAAGAAATTAGCTGGCTTATGTAAGCAGAAAAAAAAAACACCTGTTGGAATAAGGCACACTGAATTTCCTCTGAAACTATTGTTTACAATTTTTCTCCAAACTTTCTTTCCCATCTCCACTCTTGAGGAAAGATGACATGTAGCTCTGAGTTCTGACCAAAATAAAGAATAAGCCATACCATAAACAGAATCTCCATTGAGTTCAGAATCTGATTGACTGAGGCCATTTGCCATCTGATTATTAGTTACTGGCATTGCCAGCATCAGACTTTGCCTATACCATCTTCCTCTAGCAAACTTGGTTCAAAGAATGCCTTGGTACACATTCTGCAAGCGAAAGGTGAATTTACAGAGTAAGAATTCTCCATGTTAATGTTGCCCTAGTGCCTGTTAACTACAATTCATTGTTTAAAAACTGACGTCTGTGATTGATTCAGGCACAGGGCCATTGCTTAATTTACTTTGGTTTGATTTTTTTTTTCTTCGCCCTCCCAATTGGCTTCTCCAGAGGAGGAAAGTCAGACAGTAGTTACTGCTTTGGAAAGAAAAGATAAGCTGAACACTTTGGAATGCATTTTTCTAACACTCCTTTGCCAAGTGTTACATGACTGTATCAAATTTCTTTAGACTTTGATAATGAGAAACAGACAATTCCATAGAAAATACAACCAAGAGATTTGCAGTAATAGGGGGTTTCAGAAAGACACATGGTTCTAAATGGCACTAAGATTATGTGCTTTAGAGTTCTGAATCTTTTATTTTTTTCATGTTTGAGTAGACCCTATGGTTGATTATCAGGTTGAGCAAGGGCAGAGGCCCGTCTCCTGATTATAAGTGTGCATGTGTGTAAAATTTTCACACATAATATAATATTTCAAAGTTATTTTTATGGAGGCTCAGGGGTCCCAGAACTTAAACAAAACTGCTGATCATTGGCTCCAAGAAATACTTAGAAGGAATCATAGTTTTTTTTACATCATATGGAGTCATTTGCAGACTTTGGGGCTACAGATCACATAATGTTTATTTATTCAGCTGGCTTTGGAGATTTGAGCAATATTTGGAGACACATGAATCTTTGCCATGCTTAATAAAAAGTATACTCAGAGGTATTGCTACAAGCATTTTTATATACAAAAGGTTCTCACAAGCAGGGGTTGATATTGACAAAAATGTAATTTTGAAATTAAAAAGAAACAATCCCAGAAAAAAAAATTGTCCAGCATCTTATTTCTTAAGAAATCTTTATCAGACCTTATGTCCCCTGTGCTCTAAAGCTTAAAAATACATTATTACCTTTTACAAGAACACTGTAAACTATAACTTGCATTATTTTTTCTGATTATCTATGACAAACAAGGCCTGGTTCACCTTCTAAGAATAATCATTTAACACAGATGTGTAATTTTGTTGGCATTATTAGTAAGCTTTAGGTCACAAAGTCAAGCGTTATTTTCTATGAAAGAAGATGTAATAAATATTTGATAGCTATGGCTTTTGAGAAACATTCCACCTTTCAATCTTGAGGCATTCTTTCAACATACAGGCCAATCAGAAGTCTTTAGCAGATGTAAAATGCATCTTATCTACTACTCTTTGAGAAATATAAGAATCTCAAGATGCACCCGAAATATTCATTTACACGGACAGTATTCTAAGCAGGGCTAGAATTTGCTGAATGTTTCAGTTACTACTTATTTATTCAGGTTTGTTTCCTTCCTTCTTTCCCTCCCTCCCTCCTTCCATCCCTCCTTTCCGTATTTTCTTTTCCTGCTTTTTCTTTTTTACCAACGCTCCTAAAATTTCCTAAATCCCTCACTTGTCAAAATGCCTTTGCTCTATAATATATGCAGATGAGTAAATTTATTGATAGTATTTATATTGCATAATCTTTTATTTGGTTATTTTAACGATAGTTTAAAGGGTAATATATTTCGTATCACAAATCATTTTCTTTTAATGCTTTTTCTCCTCTCTTTTTCTGTTAATTTACCTGCCCAAATTATTTTAATAGCTTTATTGTGAAATTCTCCTTTGTATAAGCTTCTCTGTTAATATCTAATTAGTATAGAGAAATTTCATTGACAGAAAGAGGACTCATTTGTGGAATTTTGCCAAGGTAATTTCTGTATTCTTTGCTTCAAGTGTCTGAAAACTGTGCCCACACATTGAACCCGTGACCCACTCTTGTGATCCACGCTCACCTCTTTAATATTGATTTGTCTTTGGTTTGGATGGAAACTATTACATTTTGTGTTAATGTTAAAGATGTGTTTCAAGCAAGTGTTATTATTTGATAAGATGTTAAAAATCAGAGTCCTTTAAAAGGATTCATTAATGAAAAAGTAGATATTTAATTCAACACTAAAAGGAGCAGAATAATGTCTTTTAGTTACAAAAACTTCACACACACACACACACACACACACACACACAAACTCTTCTGCAAATACTAGATAAAGAACAATTGCATGTAAAAGAGTAGAGTCATAGAAGACCATTGACTAATATCATTTTTTTTCATTTGCTACTATATTTCTTATTAAATGCAGTAGAATATTTAAGATTTCATCAAGCCATTTCATCTGATGACACATTAGTATATATATTATCTCTCTATTTATATGTGTGTGTGTGTGTGTGTGTGTGTTTTGTTTTGTTTATTCAGAGCTGGGGATTGAAACCAGGGCCTCACATATTCGAGGCAAGTACTGTACCACTGTAAGGTACAGTTTCATTTTCCTGCTTCCATCTCTTTTTACCAATATCACTGTTATCTTTTTTCTCACATACCCATCCAAGCTTTTTCTACAAAAAAAAAAAAAATGCCTACGTGCAGAAAAGAAATATATGCCAAGCTTTGTCACAGACCAAACTGCCATGAAAAGCAAGTCAAAAAGAGGGCAAAACCAAGCATATTTTCAGGTCTCACAATGTGCCAGACACTGCAGAAGATAATTTTTTACATGTGATATCACAATTAAAAGAGAATTGTTCTAAATTTTTTTCTCTATCATATTATATATATACAACTGTATTCTAGTTCTTCTATTATTGTTACTTGATGATTTTGGTGAGCAGATGTCCATGTCCAGTTTGAAGCCACTCGATTGTGTCCAAGGAAAACGATATATGAAACATGAAAAGCAACTCAAATGGAATAGTTTTGTTCATCAAGTAGTGTATCCCATAAGAAGTAAGAGATATCTCAGTCCTCATTGAAGTTATCAGTGAGCCAAAGTGTAGGAACAAACAAGAAGTTTGGCTGAGTTATCAGAAAGAATACTTATAATGTTTCTAAAGCATGTCATGAAAAATGTTAATGAATTTGGGGTGCTTTTATGAAAAAAACCACAACTGCATTTATGAGCTGGTTTTATACATATATTTTTTCTAGATAAATTATTAAATTAAATGCTACTTCAACCCCAAGAAGCAGAAAAGAATGGAGCATAGGAAAAAATTAACAGTCCAGTTAAAATATATTATTTCATCCATGCCAAGATGAATTAGATCACATCTGTGACAGTGTTTGAGCCTCTGATTGTTTGTATTTGTAGCTGAATATTCAAAGAACTGTAAGCAATGAATTTTTAACAAAATCACAATGACTCTGTTACTTTCATGAAGATTTATTAATACTGACTACTAAATAAAAATGTCAGAGACACGGTAAATACCATGCATAAAAGGCATAAAGAAACGCTACATTGGTTTGAGGACAAATAGGAAATGTAATTTACATTCTGAGCAGAAAATGAATTTCTAGTAATGTTAGGAAAAAGCAGACTCTAAGCAAAAAAAAAAAAGTAATGGTTCTCATGATACCTGGATAAGAAGGCAAAATTGAAACAAATTCAGGCTCTGTGATGTTCAAACAAGGCTGACCCTGGGCAAGACTGTCAAGTGGCTTGTCCTTTCTCCTGGATCCGGAGATCTAAGATTATGGCCGCAGTCAAGAATCATTATTTTAAGTTTCCCACTCAAGAAATGTTATGTATACTAACCTCCATCCTTTAATGGCAGTGTTATTCAAACCTTCTGACTATGACTCACTTAGGAACGCATATATCTCAACCTACTTTCACTTTCCAGAGGAAAAAGACCCCATGATAACAAAATACATTGGAAAAAACAAAATAACACACAACATCTGACCAATATTGCAATTGTACAGTAAAATCAATTGATGAACAAATTTACAATCTATTAGTAATACTACAAATATGTTAATTCATGTATGTTTGTCTGCAACCCAGACCAATTCAAAACAGCAGTAATAACCGCATGTCTCTCCCAGGATTTCAGGAATTCTAACAATTTTCACATGCATCTGAATAGCAGGAACACTTCGAGGCTCTCAAGTGTTGGGTTGCAGTCAGGTGCCCTGGTGGAATATTGGTTTAGAGTTCTCAGTTAATTCAGGCAGCTTGCTAATATTAGTTCATGAATAGTATCTGCCACCAACTCAGCAAATACTAGTGAATATCCATTAGCAGTGATACACTGCACATTATTCAACTGTAAGAGGCAAAGATGAGTTTTCCACCGGGCTGAACTCTAAAGTTCCATAGGAGTCCATTGAGCTTTAGGGACCTCAGTATGAGCTCAGTGATAAGGAGCTGACAGAATCAGGGGCTGCTCCCACGTGGAGGTTACATTGCACCCTTGGGCTCTTAGGTGCCTAATGTGTGAAAAAGTTGAAAACTATCAACCAGATAGAGACAAAGAAAGACAGGGAGACAGTTGTGCCTCAGTCAGCCATAGAGATCTACTGACCCTTCAAAGTACACATTAGAATCAGAACCTAGTTAGGCCACAAGTGGTAAGCCAGTTCAAGGAACAGTTTGAGTTGCCAGCAGTGTAGACAGTGGTCATATCAGCTGAGATATGGCTCAGAACCAAATAAGCTTTAGGGGAGGTCTGGTGGGATGGGAACATATGAGATGAAATTCAAGGCAATGGGTAAGCAGCTCTTATTTGTTTAAATTGAAACCATAGAGCCCTACTATTCCAGATAGGGAATGTGAATGCTCAGATTCCTCCATGGGAGCTTTCTCTGTTAACTTGCTCTTTCCCATCTAAGCTAGTGTTTCCCAGAGGGCATCCTCCTTTTCCCAAGACTTTAAAATATCAGTGCTAAATCAGCAGGCCA
The DNA here is from genome assembly GCF_964194105.1 of Spermophilus citellus. Taxonomy (NCBI): domain Eukaryota; kingdom Metazoa; phylum Chordata; class Mammalia; order Rodentia; family Sciuridae; genus Spermophilus; species Spermophilus citellus. The sequence continues at coordinate 54,852,149 of NC_138196.1, read as the reverse complement.
CACCTTCCATTTATTGGTTCTCTACTTTCTCTACAGAGAGGCAACTCTGTCTCAAATTAGGGTTCCATGATTCTACTTGTCTGAACATGTCAGCCATCTGTGCAAAGTAAAGTGTATTCTAATAGGAAATACATACTTTTTTGACCCATTATAATTTTCAGTTACATTATTCAAGTACCACTAACATCAATTTAAAAGCACCTTTCATCCTTAGGTGGAGCTTAAGAATAAGAAAAATATTTAATAAATTCATCTTTTTGTTTTTTATTTATTTATTTATTTTTGGTACAAGGAATTGAACCCAGGGGCACTTAACCACTGAGCCATATCACCATTCCTTTTTATATTTTTGTTTTCAGACAGGGTCTCAGTAAGTTGCTTAGGGCCTCACTAATTTAGCTGAGGTGGGCCTCGATCTTGCAATCCTTCTGCCTCAGCCTCCCAAGCTTCTGGGACTACAAATGTGTGCCACCATGCCGAGCAATAATTTCCTTTTGAGTAATAAGTTTTGGTATGCTGGCTGTTAACTAGTAATGTGTTGTTTGGACGTCAGCTTGGAGCATGGGATTTAGATCATACTAACTATAGTCAAAATCTGTTGATATTCTATTAATAAATCTTTGAAGTAAATGTTTGTCCTAGAGATTTTATTTTTCAAAAAGCCAAGGACAAATGTCCTTCTTTCTTCTTCTCCTTTTTGTTGTATTTTTGTTGATGATGATGGCCCTGAAGGAGACAGGGGGTGGGAAGACATCAAATGCATTATTTGGAGTTGGTTTAGATACCTTAGGTTTTCCGCTAAAAAAAATATTCTGGTCCACTTGACCCTGAATCCTCTTTGTGTTTGATCATAGACACGCTGACAGTACCATCATCACATGCCTACACAGAAGATGGTAAAAATGAGGGGTTGAAGGCTTGCGAAAGCACTTTCCTCATTGATAAAATTGGCAGTGACCTTAATCAGTGACTCTCTAAGCTTTTTAGCACGGACAGAAATAACCATTTTTTTCCACTCTGTCTATTTTCATCATAGACACTTTTTTCCTCTGATCTTCTGATATGATACGTGTCCCTGGGTTTATAGAGCTTTAGGAATCTGGTCACTGTGCTCTTCTATTTGTATTATGATTCTTATCAGAATCCCCCCAAATGTATATTTAAGGAGTCTTGATTGGAAAAGCCTCAGAACATAGAAGAACATATAGCTTTGTACAAAGAAATTGGTCAGAATAAGGCCATTTTGAATAATCAGTTTTGTTACCACTGTTTGTAAACTTACACAGCACACAAATTGCTCTGTGACCTATGTGTGTGTGTGTGTGTCTATATATACATATTCCATTTTTTAAAAATCCCTAGATTAGTTAATTTCTAAATATTTGCAAGAGTATCAAATTACTGAAAGTTGAAAACAGTTTTGCAAGATAAAATTTAATAGTAAATAATTATTTTAAGTCACTTGATATTTAGAAACTATAATCTTGATTGCATGGCTAAATTCAATAGCACTCTTAAGTAATTATTCTTCATAAATTAACATGCTATTTTCATCTGCTATAGTTTTAAAGGAATAAAGGCTGTTAACTATAAACTACAGCTAAATCACCCAAATCACAGTCAATCTAGAAGTTTCTAACCCGCTCCTGGTTACTCTTGTGGTGACCAGCTGTGTGTCAGTCATACTAAAGATACACTGAGCAATCCAACCAACTTCAGTTACTTGGCTTGGATGGACACTACCTTGGACCATTTTGTTGGCATATAAGTTCCTTAATTTAAAAAAAAAATCCCACAATCTTAAAAAAAATAAGAAGTCACTGCAATTACATATTTATTTATAAGTTTTAGCTTTAGATGTTTTAATGGTTTGTTCTAACACTAGGAGGACTGAGTCCTGAATCATTGCTAAATATTCAGAAACCCTCTGACACAGAGCCTACTTTTCAGAAAACTGTGTTTCACCAGTGATACTAAATAAACAATGTGATTATTATAACTTTTGTATTTCTACAAATTATGTAATTATAAACAATGAAAGAAAGATTCTATCAGTATATCTATACTAAACAATTACAACTAAAAAGATAATTATGGCCAGGCGTGGTTGCACACTCCTGTAATCCCAGTGACTCAGGAGGCTGGAGCAGAAGAATCACAAGTTCAAAGCCAGCCTCAGCAATTTAGCGAGGCCCTAAGCAACTTAGTGAGAGACTATATCTCAAAATAAAATAATAAAAAGAACTGAGGATTTGGCTCAGTGGTTAAACACCCCTGGATTCAATCCCTGATACAAAAAAAAAAAAATGTGTAATTGTGTTTATCTTGATGTTGGTGGTCCACTTACTAACACTTCACTATAAATAAAAATGTCAAAATTACTAGCATCATTAGTATTAGGATATATGCAGATAGAGATATGGATATATTGGTATTTCTCAAAACTTTTAGCAAGTAGAAAGTGTAAAGGCTCTTCCAAATGTGGTTGGCCAGCAACATCATCTCTGATTACAACAATTAATTCTAAACAGCCAGTGATGCCCTTAGAAGATAATAAAAGATTCTCTAGAAAAAGGAAACTGAAATAACTTCTTAAAGGTGAGCAATGAGTTAGGTGCAGAGCTGTGTATCACAATTTTTGTTTCTAGAGAGGCATCACGGGTTGATGGAGAAGCGGGTAATAGGTCATGTTCCAAGTGTTTCTTATGGGAAACCAAACTGGGCCTCAGCCTAGAAAAACATCACCCACCTCACTGGATTGTTTTGAGGTATGAAGTATGTCACATTTATAAAACATCCATCTGTGAATCAGACAGAATATGGTATTGAATTGTTGACTGCAACAATAGTAGATGATGTGTCTAGGCTCTTGGCCCAGATTACAAAAGCCCACAGCCAATAAGATGACTAGAAAAGAGTACTTATCAGCTCTACCCTAGAACTCGACTTAAGTTGTTTCAGTTTTCAGTTCCAAACCTATAGCAGTGAACCTATATCTCCTCTCCCAAGCATTTCCCACAGATGAGTGGGAAGGAGGCAGAAGCCCTGTAACCCAGGCTATTTGTGCTAACTGCTAAACCCCAGGACTGACCCCAGAAGCTCATCATTCCCTTTTGTAATCACCAATCTCTCACAACTAGCTGTAGACTGCAGAGTCACAAGTGCCCTCAGAATCCCTAACCCTAACTATGGGAATTGGTTTGTCCCCACTTCCACCTTCTGCCACAGCACAGTGTACCACCCACTCACCACACTAGGCTTTCCGTGGAACATCTGATCACCACAAATGTGAAGGAACAGAATTTCAGCTACTCAAACTGTGAAACATAAGCCATGGATCTGTGTGTTTCACAACAACATAAAAATTTCACATTTTTCATCATGTTCAAACCTAAACATATGTAACAGAGGAGTCTACTTCCTGCTTTCATCAGCTTGGGGTGCTCCAGCAAATCCTCAGCTGTCACCATAACTTATATAGCAATCAAGAGAATCAATGAGCAGAGTTCCAGGCATGATCAGGAGAGGAGCAACTGGTAAGAACTGGCTTTTTGAAAGTGACCTTTGATGCATTCCTTACATTTTCGGATTTTCAGTTGCTTCATCTGTAGTAGGAGAATAAATAAGATTATTGAGAAGATTAAATGAGCTAATACTCATGAGGCATTTTAAACAGCACCAACAGGCTTCTCAATAAACACTAACTTGCTCTTTATCATCATCATCATCATCATCATCATCCTCATTAAATCTCAAATGTACTGATGAGTCAGGATTTATAGTCCAGGTGCAGGTCTGGCTCTGGTAGGACACCTATGTGAATGAGCCTCTGACTATAGTCATACCCAGATCACAAGCTGATCCTGGAAGTCTGAAGCTAAATGGACCTTAGAACCTTAGAACCCAACAGACCTTAGAACCCAAGCACTAGGATAATTACACTATGTCCAACCTCTCTTTCTAAAATAACAGTCCAAGGTGACACTTCTCTTAACAACTGTCTCTAGGGCATTCCAAGCCCAGGTATGTATCTCCAGGTTGGGGAGGGGATCATCTTGCTAGAGGAGGGAAAAACTCACTCTAGTTACCAGCAAGGACCCCTGATACACTAAGTTTGATCACCTGCATATACCCCTGGCATACCAAGAACATCAAAGAAAACCACTTCCTGGAAATAATTACCTACCGTAGCAGACTACAACTCATTCATTCAAAATTTTTTAACAACTGATATCGCGCAGGCATATACTGACTATCCCAACTGATACAGATGTTTGTGTGCTAAGACCAAATATCAGGCAACCTCATTACCCCCAAATTTTTGTGATCACCTTTGGAAGTCAACAAACAAGAGAAATAACTACTTTTCAGCATGAAAGCTGCTTGAATTACAGAGCATTCCACTCTTGAACACAGTCTCCTTATAACACAACCCTCACTTGTCTTTCCTAATGCCAGACTCTTCAGAGATCCACTCCTCTCTTCTGAGGGCAGCTTCCTCCTTCCTGTACTTGAATGAGTCTGTCCCTGTTCCTCACTCTTGGTGCTTTACAATCTGTCACTTGATGATCTCATCAAACTTTCTTGCCTTGATGATCCCTTCCCCGAAATTTGATTTTTTTTCCCTTCACCCCTTATTCCAGACTGGCTCCTCTGCAACAGACCCCCAAAGGTCCTCTTCTCTTTGTCATGTATCATTATAGTCACTCTGTCAGTCTGTCTCCATAAACTGCAATTTCCATAAAGCCCAGTCTCACCTCTTTCATATTCATTGCCGAAACACTGGTTCACAGCAAGTGACTCAACCTCTTGTCCCAAAGTTTTTTTTCTGACTTCCAATCCCTCTGAAATTTCTCCAAAAGACCTGAAATGCTTTAAGTTCCCCCTCTTTTCTATTATGTTCAAACTCTATAACTTGTTCATTTTGTCCCAAAGCATCTGGAATACCTTGCCATTCATTCTTCCCCTTCCGCTCTTGCCTACCAATCCCTCCTTAAAGTGTTATCCCTTTTTCCTGAGGAAAGTAGCTCTTCTGCCTCTGGATTTCTATAAGATTGGACCTATACATCTTTATATACTCACCATTTGGGGTGATGATTATTACAATATAGAAAAAAAACTATTTATTTATTTGCCTAATTTATTTACCTAATTTCCTTGAATGGAAAGTAATGTATCACACAGCTACAGACCTGAACATCCTGATACTTGCAAAGATACTCATCCATCATTTGTTACATGAATGGTTAACTGAATGAGTTACCATTTTATAGTTATATAGATAAATGCATTATGGCATAGTTGACATATGCAGTAAAAATAAAATAAATACCTCACAGCATAGAGATGTTTCTATTTTTTCTGTTTCTTCAGGCACGTGCCACACCAATACTCTGTAGTTGGCAACTCAAGCAAACTGCTGCAAAACTGAGGGAGACTACACATCATTGGTAAGTAACATGTTATTTCTAAATCGGATGGTAGTCCAAAAGCCAGTGTTTGTACCCTCATTTTATTTAAAGTCCTATTTTATAAGAATTTTAGATATTCTGGTATTTTGGGAAAACACAGGAAATTGATGAAGAAACCTTTTCAAGAAAATTGTTGTTTCTTATGGAATTGAACATAAAAGCTTTCAGTTTTATACAACGCTGAGAAAATTTCATGTATTTCTAGAAGGAATTTATACTTTAGGGTGAATGTTTTGATGCCCAACAGACATTCTGAAAATATACAAATTATAAATGAACAGTTTGATGGATTTTCACAAAGTGAGCACACGCCTGTAACCAACACCTAATTAAGGAACAGTAGCACCAGTGTTCCAATAGGTCTTCTAACCCCTTCTCATCAAACCCCTTCCTCTCCACCCTTTCCCCACCCCATCAAAATTAAACACTGTCATAATTTCTAACACTGCAAATTAGTTCCCCTGTTTAAAAGTTTTGTAAAATTGGACTATCTTTTTAAATGATTTTAAAAATAAAGACAAAATTGAAAAAAAGAGCAGAAAAGCTAAGTGATTTTCTATTTATGTAACAGCTGTTTTGCCAGATGATTTGATAGCTAATTGGAGTTGTATTGCTGTTATTCTTAAACCCAGTAAACATCACCTGTTTTAATTGAGGGTCGATGCTGATTAAGCACTGTATCCGTTTTTCCCCTCATATTTGTGCTTAATAAATTATAGCCTGCCCAAGATCAGGAAAGGTATTCATCACGTCAAATGTTTACAACAACTGTCTTTTATAATTAGAGCAAAAGATTTTATTTTAGCATTGACTGATTAAATCGGTAATTAACATGGGATAAAAATTTTGCATGGTTTCTCAAAGGAACCAAGAAAATAGATACAGATACACTTAGATCAGCAAAAGGCTTAATAACACATTTGTTAAAGGCACTATTGTATGTAACATAATAAATGGGAAATAAGATCACATTTTATTTATTTCAAGAAAGATAACTGTCTTTGTAGTTATTTAATCTGGAGAATGCCTTCCTAGTGGTCTCCTAATCCTTCATACATTTTAGGCCTCTTCCCAAGGAAATAGCAATTAAATCCTAACACTTCAAGTGTTCATTAAATGATTCAGATAGCATCTTATTGATTGAATTCCTGGAGAGAAAGATAGTAGGATTTCTACCTGTCAAAATTTTTTTAATTTTTTTTTAAATGCTGGCCAATTTCTTTTAAAGTATTATTAAATGTTATGGTTTTTCCTTCTGTGTTATTAACTTTAATTTTAAGTCATTTGGTACATTTCTTTAAAATAATTTATCATCCAAATAGTCTCTTTACACATTGTAATATTTTATCTAATCTTGTCCATTTTATGTTAATTATCTATTCTTCAGAGGATGTCCTTGACTTTGCTCCTAAATTTTAGGATGTGTTTTAGTTTAGAAGGACCAGTAGTCTTCTGTATCTTTGTCACCTCAAAATGTTCTTAAACACATGCCCAGTTGGTCTCCAATTATGTGAATTGTGCACACAAGAAAAATATTTAAAGTAATAATTCCTAATTAAGTTTTATCTAAAGCTATTAAGTGGGCTTATACCTATCTTAAAGGCTATGTGTGTTATAAAGCATTTAGTGAGTTGAACAATTAAAAGAATCAATTTGACAATGTCCCAACTCTTAAAAAATAGATAACTTGGAATATATGCCATTCAGTTTGTTGTGTTTAAAAAAATGTAATAAAGGCAGGGTTAATCCTATTCATCTACCCTCAATAGGCAACTACAGTTGTGATTTCTATCAAGGGGATTGGTTTTGCCTGTCCTTGAACTTCATTTCAATGAATAATGCAATATGTGCTATTTTTGTTTCTGTCTTCTTCACTCAGTGATGCTTCTGAGTGTCAACCCTGTTGTTGAGTATGATAGTAGTAATACATTTGTTTTTACTGTTTAATTGTGTTCCATAAGATTAATGTGCCATGACTTTGTAATTATTCCTGCAGTAGACATTTGGGTTATTACCAAGTTTTAGATATTATGAATAAAGCTGCTGTAAATATCTTTTTAAAAGCATTTTTGAGACCACATGTGTTCATTTCTCTTGGGATAATAACAAGCTGAGAAACTCCTGGGTCATAGGACACATTGGTGTTTTACCTCTTAACTGCCTCACTGTGTCTTTAGAATCTTTGTCCCATTTTACACTCCTACTGGAAATTAATGACAGTTTCATTTGTTCCAGATCTTCACCAACACTTGATGTTATTAGTCTTGGGTTTGGGCTTTTCTTGTGCTCTCATGGTGGTTTTGCATTGCCCTTGTGACTATGGATGCAGAATATATTTTCATGTGCTAATTAGCCATAACACATGCTTATATCTTCCTTTTTTTTCTTTTTGTCTCTTCAAGTTATTTGCTCATTAAGTTCGTTTGCATGATTCATTTTTCAAAATATATTTGGGATAGAAGGCCTTTGTCTTCCCCCAGCCCCAGGACTCCATGCATGCTTGGCAAGTGCTCCTGCACTGAACTATACTTCAGCCCCCTTTATCAAATTTTATGTATTAGGAAAAATTTTACTCAGTCTGTAACTTATCTATTTTCCTAACTATGTCTTTCGATAAATAGGCTTTTGATGAGGTCTAATTGATCAATATTTTCTTTTATGCTCAGTGCTAAGAAACATTTGCTAATACCATGTTTGAAAATCTTTATACTTCTGATTTACATTTGAGTCTATGATGATATTGGATTCATTTTTATGCATGGTGTGAGGGCAGGGGTATACATTTTTTCACGTTTTTGCAATTGTTCCAGTGTAATTTATTGAAAAATAGCTTTGGTACTTTAGTGAAAGTCAGTGGACCATACATAAACTTATTTCTATCTCTGCGCTATTTCTTCTATTCCTTTGATTGAGTTATCCTATATTGACCTTATTGAGTTATCCTGTATTGACCGTATTGTCTCAAATGTGAGTCTTGAAGTCAGGGGATGTAAGTTCTCCAACTTTCTTCTTTTGCCCAATTATCTTAGCATTCTTCATCCTTCACATTCTCATATATATTTTAGAATAAATTATTCAACTCTACAAAGAAGGAAAATGTTCCATATCTTATTGTTAATTATGATATGAACTTAGACTTTTTGTAGATACCTTTTCAGACTAAGGAAGCTCCTTTGTCCTCCTCCTTTGTTAAATTTTTTTACAATGAATGGGTATTGAATTTTGTCAAAACTTATATATTGAAATGATCATATGGCCTTTCTTCCTTTCTTGATAACTTGATGGATTGAACAATTTTTTTTTTTTTACAGTGCTAACTACATCTTACATTCCATTGGATAAACCATCACTCGTTACATTTTGTTTCATCCTAAATTTGAGTTGACAATATTTGGTCAAAATTTGTCTATATTCAGGAGGGATATTGGTATCTATATCTTGTTGAAATATTTTTGTTAGATTTTATTACCTGGGTGCTACTGGCCTCATTATATGAGTAGAAAAATATTTAAGCATTTCCCCCTCCTGTCTTTTCTTAAATAATTTGTGTAGATTTATTTATTCCATAAAATTTTTATAGAAATTCACCAGAGAATTCATCTATGCTTGGAGTTTTCTTGATTAGGAGCTTTTTAATTATGAATTCCATCCTTTAAAATATTCAGATTCAGTGTTACTCATATTTTCAACTTTTTATGTTAATTTTTGCAAATTGTGTTTTTGAGCGTACTTATTTCATCAAAGTTGTCAAGCATATTCTCATAAATGTTCATAATATCCCCTTATTATCTTTTAAATACCTGTCTGAGCTGTAATCATATTTTCACTTTTATTCTTGATATTGGTAATTTATATTTTTATTTTTGTCTTGGTCAGGCTTGCTTTAGCCCATTATGTTGAGTCTTTTCCAACTATCAGTTTTTTAATTTGTTAATTTTCTTTACCTTTTATCTATTCTTAATTTGATTATTTTTGCTCTTATTTTTGCTCTCATTTTATTACTTTGCTTTTAATTTTATATCTTCCCCAGATTTTTAAGAAAATGGTTATTAATTTCAAGTCTTTCTTTTTTTCTAATATAAGAATTTTAATGCTACAAACTTCCCTTGATCATTGGGTCGGCTGCATCCCATGAATTTTTTTTTCATGGTGTTTTCATTACCATTTAGTTTAAAATGTTTTTTTTAATGTTTTTAATGACTTCTTCTTTCAACATATGTTATTTAGAAGTATGTTGTTTTGTTTCCAAAATTTGGAAGCTTTTCTATGTTGATTATTTTTATTGATTTCTAATTTAAACTCTGCTTTGCTTAAAGGCACACTTTAGGATATTTCTATCTTTTGAAATTTATTAAAACACCATATCTTAGAGCCCAGAATTAGCACACAGTCTATCTTCATGAATGTTCTAAGTGTATTGGAAAGAAGTATGGCTGGGCACAGTGGCACACACCTGTAATCCAAGAGGCTTGGGAGACTGAGACAAGAGGATCATGAGTTCAAAGCCAGACTCAGCAAAAGCAAGGCACTAAATAAAATACAAAATAGGACTGGGGATGTGGCTGAGTGGTCAAGTGACCCTGAGTTCAATCCTCAGTACCTCCCCCCTCCAAAAAAGAAAGAAGTATGTACTATGAAGTTGTGGGGCATGGTATTAACATAAATATCAGTGTATTCAATGTAGCTGATCATGTGGTTGAAGTATTCTTTATTTGAAAGATTTTTATCTGCATGTTTTATAAAATACTGCAAGAGAAGTGTGGAAAATCTATTAGTGTAGATTTATTATCTATGACTTTCTTTTATTCTGTTGGTATTTTCTTCATAAATTTTTGAAGCTCCATTATTAAACACATATATACCTGCTAGTAGAGTTGTTATAAGTTTTTAATAAATTACCATTTTTATCATGTTGAAATGGTCTCTCTCTCACTCTTACCACTCAGATGGGCTGGCTTCGATATCCAGCACCATCAAAGGTAAAGAAGATAAACAGAGATATTAAGTCTCTGTCTCACCACAAGTAGCCCTTCTCTGCTTGGTCACATAGAGTCTTGCACTCTTTATGGACAACCCATGCCTTAGCCGAGGACCCACAGGGTGTCTCTAGGAAAAGTTCCACTCCTCCTTCCTTGTATTCCTACCCTACTGTGTATTCCTTTCTGGTACCCTACCATGCAAGCTCCAGATGCTCCACCATCCCTGACCTCTGCCCTCTCTCTAAATGTTAAGGAGCTGACTTTGGGTCCACTTCTTTCATACAATCTGAAAACTGTAAGAAGCCAAGACAATATAGAGTTCCCTTCATGGACTTCCACCTCTCAAGGATTCTAGTCCTGAATTGCCTATTGTCCATTGCCTCAGAACAGATAAATACTATATTTTGTCCATTTCATTGTTTATCATAGGAAAATATGTCCAGTGGGAGTTACTCCAACATGGTCGTGTGTTGAAGGCCTCAGGTTTGGGCATATTTTTTAGCAGACAAAATAATTACATTAAGACTCTACTAATTTTGATGGAGATGAAGGATAAAATCATCTATAAATCTAGACATATAATATATCTACCAGTATTTTATAAATAGGGTAAACATATTTTCTGGGTTTTCCTAGCATAGTTCCATTTAATGTCTACTGTAAATAGCTCCCCATTTCACACTCAAAAATATCCTAGTTTTTACAATAAATTTTGCTTTATTTATAAATCTCAATGCTAGTGATTTGTGTGAGTATGAGAATCCTATAGTCCAACCTTGCCTTCATTATAGAATCATTTTTAATATTCAGTTATCCTTAGCAAATTTCATATTGTTATTTCTTTTTAGGAGGATTGTTTTCTTTACCAGCTTGTAAGTTTGTATACAATGCAACCCTTCATTCTCTAGTACTTCGAAATAAGTTTCAAATGCGGTCAAAATGTGCTCTTGAGAAATAAGCTATACAATGCAAACCACACTTTTACCAGAAAATTTCTTAAAAGTTGGAAAAATTAATCCCATTTATTCATAAACTTCTCTCTTTTAAGGAGATTTTTTTAATTGTAAAAAGATAGCAGGTTGCTCCTAGGTGTGTTGCTCCTGGATTAACTCTACAGAACTCTGACTTGGTTCTGATGTGCCCATGACTGAGACATCAAAGGACTTTTGGGAGGAGTCAAGACCTTTTTACTTCTAGACCCTCTCTTTTCCATTCCTCCAACAATTTAGTCATTTCCATGTTAGCTATCATGACCCGGCCTTCTGGAAAGCATGGAATAATTTCAATATATCCAATCACACTACAAAAGGGAAACACTTAGGCAGAGAAAAGTGTTCTAGGACCTTACATTTAGAAAGGAATAGGCTACTTAAGTAAGACAGCATCTGAGAGTCAATGTAGAATCTTTGACCATACATACGACTCTCTTATTTAAAGCTATGATATTCTGTGGATGATATCTGGGGCCAGTTTTGGGATTTCAGATACTCATAGATTTTTTCTCCTTGATTTACAAGGTTATATATTTTAGATCTTTATTTCTTCTTTTGGAGATAATTGGAACTCTGCAGGAAACTGGTAAAAGAAAGGTGAAGAAATAATCATTAATAACAATGCTATAACAATCATTAATAGTCAATGCCTTGATAGCTGAGTGAGCATTGATGGCAGAGGAATCCTCTTGTTCATTATTTATTTTCTTTGATTACATACCTAGTTAATGCAAACTGACAGCTTGAATGGTTACCTAGTTATCTTTCAGTCACCCAGTTATATGTCAGACTGCAGACAGTAATAAATGTTAAACTTTCAAATCTTATGCAAATATGTTGTATTTGCATGTAGCTCATCTTTGGCAATCTATTACATTTATGTTTTTCTACTGAAAACTATTCATAACCTATTTAATGTCAGGCTTGTACCTCAAATGAAGTATGAAGAACACCTTTCATAAATTGCAAGGTTTTCTTTGGTGATAGTCCTCGGAGAAGCTTCAAACTGTTAGTCAGATGCACTTATTTTGAGAGCGGCAGCTTGAGTGTTATAATACGCTCTCTCTGTTTTAAAACATCCCAAAGAATGCTGTCAAGCTCTAAGTTTCTATACCTAGTATCTACTAAATCAGATCAGGCCATTTTTATATAACGGTTGCAAATGTGTTTTTTTGAAAGTTAAATCTGTTTCTATTTTTCAATCAATTTAAAATGTGTAGAAAAAGTGTTCTGATTGTATATTATCCAATCTTCATCAGCTGCCGGAAGGAAATGCTGTGAAAATCTGTGATTTAAAACCCTTAAAACTTCTGCTTGAAATGCATGTTTTGTTAAGAACATTAGATATGCAAAGTATTTTAAACAGAATTTTGATGTCTTTATTAATAGCATTTAAAAGTTTTAGGATTTCAGATATTCATAGATTTTATTCTCCTTGATTTACAAGGTCATATATTTTAGATCTTTATTTCTTCTTTTGGAGATAATTGGAACTAAACAGGAAACTGGTAAAAGAAAGGTGAAGAAATAATCATTAATAACAATGCTATACTTTCTAAGAATTACTGGGAGTAATACATTTTACATAGGCTAGGTACATACCATAAATATCAGTGGAAACATACTTATAGACCATTGTATTTAAATCGCTTGCTATGAGCCGTGTAAAATACAATGATCTTGCCTTCCTGAGTTTGTAATCTGCTACATAAATAAAAATAAAATACACATGCCAAAGGAGTAGTTTTCCAGACTAGAAGGGCAAAAAGATTTTTTTCTCTTCTATACTTCATAGTTAAAGTGGGATTTATATTGTGGAATGGAGGCAAGGCATAAAAATAATTCATGATGAAAATAATATTGAATAATAACAAATTTAAATGTATCCTATTAAATCTAAGCAACATATCTTGGATATGTAAAAATAGTTGTGAAAAATATAGAATAACCCAATAACAACAGATGATTTTCTTTTTTATAGCTGTATTTGGTTTCATATTAGTTGAAAAAAACACAGAAACTGTTAATTAGTACTTCAGGTTTTTATATTTAGTTTTACCTACTTTGTCAGTTAGCTTTATGTTCATCCATAGGTAAGAGATTGCCAGAAAAATCATGATTTAAACATATAGGGATTTATTTTCTCACTTAAGGCAAGTCCTGAAGCAGGGCAGCCCCATGATTCATTCAGATTTCTTGTAGCCCTTCAACACTCCATTTCTGTGGTATTGGATCAAGTCCAAGATAGCAGTTAGCGCTCCAGCCATCACATCTCTCTTCCAGATCTACAGCAAGAAGAAAGAAAAAGGGATGCTAGTCTTTAAAAAGATTTCAAGTAAGTACCACACATTACTGTCATGCTCACATACCAATGGACAAAGGCTGTCCAATAGATACATCTCCTAACTAGAGGCTAGAAAATGCAGTCTTTTATCTGGATGCCTGTCTCTCCAAACTGCAATGAGATATGGCTTTGTTATGGGAAAGAAGGGGATATTGGAGCCTAAAGTAGGCATATGGCAGTTTCTGTCATTCCTGTTAAACATTTTTAACATTCTTGACGCACACTGTGGCATTACTATTTCAAAATGAGCCTGGCCAACATTGTATCCCTATATAACGTTTATTGCTCACTAGGTGGATCTATTCTAGGCACCACACATGTCACTTGGTACTTGGGAAGGCTTCCCTTATTCAAGCTATCTGATTATATGAACATTCTGGAAGATTTAATTGAAAAATGACTCATTTTAGAATGAGAATGATATCTAGTTGTGTGGTTAAGTTACACACGTGTGTGTGATTTCACCTTTGAGCAAAGAAATAAATAGGTAATTATATAGGTAATAGGTTGTGTAGTTAGGTTGATTAATAAAAAAGAGCAAGAAAAAGAAAAGATGATGGGAAAGGAAAGGAGGAGAGAAGAGGAAGAAAAGGAAGGATTTAGAAAAAATTCTTAGGATATCTGTTCTAATGTGATTTTGAAACAATCAAAGATAAATGGTCTGATCAGAATTTCCATCTCTCTATGTTGACCTACGCTGCTCATAATCTTCATAGTGTAGCACATCATTCTGCTCTGGGATGCTGTTTATTTATGATCCTTACCATGTTTTGTGGATGAATCTTCATTTCCACAGTTGTAAATGCTAAGAGCACACCTTAAATAAAGTCCTGAGGAAGTTTTTTTTCTTCTAACATCTTACCATATATTGGTTTCTTTATTTATTGCATAAGAAAAAAAAAAAAAAGAATCTCCCACCTCCTTCGCCGAGTGCTCTTTGTCCATGGGTCCCTGTCACAGTCGGCACTGCCACTGTCCTGGGCAGGCTGCATTTCCTTGCATCATCCTAGTGGAAGGATAGAACTGTAGTCTATTCCCTTCTCACTGTGAGGAATTCACTCCTCACTGAGACCTAGATGAAATAAGGCCCTGTATCAGGTAGCTCCATGACGCCATGTTTTCCCACTAAATAGCTCTCTGACATGAAAGATGCAGAATACTCTCTAAGGATTAGTCAGGAGACTTTCTCCAGCTATGTTTTTCAACCATTCTCTTAACCAAGTTTAAGGACTGAAAAGTCCCTATTTCTCCCAACAGTAGCAAGCCTCGTAGAAATTAGGTAGACCTGCCAAGGTGGAATATCACAGAGTGAATTTCTTCCTGTTTCTCATCTACTCTGTGTTTAATCTCCACAGTCTCATTTAAATTTGTGAAGATGTTATTAAATGTGGTTTACAGCAATAAAAAAAAAAAGTCAAGGAGAAAAATTTTTTCTTTTTCTTTAAAATATCCAGTACTTGTCACCAGAGGTTAGGGATCACATTGTAGAGCCCCCAGATGTGATGCTGGTGATATTTTGCTGAGGTCTTGTACTCTTATTCCCTCTTATAAAATTAGTCGACACCCTTTTGGTGCCTAGTTGATTGCACATTCCAAAGTGATCTGTCAAATATCAGCACCTGTGAGCTTCAGGTACATACTGAAGTTAAGAAAAAAAAAATGTTTGTTGTTTTTCTTTTTCACGTTCAGATTGGATTTTAAAAATAAAATAGGTGAACTTCTTTCAGCGCATCCAAGTTAATTTTTCAAAAATTCTACTCTTGCATAGTCAATGGGGATGGGATAAATATTATGGGATTTTCATTTGCATTGCCCTTCCTGTTCTCTGAAATAATTTATTATAATTTTCATGAGACTTCATAATATTATTCATTCACTTCATAATTGAAACGTTGTTAAACTCTGCCTCATGTTGATTCCTGACCTATACCAGCCAAAGGCACCTTCTTCTGCTCCTTCTCTCCTTTCCAACTAAGGAAGTTAGCAAGTTTGATATCCAATGATAACCTGCATATATAATTCTGGTCTTATTTATTTGTAAAATGGAAATAAAATTCCTGGCTTTTAAAAAATGAATGGTAGATTAACTGATGGAAAAGTGGCTTAAAATTTTATACATGCAAATATTAGCAATTGTTACTTTTAAAAGTTTTTTAAAAAACAACAAAAGACTTTGGGGCATTAAAATGTGATTATTAGTCTTTCAACAACAATTAGTTTATCACTGCAACATGTTTACTAAGAATAGTGAACTGCATATTGTATTCAAGTCGATCACCCCATATCTAGTAACATAGTAAAAGTGATAAAATAGTGACCCAGCATCACAGAATCAGGAAAATTGCCAGCTGCTAGAATAGTGCCTAGTACTCAGTAGGTCCTGAATAAAAATTTATTTAATGAGCTCTATCTTCTAGTCTTTGAAACCAGATTAGAGGGAGAAAAAGAGATGTGCCCTCACTTTAGTAAAAGATTATATTAACTCACAGTTTGCCTGGTAAATGACAAGTCCTTCCTTTTGTAAGAAAGGCAGTAAAATCCAGAAAGAATTGAGTACAGTTCCTCCTAGGACCAATATCTAGAGCCAACCCAAATGGGTCAAATACAGGCTCATGTCAGATCAGTTCTGTTCCTGAGAAATCTTATTTATTTATTTGTTTGTTTGATTGATTTATTATTTTTATTTATTTATTTATTTTATCCTGTTATTTCTACTTAGGCTAACTTGAATATGCAATGAGAATAACTGATTGAGCTAGTATACTATAAAATTATAAAAAATAGCTTTAGACTCAAAGATTGAATTCAAGTTTTTGTTTTGTTTTGTTTTGGTTTTGGTACTAGGGATGCTCAACCCCTGAGCCACACCTGCAGCGTTTTTTTTTATTTTGAGATAGGGTCTTGCTAAGTTGTTTAGGGCCTTGCTAAATTGCTGAGGCTGGCTTTGTACTGTGATACTCCTGCCTCAGTCCACCCCCATCCCCCAGCTGCTGGAATTACAGGCACGTGCCATGTCACCTGGCTAGAAGATTGAATTCTAAGGAAAATCCAAGGTGTGAAAGTCTTCCTCTCTGCCTTCCCCATTTAGGAATAGCCTGGGTCTACTTATATTCCACATTCCCAGGACTTTTTCTCTATCTATCTGATCAAAAGGGTGATACATTGTCAAATATTGTTGGAGATACAGAATTTTAAAACATTATTTATTTTAAAAAATTATGGGCAGATGTAATGATTCCATGGATTGTTACTTCTCATTAGTTTTCTAAACCTAGGATCACTAAGAAGGAAACTCTGTGGAAGTAATTCACAGGGACAAGCAGAAAAAGGAAAAAAAAAAAGAATTTAGAGAGAATAAATTTATTAAATAGTGTAGTCCAGAAAACAGACAAGATGAACAGGACTAATTATATTATGCCACAGAAAAGTGACATCTGGAGACAGAAAAAGAGGAGCAATATTTACTGACCATGTATTATGCATGACTGATTATTCTAGGACCGGAAATATATTCTAGGTCTTGAAATTGGTCTTTATTTTTTACCTCTTTGGCTTGTTTGGCTTTATTTTTATTAGTATTACTAGTGCACATTAAAATTGTGACAAGTCAATGAAACGTGAGTGGGACTGAGTGTTTCTCGGAGACTTAAAAGAACAGTGACAGAGACAGTGCCAAAAATATACCCTTCCAGATGTTAACCCTTGGGCTGCCTGGGTTTATTTCTAACATCAGCAGCCAAAGGAGGGGAGTTTGGGAATTTTAACACTTAAGCGAAATGATTAACGTGCTCATCTCTCTAGTGAGCATCTAGACCATATAATTAGCACATTTTTTTAGTTTCAGGGCTTTTGATAGCATCCTTCCCAATTAGAATTACTATCTTTTACATTATTCCTCACATTCATGAAACTTCTGTGATTTTTGTACACTTGCCATGGAGAGAAAACTAGGCACACAGTTCAGAAAGTCAAAAAAGTGTGGGGTGAAAATACTCTGGTGTAATTTTCAAGTTAATTCTGGAAGTTCAAGGTTTTACTTAAAAGAACATATGTTTTCAAGGACTTCCACTGTCCGCCTGTTTTCCTGCAGAGTTAGGCTGCAATACCCTGACTCTCCAGGCTCTGACTTCATTATAAGGAAAACCCTTTGTAGAGGGCATCTGTTCAATTCTAATAATAAATTTTAAGGGAGGTACAGAATCAAAATGAGAAGCAAATGGATTAATTATTCCTCTACATGGGAGCTGGGAATTCATTCATTACGTTTGTTCCTCATCACTGTGTGTACTCTTGGGCTTCTGCAGAAAAGAAATGTTAAATGAGAAATGAAAGGGGTGAGACTTTATTTTCTCATTGTTGGAATTTCTGTATCAATACCAGTTTTAAGAGAACTATTTTAGCAATCGGGCCTTTGTACAGCCTGGCACATAGGCCACTTCTTGACTTGGAGGGTAAAGATGTATAAACTATGGTACCCATGCTCAAGTACATGGGAAAGCCGGGAAAGCAAAAGTCTAGACAAAAGAGCTGGGTTCTGACCCTAACTTCGCCCCTCACTAGTTATATTACCTAGCACACGCAGCATCAAAGACCTCATCTGTAGAAACAGGATTAGAACCAATTATTTCTGAGGCTTCTAATTCTGAAATTTTATATTTCCATATAATTATTCACTTCCATTACAGAAAAGGGTTGCAATGATAATTTCACAATTTATTCACCTAGTCCAACATTGAAAATTGAAAAATAGAAGATGTAACTTATAGTCATGAGCATAGAAGTAATTACTTAAAATCATCAGATTGAGCTCTTGAAAGATATTATTAAGAGAAGCAGAGCAACAGGGTCTGAAGCAGTTTCAAAACAACCACCAAAGTCAAATTAACCAGTGGCCCTTCCTGGACATTATTAATCAACAATTTTCCAATTTTAATTGTAGGTCTTTTAAAAACTATATATGTATTCCTAAGGGGCCTGTCTCTATTCAAAGTAACACCTTGATGTCTGTTTCATTTTGCATGCATAAACTGTTGTGGTTATTGAATATATTATGCTTTTTGCAAATAATGTTTTGTTTGCTGATTTGATAACTGATCTAGTTTATATAATATTTTAAACAATGGATTAAAGGGTCTGTTTCTCTGACAAAACTGTAGACCATCCAAGGGTGCAGACCAAGGAACCAATACACAATGAGTTCTAAAAACCTGTGTGCATGCACAGGAGTGTGTGTGTGTGTGTGTGTGTTTGTGTGTGTGTGTGTGTGCGCGTGCGTACTTATGCAGGTGTGCATTTAGTTGAACTGAAGAAAGGTTTATCAACTCATCTGAATCATCCTTGTTAGGAATGCTCTGCAAACTTAATGAGCATACTCTTAATATTAGATATCATGTCACTGATCAAACTACTTTTACATCGTTATTTATTTACAACCCACCTCTTTCCACAAAGAATTGGAGGCAATATACAATAAAAAGTCGTATACAGAAGTAAACTATAAATAGAGACAGAAGATTAATACCAGGGACAAGGAGAATATGCCAATCATAAGATAAGTCTTGTTGCTGGGCATCATATTTCATTAGAGCTTTCTGGTAGCCAGAGGAAATAAATGGAAGCATGCTCAGTTGCAAGGTCCTCATTAACAGCTATGAGGAGGCATACAGGCCCCTCAGGGGAAATAACACATTTTGATAAACACATTAAATAGTTGTGTTCTCCAGACAAAATCCTGTGGAACTATTCTCATTATTTACACTGAATTCCAAATGAATTGATAATTTTTTTTTTCATGGTGTACTGATAGGCTTATGTACCAATTAGACATCATATGGAACTTTGCTTAGCAACTAAATAGTTATTTGACTAGCCTGGTTAAGTTCAAGGCCTCCTGTTTTAAATATAAAAATAACACACGTTAATCTTGAATTACCAAGAGTTTTTCCTTTATTTTTTAACTTTTCTTGCAACAGTAAGCATACATACAATGGTATACTTTTAACCATTGAAGGTATATAACTCAGGGGCTTTAAATACATGCATAATATTGTGTAAATATCAATACCATTTGCAGAACATTTTTACCATTTTAAACAGAAACTGTACCCATTAAAAATAACTTTGTATTCTCACTTTCCCTAGCCCCCAGTAACCTATGTTACTGTCTCTATGAATTTCTCTATTCTGTGTATCACATATAAGCAGAACCATACAATTTTTGTCCCTTTTTGTCTGGCTTTTTTCACTTAGCATAATGTCTTCAGATTCATCCATGTTGTTCCATATATCAGAATATAACACTGCAATATATCCTTGTCTTTTTTAAAAACACAATTGCACCTTTTCAATATTTAGGTGTTTCCTTATCCCTTGGGTTGTGGGAAAACTAGTGAAAGATTCTAACATAAAATCTGCCTATCTTAAGTATCTCAATTCAAAACATTCTCTCAATTAATTTGCTTACCTCAAGGTTTTCTTTTGATGCTATTATCCAATTCACTGTAATTTGACTTGATGCTTCTATTTTGAGCAAGTCTCTTTTTTATGCTTTTATGAAAAGAATCACATTTTTGTTGTTATTTAAAAAAAAAAAAAAAGTATAGGGGCTGGGGATGTGGTTCAAGCAGTACCGCTTGCCCGGCATGTGCGGGGCGCTGGGTTCGATCCTCAGCACCACATGAAAATAAAGATGTTGTGTCCACCGAAAACTGAAAAATAAATACTAAAAAATTCCCTCCCTCCCTCCTCCCTCCCCCTCCCTCCCTCCCTCCCTCCCTCCCTCCCTCCCCCTCTCTCTCTCTCTCTCTCTCTCTCTCTCTCTCTCTCTCAAAATAAAAAAAGTATAGGACTAGGGATGTATCTCAGTGACAGAGTACTTGGTAAGCAGGCACAAGGCCCTGGGATCAATCTCCGATAAAAATAAATAAATAAACAAATACATATTTTTATATATTTATATGCGCACGTAGATGTATATCTAAACTTTCAAAATATTGGTGTCAAAGGTGTGTCATTTGACATTTTTCTTAGTCAAATATTTTCATGTCTCCCTTTGTAATAAGCACTGCAAATTGTATCTCTTTTTCCCTTGATCTAGTAGCTGCTTGCTTCCTAAGACTGTATGCTAGCTCATTGAAAGCTCTTGTCCCATTCCTACAGTCTAAGCAAAAACTCAACAAATTTTGAGGAATATGGAGATTCAAGATTTTAAAATCATTGACTAGAATTTAAGTAATACAATCCCTACACAGGCATGAAAAAGCTATGCTGGGATTAGGATTTAGCTCAATATTAATGCACTTGCCTAGCATGTGCCAGGCCCTGAGTTTAACCCTCAGCATGGCAAAAAATATACATTTTTTTTAAAAAAATGAATCAGTCCCGTAGTTATGCCTCTACTCTGTTTACTAAAAAAATAATGTATAGGGATCAAGACTTATGTCAAATAACAAAATGTATATTAAAAACCTAATTCGAAAACAAACATGCTTATGAAATATTCTTTTAAGTGTATCCATACTAACACTTTCTGATAATGACATATTTCACTGGACTCTTCTAAATGACAAAATATTTGAAGAGTAAACTTAATGGGAAAAGCTTGCTATTGTTCTAAATATGGACTTGAAAGTGCAGTCACATATGAATTTTTGAGCAAGCATTTTTTTAATGAATGTTTCAACAATGCTACCTACTTAAGTTAGGCCATAGTGGCTCACACTTGTAGTCTCAGCTACTTGGGAGGCTAAGGCTGGAGAATCACAATATAAAGGCCAGTGTGAGCAACTAGCAAGTCATTGTCTCAAATAGGACTGGGGATATAGCTCAGGAGTAGAGCAACCCTGGGTTTAATCCATAGTACCACAAAAATTTTTTTAAAAAAGTTGAAAGAAAGAGTTACCTACTGAAGAAATTTCTTGCAGTGCTTTTCCCAATTTTTTTTCTTTATTAAATTTTACTAATAATTTTGGAAGTAGCTATAGACTGAATGAAATGAAGTACAAAAATATTCTAATTTTAAAGCAAACTTTTGAAATAAATATAAGTTCAATACATGAAAATCTTCAGTAAAATCCACTTAAATCACACAGATTCCTGAATGTTCTCTGGATTTTCTATTTTTACAGTATTAATATTTAATTTACATGTATTCTATATTTATAATGTAACATGATATAAATCAGGTAATATGGATAGGTACTTAATATTCAGTTCTCCAATAAATTTTTTAAGAAAAATCTATTAGTTTTTTTTTTATTCTCATGCCTTTATTTCATATTCAAATTAAAACTTCAATCAAAAATATGGTTTAAAATCTTACATTGTTACCCATTTAATTTTGGTATTATACCTTACTAATAAACTTTTGGTTATGATCAGTTTTAATTCATTTTAAATTCAGTTTTAATTCAGTGATATTTCTAAATTGGGTAATTAATATCTGACATTATTCCTAGTACCTGACACCTGCTTCAATGTCCTTTACCATGAGGAAAGTTTTCCATTGAGCCAACATAAATAAAATCTGGAAGCTAGAGAAAATAGCTACCTTGAAGAAATTTGGCTCATAAAAGCCCAGCAAACACTTTAAATGCTTTCCTGTTTTATTTCATGAGTTCTTATAAAGCATGCTTTAAAAAGTTTTTCTTCCTGCTCACCTTATTTACCCCAAGTGCCAATCTAAATGGTTCAGTTATCATGAGTACTATGAAAACAAACCACCTGTTCTAAACACCAGACTAGGCTTCAATTGCTGGTTGGGTCATCCAGGTTTGAATAGCAATCTTTACATGTTTCCGGGTGATTTTTCTTAAAAGGGTATTTTACAGACAGAAAAAAAAAAGAACTTAAAATCTAAAGTATGGATTAATAATTGAACATGATTTACTAGTCTGTTAATATAAGCCTAATGATGTATTTAACAAAATACTTTATGTTGCTATTGACTAAATTTCCAACTTCCCTTCCTTAGGAAATTCTTGATACCATTTAATCTGCATGGCTACAGGACTATCCTAGTTTCTCCCTATGATCCTCTTTTTCCATGTTTCTTTTCTTACTCTGTTTCTTGCTCCATGCCCTTCTAACCAATCTTCACTGGGATGGATGTTTCCTTGAGTCACGCCTTAAATCAGCCTGCAACCCGATGCTTGAAGTATTCCTGAGGACATTTGCTTTCCTTCAGCATTCTCCACAACAGAATTCTGAGTGCAGCACCCGTACTCCAAGAACAGCATCTCTGTTATGCGCACTCTCTGATTAGCCTCGAAGACTCCAGGACACACTCAGTAATTTTATATTCCTTGGCTTTTTGAAGATAAAATGTAGCTTCAAAATTGGAAACAAGTTAAAATAGCCTTTATGACATAAAAAATCTTGAATTCAAAACACACTTTCTGATTTAAATTATCAATCATACTTCCTTCATTGAAGTATCTCAGGGATTTAAAATTTAGCTATTTCATGCCCATGATAAAAATACTATTTGGGTACATGCAAGTAAAAGACAATCTGTCACAATAATTCTAAACAACTTCCCAGATAAAGGGGGCAGGGATAGAAATTCAGATTAGACAATGAGGAATAAAGTCAAGGGAGATGATATAGGAATAGGAAAGACAGTGGAATGAATCTATGATAACTCTCCTCTGTACATTATATGAATAGACCACAATGAATCTCAACATCAGGTACACCCACAAGACTGAGACCCTAATTAGAATAATATAAGCTCCATAGTTGCATATTTATTTCAAAATAGACTCTACTGTCATATGTAACTAAAAAGAACAAATAAAAACAAAACAAACAAACCAAAAAAACTTTCCAGATAAAGGCTCAACTTTACTCTGGTATTTCCCAAGCTGGCTCTCTAGTAGAGAGGCTTGTATATATAGCTTTCGATAGCCCCTGACAAAGACAAATTCAAGTCTAAGTTCACTACTTGTAGTAGTCAGAATTCTGCAGAAGGGGTGTGTGTGCATGCCCACGCACCCACGTGTGAATGTGTGTGAGAGAGAGAAATTAGTTGGTTGGTTATAGGATTTGGCTCTTGAGATTATGGAGGCCTAGAGGTTCCACAGTCTGACATCTGCAAACTGAAGAACCAGGAAAGTCAATGGTGTGATTCAGCCTGAGTCCCAGTGTCTTGCAAGGTTTGGGGTCAATATGTAAGTCCTGGTCCAAGTCCAAAGGCCGGAGAACTAGACACAGTAATATCTGAAGGCAGAAGATGGATGTCCCAGTTCAAACAGAAAATCCACCCTTCCTCTGCCTCTTTGTGCCCTTCAGGTCCTCAACAGATCGTGATGCACACCCACACTGGTGAGGGCAAATCATCTTCCATAAGTCTTATCAATGCAAATACTTATTTCTTCCAGAAACACCCTCACAGACACATCCACAATAATGTATTGTCATCTCTCTAGGAATGCTTAAACCACTCAAGTTGGCACACAACATTATCACACTGTATTATTACATGGTATACATTTTGCGGCATCGATTGTCATATGATCAATACTATGTGACGATGGTCGTAGAGGTGATAGAGAACATGTGTGGAAAATTTAATTATGTGGGCGGTAATTAAAAATTTATCCTAAAAATCAGTGTTCTTCATGACTGCTCTAGCTTTGAAAAACAGATACATAAAACTATACCCTTGGAATTGTGCTTCCCATTGTAGTATTTTCTGTTTGCATCTTGGGAAGAGTGCTGAAATCCTTAACATCCTTTACTGCTAATGAAATCTATGCATATAAATGTTACGATTATACCCCAGTATAAAAGTAATTCACTTTTATTTTTCTTCTTTATTTTTTTAATTAATTGGGATTTTCCATGTAAGCCAAAACTCTGAACTCCACTAGCTCTTAATGAATGATACAGGGAAATATAATTTGTCTGTGAATGTGAGGTTGATTGGAAAATGTCATCCTTTGACCTACTCAGCTTTGCTAATCAAGGAGTCTTCAGAGGGACGAATAGGTAGATTAAACAGGCTACAATCCATCAGCTACCCCTTCTATTTGTTTAAATTACAGTTTTTGCCAGGTATCAGGTTTACTGTATCTGAAGAAAGCCACGCCAACATGGTTGAGTGTGTCTATAGCCATGTCTCCTGTAATTGGAGAGTGAGCTTGAGTTTTACCTTAAGCTGTTTTGAATTAATGCAAGACATCAGCCGCTGGCTTTAGTTGGTTTAATTATCAGAATTGTCACATTTTAGTTATCAGCCCAAAGGGTGCATGCTGAGGTTGATTGTGAACATGTGGTAGTACCTGATACAGGTTACCCGATGGCCAGATATGGGTCAATTCTGGAACAGACTTAATTTAAAGGAGCACAGTCCGGATTCACAAACATTTGTGGCTAGGAATCGAATTTTCAAAGAAAAAAGAAAGACTACTTACATACAAAGCTTTTAAGTGTCAGTAAGAGAACAAAGAGATCTGTTACAGTCTTCCTGAGGTATAAGACTTATGCTATTATTAAAAGGTTTCTAAATGTTGACATTCATTGTAACTTATTTTTTTTCATTTAAGATTATTAAAATCAAGCAACTTATTCTAATGTGTTAGGCTAAGCTGTGTCTCGCTTTATTATTAGAATTAAATCAACTCTTATCAGAAGTCTCTATTATAAACCAAGTAGAATAAAGTCTTGACCATTATTCTTAGGTAAAGGAACTCCAGCCATTTGCCTGGAAAATTGTCAGAGTCTGACGGTTGGTGCAGTTTTCAGCTCCACGTGTTTAACTGCACTTTTACTGAAATTCTATCACGAGAAGGCTCAAATAGCATATTATCCCAATGACCATCACAATGCCCTAAATTCTATTGTTTTCCTGGATGCTATTGCTTTCCTGAAGCATCAGTAAAAATAATGGACCTAATTCTTCTGAATCACTGCACTCTTATCCCAGTTCAGTTCTAATAGTATTGACTACAATCTAAGCATTTTTGCTTCACTCAACACAGCTCTTAAAGGGCTTTCCCTTTTGAAGGCACTCTCTCGGTGGGTGGTCAATACCCTTATGAAATTGTCAGACTTGAAAGTAAGATGGATTGTTACTGGAACATTAAGTAGGACAGAGAGCAGATGAAATTTAAATACAAAGTTGCAGCTGTTCATAAGCTCAAAAACTTAAATTAGTTCAGCTGAACTGCTAAATTCCAACAAGAAACAAACTGCAAAGTGAGTTGGCTACCCGTTCCCTAATAGGGAAAAAATATAGCTAAATAAACTGAAATCTTGCCATTCTAAGAAACTAATATTTGCACTAAATGATGGCCTATGCAGTTGAACCTTTTAATCTAATTTGTTTATAATCCCTGTAGAACAAATAAGGAACCCTAAATCAGATGTTTTTTCCTAATAGTGAGCACCCTCAGTCCTGGCAGCTTTTGACACCATGATCTAATCCTCTTTCTAACATGTTCTGCCCTAGCTTCTCAGAGCCCTCCTAAAACCTTTCTTAACTTTATTTTTTTTTCTTGCTCCTTTTTCTGCCCATTCTCCTCATATTGAATTCCCAGAGTTTCTCTATCATTATTTTCTTAACCAGTTCCTTAGATTGCTCACCCACTCTTACCATGTCAATTATCTCCCGTGTGCTCTATTAAAGCAGCACTTTCTGCTTAAACCTTGATCCTTAATTTATTGCCAGTTGTTTACAGATCTCAATCATGTGGCCATGTGTGTAAAGTCCAGTTTAAGCATGAGTGATAATTAAAGATGAATAGTTGTCTAACTTCCTCCCGTTGTTTGAATGCACCCTCTCTTAATTCAGTTGTTGCTAATGTGATAGTATTAAGAGATGGAGCCTTTAGGAAGAGATTAGGCCTTATAAAAGGGCTTGGTAGCACAAACTTGGAACCTCTTGCTCTTCTGCCTTCTACATGCTTAGGATGCCATCTTGGAAGCCTTCTCTGGGTGCGAGACCTTGCTGTTGGACTTCCTAGCCTCCAGGATAGTGGAAAAAAAATCTATTCTTTGTAAATTATCCAGTCCATGATATTGTGTCATAGCAGCACAAAATAAACTGGAACACTTCCCATTTTATTAATGGTTTCCCTATTACCCTGCTTCCTTCCATGTTTCATGTTCACTTTTATTGCATTTCTCTTCCAACCTGGGTTCCTTCAGTGCTAGTATACATGCTTTATAAACTTTCTGGTTTATTCCTCCTAGTGTCTTACTAATGCTACTCTAGTTTGGAGTCGTCACCTCATTTTCCAGTTTTAATTGTTGACTACTTAGTTCCTGAATGTGGCCACTCTATCTCATGCTGGTTACACTGTCTCGTACTAGTCACTTGTACCATGCATTCCTTTCATTACAGATCTATATTGGCTTCTTTTTGCTTATTAGAACAAATTTAAAACCCCAACCCCAAACTAAGGGCTGGTGTGAACTGACCCCAATATACTTTATCAATCTCACCATAGTCTTCTGCCTGGGCATTTTGCCCCTTACCAGCCCACCCAGCCACTTTTGCCCCCTGACAAGCTCACTTTTACCTTTGCTCATATTCTTCTCTGCTCTCTCTCTACTAATGACGGTCCTACATATCTTTGACACTCAGCCCAAGATCTGCCCTCACAAGGAAATTCTCCTCAACTGACACCAGCTCACAGTGATTTTTCCCATGTGTTCAATTGCCTCAAAATGACACATACAGACTGTAACTCTCTATAAATTTTACAGATTGCTTCCAAATTGTTTTCTAATTTATCATGAATATATGAATTTCCTCTCAAACAAGATTTAACATTCCTGAAGAGGAGAAACTGTGAATTGTACCATTTTAAATGTGTGAATTCTACCATTGAATTTAAAAATAACTATTCCTGGTTTCTGGGATGTTTCCCCAATTCAGTTATTTCTAATCCCTGTGTGAGTATCAGAGGAACTAGGTCTTTAATGGCATAATCAGATCCCATGTCAAATAAATGACGTTAAGAGTGTCATTAATATAATTCTGTATTCCCAGAGATGTTCTGGAAGGTTTATATGTATTCTCATTTATTATAAATACGTTGAAGCATGCTTGAAAAAGGGCTGAATAAAAATGAATTTTAAATATAAAATAAAGATGTTCTATAAATGTAAGAATCAATGTCTACATTCTCATGTAACTCAATGCAAATATGCAGGGCAAGTGTAGTCCTACCCTATCCTCATTAAACCATAGTCTGAGCTTGTTTCATATTATTTTACCCACAAAAAATTCCATACCTCTGGAACAGAAGTGAACATTAGCCTAATAGTAACATAACTAGCAAATTAGAGACATCTAGATATCATTTGGAAAAATCTGAAGGCAGACATTGTCGACCTCCACCTCCACTCCTCCCCCTTTTCTTTCATCAAGTATTTTTGAGTTCCAAATTAGGTATCAATGAATGCAAAGATTTTTGCTTCTACAATGTCATCTGTATAATATAAAATTTGTGGATATATTTGTGCTTTTATGCAACTGCTAATCCCAAATGAATGTTCTCATGAATATGAAAGAAAAGGCTTTTGTTAATATTTGGGCTTGTTTCTACATTTGACTTTTATTGGGCTTTATAAATTCTTAAAGAGAATGAGAAAGCACATAGGTTAAAAAGTTATAGCAACACAAGATAGTCCACGCAATATAGAACTCTCCTGATGTTTCACTAAAGCTCTTGAAATAATGTAACCTTTTCCCCACACTTTTTAAAATATCAGAGTACATACCCATGATGAAGTATTTTTCTTGCTCATTAAAATACCAATAAATAATCATCAATCATAGGATGTTATATTTTATATGTAGGAGGGAAAAAACAGGTGGACTAATCCTGTCTATATTTTTAAGAACTTTAAAAAGGAAAGGTAGTCTGTCAGGTCAGAAGAAAAGATAATTTTTGAAACTACAAAAAAAATGCCACCAATTATGAACTTCCAAAGTTTCTGGATAATGAGCTGGACTTAGTTGGTAGAATATGATGCAATGAATGGCACTGTTGTCATTTTCCTAATGAAGTAGTAATGCCATTATGCCCACATATGGATTTGGTCATGAGAAATAGCAGCTTCTATATTAAGTATATGAAGTTTGAGAAGACATATAAATGCATTGATATAGTTCTAATTTTCTCAGACTTGTGTGCTAGGGGACCTACTTGTAATGCTTAAAACTCCACACAGAGATACTCTCATTTATTGGCTTGGCATGACTGGCTTCACCAAAATAGTTATCCTTTATTTGCTGACAGCTGATAAACCCATCAAAAGGTAACCAATAAGTAAGAGCTTATTTGAAGAGTGACATTATCTTACTACTGTCAGAAAGTATGAGCAAAATAGCCATCGGTTTATCATATTTACAAAGAGAAGGGGTATTTGGAAGTAGAACTTCTTTTTCATTGAGGTCACAATCTTTAATCCAAAGCTGCAGAAGATTTGCTGTTTTGTAAATGGTCGGCTTTATCTGGATCTGGTTGGGGACTTTGCCAAGTGAACAGTCTCCTAGTCAGTGGCAGGGGACAAAAAAAAAAAAAAAAAAAAAAAATATATATATATATATATATATGAAATTAGAACTTTCCAGCTTAAGATAGAATGATATGTCAGAATTCACAGATGACACAGAACAGATATCTGAACATCATTTGCTTTAGGATATGGGTGTCACCAGTCATAAGGCATGCATATTTATGCAGATGATGTGCAAAATGGGACTGATGTCCATAAACATGAAAAAATTAGGAAATTCATTAATTAGGATCATTTGTACAATTCCATTATCAAGTTTAATCACTTGTTTCAACTGATGTCTCCTTTAGAAAGTCAATCCACAGTGGTTATTTACTTATTCAACAAGAATATTGTGTAGAGCTATCTTCTGCTTGACCTATAGCATAATTTCTAATAATGCATTCATTTTATTCTAATAAGCAGGAGGTTCCCTTTAACACATTAACATAAACAGTTAAGTTAATAAATACTTTTAGCCATGTTAGATTTCATTCCCATCAGAGGAAATCATGTGGTTGCATTTTATAAGTATGTATGAATTGGCTACTTTGTCTTTTAGTGACAGCCTAAATAAAATCAGTATTTTGCTTTTTTTTTATTTATTTACAGAGAGAGAGAGAATTTTAATATTTTATTTTTTAGTTTTCGGCGGACACAATATCTTTGTATGTGGTGCTGAGGATCGAACCCCGGCCACACGCATGCCAGGCGAGCGCACTGCTGCTTGAGCCACATCCCCAGCCCCAGAAGATATATATATATTTTTTTTTAATTGGCTATTCAAAACATTACAAAGATGCAGAATCACATCAGTTACACATCCACATTTTTACATAATGCCATATTAGTAACTGTTGTATTCTGCTACCTTTCCTATCCTCTGCGATTCCCCCTCCCCTCCCCTCCCATCTTCTCTCTCTACCCCATCTACTGTAATTCATTTCTCTCCTTATTTTTTCCCATTCCCCTCACAACCTCTTATATGTAATTTTGTATAACAATGAGGGTCTCCTTCCATTTCCATGCAATTTCCCTTTTCTCTCCCTTTCCCTCCCACCTCATGACTCTGTTTAATGTTAATCTTTTCCTCCTGCTCTTCCTCCATGCTCTGTTCTTAGTTGCTCTCATTATATCAAAGAAGACATTTGGCATTTGTTTTTTAGGGATTGGCTACCTTCACTTAGCATAATCTGCTCTAATGCCATCCATTTCCCTGCAAATTCCATGATTTTGTCATTTCTTAGTGCTGTGTAGTACTCCATTGTGTATATATGCCACATTTTTTTAATCCATTCATCTATTGAGGGGCATCGGGGTTGGTTCCACAGTCTAGCTATTGTGAATTGTGCTGCTATGAACATCGATGTGGCAGTATCCCTGTAGTACCCACTTTTAAGGTCTTCAGGGAATAGTCTGAGAAGGGCAATAGCTGGGTCAAATGCTGGTTCCATTCCCAACTTTCCCAGGAATCTCCATACTACTTTCCAAATTGGCTGCACCAATTTGCAGTCCCACCAGCAATGTACAAGTATACCCTTTTCTCCACATCCTCGCCAGCACTTGTTGTTGTTTGACTTCATAGTGGCTGCCAATCTTACTGAAGTGAGATGGTACCTTAGGGTGGTTTTGATTTGCATTTCTCTGACTGCTAGAGATGGTGAGCATTTTTTCATGTATTGTTGATTGATTGTATGTCCTCCTCTGAGAAGTGTCTGTTCAGGTCCTTGGCCTATTTGTTGATTGGGTTATTTGTTATCTTATTGTCTAATTTTTTGAGTTCTTTGTATATTCTGGATATTAGGGTTCTATCTGAAGTGTGAGGAGTAAAAATTTATTCCCATGATGTAGGCTCCCTATTTACCTCTCTTATTGTTTCTCTTGCTGAGAAAAAACTTTTTAGTTTAAGTAAGTCCCATTTGTTGATATTTGTTATTAACTCTTGTGTTATGGGTGTCCTATTAAGGAATTTGGAGCCTAACCCCACAATATGTAGATCGTAGCCAACATTTTCTTCTATCAGACGCAGAGTCTCTGATTTGATATCAAGCTCCTTGATCCATTTTGAGTTAACTTTTGTGCATGGCGAGAGAAAGGGATTCACTTTCATTTTGTTGCATATGGATTTCCAGTTTTCCCAACACCATTTGTTGAAGATGCTATCCTTCCTCCATTGCATGCTTTTAGCCCCTTTATCAAATATAAGATAGTTGTAACTTTGTGGATTAGTCTCTGTGTCCTCTATTCTATACCATTGGTCTTCCTGCCTGTTTTGGTACCAGTACCATGCTGTTTTTGTCACTATTGCTCTGTAATATAGTTTGAAATCTGGTATCGCTATACTGCCTGATTCACACTTCCTGCTTAGAATTGCTTTTGCTATTCTGGGACTTTTATTTTTCCATATGAATTTCATGATTGCTTTATCTATTTCTACAAGAAATGCCGTTGGGATTTTGATTGGCAATGCATTAAACCTACAGAGAACTTTTGGTAATATCGCAATTTTAATATTGTTAGTTCTGCCTATCCATGAACAGGGTATATCTTTCCATCTTCTAAGATATTCTTCTACTTCTCTCTTTAGGGTTCTGTAGTTTTCATTGTATAAATCTTTCACCTCTTTTGTTAGGTTGATTCCCAAGTATTTTATTCTTTTTGAGGATATTGTGAATGGAGTGTTTTTCCTCATTTCCGTTTCAGAAGCTTTGTCGCTGATATACAGAAATGCCTTTGATTTATGCGTGTTGATTTTATATCCTGCCACTTTGCTGAAATCATTTATTAGTTCTAGTAGTTTCTTTGTAGACCCTTTTGGGTCTTCTAGGTATAGAATCATGTCATCCGCAAATAGTGATAATTTAAGTTCTTCTTTTCCTATTTTTATGCCTTTAATTTCTTTTGTCTGTCTAATTGCTCTGGCTAGTGTTTCAAGGACTAAATTAAATAGAAGTGGTGAGAGAGGGCATCCCTGTCTTGTTCCAGATTTTAGAGGGAATGCCTTCAACTTTTGTCCATTCAGAATGATGCTAGCCTGAGGCTTAGCATAGATAGCTTTTACAATGTCAAGGTAAGTTCCTGTTATCCCTAGTTTTTCTAATGTTTTGAACATAAAGGGATGCTGTACTTTGTCAAATGCGTTCTCTGCGTCTATCGAGATGATCATATGGTTCTTATCTTTAAGTCTATTGATGTGGTGAATAACATTTATTGATTTCCATATATTGAACCATGCTTGCATCCCAGGGATGAATCCTACTTGATCATGGTGCACAATTTTTTGGATGTGTTTTTTGTATCCGATTCACCAGAATTTTATTGAGGATTTTTGCATCTAGGTTCATTAGAGATATTGGTCTGTAGTTTTCTTTCTTTGAGGTGTCTTTGCCTGGATTCGGGATCAGGGTGACGTTGGCCTCATAGAATTAATTTGGAAGAGCTCCCTCTTTTTCTATTTCCTGAAATAACTTGAAAAGTATTGGTATTAATTCTTCTTTAAAGGTTTTGTAAAACTCCACTGTATACCCATCCGGTCCTGGGCTTTTCTTGGTTGGTAGTCTTTTGATTGCTTCCTCAATTTCATCCATTGATATTGGTCTGTTCAAATTGTGTGTATCCTCCTGACTCAGTCTGGGCAAATCATATGACTTAAGAAATTTATCGATGTCTTCACTATCTTCTATTTTATTGGAATATAGGTTTTCAAAATAATTTCTAATTGTCTTCTGTATTTCTGTAGCATCTGTTGTGATATTGCCTTTTTCATCCTGTATGTTAGTAATTTGAGTTCTCTATCTCTTCTTCTCTTCATTAGCATGGCTAAAGGTCTGTCAATCTTATTTATTTTTTCAAAGAACCAACTTTTAGTTTTGTTAATTTTTTCAATAGTTTCTTTTGTTTCAATTTCATTGATTTCCGCTCTGATTTTAATTATTTCTTGCCTTCTGCTACATTTGCTGTTGTTTTGTTCTTCCTTTTCTAGGGCTTTGAGATGAAGTGTGAGCTCATTTATTTGTTGTTTTTTTTTTTTCTTTTTTTGAGGAATGACCTCCAGGCGATGAATTTCCCTCTTAAAACTGCTTTGATTGTGTCCCATAGATTCCGATATGTTGTGTCTGTATTTTCAGTAATCTCTAAGAATTTTTTTATTTCCTCCTTTATGTCTTCTGTAACCCATTGATCATTCAGTAACATATTGTTCATTTTCCATGTGATGTAGGATTTTTCCTTCCTTCTTTTATCATTGATTTCTAGTTTCATTCCATTATGATCGGATAAAATGCATGGTACTATCTCCACCCCTTTATATTTACTGAGGGTTGCCCTATGGCATAATATATGGTCTATTTTTGAGAAGATTCCATGTGCTGCTGAGAAAAAAGTATATCCACTTGATGATGGTTGATAAATTCTATATATGTCGGTTAAGTCTAGGTTATTGATTGTGGTATTGAGTTCTATAGTTTCTTTATTCAACTTTTGTTTGGAGGATCTGTCCAATGGTGAGAGAGGTGTGTTGAAGTCACCCATAATTATTGTGTTGTGGTCTATTTGATTCTTGAACTTGAGGAGAATTTGTTTTATGAATGTCGCAGCACCATTATTTGGTGCAGAAATATTGATAATTGTTATGTCTTGTTAGTGAATGGCTCCTTTTAACAGTATATAATGTCCTTCCTTATCCCTTTTGATTAACTGGGTCTTGAAGTCAATTTTATTCGATATGAAGATGACCACCCCTGCTTGCTTACGAGGACCGTGTGCGTGGTATATTTTTTCCCATCCTTTCACCTTCAGCCTGTGTATGTCTTTCCCAATCAGATGTGTCTCCTGGAGGCAGCATATTGTTGGATTTGTTTTTTTAATCCATGATACCAGCCTATGTCGCTTTATTGGAGAGTTTAAGCCATTAACATTTAGAGTTACTATTGATATATCGTTTGTACTTCCAGCCATGTTTGATTATTTATCCTTTTTTTTAATTTAGTTTGTTTCTCCATGATTCTTTCCCCCCGCCCTCTGACTTTAACCGAGGCACTTCCCACTGATGGTTTTGGTTATTGTTTTTCATTTCTTCCTCATGTAGTGTTTTGCTCAAGATGCTTTGCAATGCTGGTTTTCTGGCTGCAAATTCTTTTAACTTTTGTTTATCATGAAAGATTTTTATTTCGTTGTCATACCTGAAGCTTAATTTTGTTGGATACAGAATTCTTGGTTGGCATCCATTGTCTTTCAGTATTTGAAATACATTGTTCCAGGACCTTCTTGCTTTCAGTGTCTGTGATAAAAAAAATCCATTGTTAACCTTATTGGTTTACCCCGAATGTAATCTGCCTCTTTTCTCTTGTAGCTTTTAATATTTTCTCTTTGTTCTGTATATTGGATATCTTCATAACAATGTGTCTTGGCGTTGGTCTACTGTGATTTTGTATGTTCGGTGTCCTGTATGCATCTACAATTTGTATATCCATTTCCTTTTTTATTTCTGGAAAGTTTTCTGTAATTATTTCATTCAGCAGGTTACTCATTCCCTTGGTTTGAATCCCTATACCTTCCTCTATCCCGATGACTCTTATGTTTGTTTTTTTTATGTTATCCCATATCTCTTGGATGTTTTTCTCGTGATTTTTTTACCTGCCTTTCTGAGTTGGCTAGACTCTTTTCAAGATGATATATTTTGTCTTCATTATCTGACGTTCTGGCTTCTACTTGCTCCACTCTGTTAGTGATATTCTCATTTGAGTTTTTAATTTGGTTTATAGTTTCCTTCATTTCTAGAATTATTGTTTGATTTTTTTATAATCTCTATCTCCTGATAAAGATGCTTAACTTCTTCTTTTATCTGTTTATGTAATTCGTTTTCAATGTGTTGTTTCACTGTTTGAATTTGCTGTCTCATATTCTCTTTAAGGTTCCATTCCATCTGTCTAAGGTGTTCCTTGAGTTCTTTATATGACCATTTTTCTGATGACTCTAGGTCCTCCTGAATATTTAGGCTGTCCTGCATTGTTTGTACTCCTTTTCTTTCTTGCTTTTTCATGTTGCTCATGTTACTTCTTGTTCTGTTTGACTGCTGAGTTACTGTTTACTCCTATAAATTTAATTGGTGCTTGGGAGGAAAGGTGTTAGAAGGGAAGGGAAGAAGTCACTAAAGAGAATGAAAGTAAGCAGGTAGAATTCAAGGAAGGGGGAATAAGAAAATTGAAAAGAAATGAAAAGACAAAAGAAGAAAAAAATAGGAAATAAAAAGAGAAAATAATTTTTTAAAATAATAATAATAACAAAATAAAAATTAGAATAAAAAAATTTAAAAAAAATTAAACAAAAAAAATTTAAAAAACAACAAGAAAGAAAAATGAAAAAAAAACCCAAATCCAAAAAAAAAAAAAAAAACTTATAAATGCAGTCTTAGAGTTTGATTAACTTCTCTTCCAGTAGGTGGAGCTGTGCCCACCAAGCCAAGCTTCTCCTGTCAATACGCAGGAACCAATCACTGTCCAGCAGCTCCTCCTCCCAGACTGGGCGAGTCTCCAATCCTGAGTGCCTAGGGCCTCCTCTTGTGTCTAGTCACTTCCCCACTTTTCCTTTAGCCAGGCCCCTCTCACCGGTGACGCTCACCACAATACTGGCTATACGCCAGGTCTGCTGCTCCCGGGAGCCCTGTTTTCATGAATGACTGGGCACACTTTCCCTGTTTGCCATTCCCTCAGACCGTAAGTTTGTAGAGCTTGGGGCTGAGAACCCTCAGCGAATTTTGCTTGCCCTCCAGTAGCCAGGACCCCAGTAGCTGGTGCAAGAGACCTCAGTTGTCAGCACTGGTTGGAGCGGTAGCCAGGAGAGTTCAGCGCTGCGGGTCCCGCGCCACTTCTGATTCCCTCGGTCTGGCTATTGTGCTCATGGGAGAGCTGGGAGGGGCCCTTAAGGTTTCCCCGATGTGTGGAGAGGGAAGGCTAGGGGATTACACACCTGTAGCTGTAGGTTTCAATGAAGTTATCTCCTCCGCCACAGTCTGATGACGTCAGTTCTCTGCCATGGTGGTATCTCTTGCAAATGGCGACAGTTCGTTTCCCTTTGCCGGGTGACCAATACAATGGGTGGGTCCTGACTGTCTCTCCCAAGCCCCGTTTAAATCCTGTGGCCACTACCTATGAAGGCTTGGTTGGCATTTACCTCCGTAGGAACAGAAGGGCTGACCAGTTGTTTCAGTGGGATGGATTAGTGCTGAGTCACAGCTGTTTGTCTGCGGGGAGCAGGCAAACGGGAGCTTGAATTCAGCCGATCCAGGCTCAGTGTGTGTTCTGAGAGGCCCTGACTGTTCGCCCCATATCCACGTCAGCTCAGCATTGCCTAGAGATCCTGAGCAAACAGCATTTAGACTGTTTACGACTCCCTATGCCCGCACAGCTGAAGAGGTCAGAGACTTGATCTCTCCCGCCGCCATGTTCTGGTGTTTTTTTAAGAAGAAGGAGAAGGAGAAGGAGAAGGAGAAGGAGAAGAAGTTGAAGTTGTTTACAAATGTAAATATCTAAAAAGGTTTAGGATGTTCCATAAGAAAAATATTAAATTCCCTTCTGAATATAACTCTAAATGGGATCCTAATTAACTAAATGATTATTAGCAATTTCATTCACCAACATTTACTTAGAAACATACAAAATCTAAACTGAAATTGTTGACTACACAGCTTCCCACCCAAACTTTCCATTCTATCTATGCAACTTTCTCTATCAGACCACATTTTTTATATAAATCTCCCCCCATTTCTATGCACACCTCAGATTTTCTGTTTATTTAATCATATCCTCATTGGCAAATGTTACATACTTAAGCTTTCTTTGATTTATTTAAAAGTAGTTGTTTTTCCTTACAACCAAGTTCCTCCTCCTTTCTCCTACTGACTGCTTCCTTTACTATTATGCCTACTGTTTTTAAAATGCAAGCACTATGTTTAAAGAATATGCATTTTAATAGGCTTCCCTACCCTGCTACAAACTGTCAAGTTATCAGATGAGGGGATGTAGCTATCCATAGAAGAGAGAGAGCCTTGAGCTTGGAGATCAGGAGTGAGTGATATGTTAGGAAGTGTATGAAGAAATGGACTCCCTGCCCCCAATCTAAAAGCTAGAGAATTAGTTCGAGTTTCTTTTTTTTTTTTTTTTTTTTTCATTTTTATGAAAATGACCTTAGGCAAGTCACTTAATCCCTCTAGACCTCCATTCCATTGCCTATAAAACGAAAGTGTTGAATAAGCTCATTATGATCCCTTTTAAAATTAAAATTCGTGATTCTGATATATCATACAAAGATTTTTAAGAGCTGAAAAAGTTTTATTGAAGTTGAGAACAATGTTCTCAAAAACACCTTGATATTTCTGATAATTAAAATTTAGCTTCTGTTTTTTTTCCTCTTGGAAGAGGACAGCTCCAACTTTTTCCCAGATGTATCTCAGAGCCAGGTGGGAAAAATAGGATGTGTGGACACTGTGAAGCCATAGAACCTGCTAAATGCACATGGAGGAATGAAGACTCTGACAAAGGGACAAAAACTGACTGTCTCTTTAAAAATGGGTGCCTTTATTGGGTGCTGGAAAGTATTTCCTGAGAGTCTAGGACTAGGGCTTAGGGCTTCCAGCTCCCTTTTTGCTTTGATGCCAGGCAGCTGGGTTGGGTTTTGTGGAGAGTGCTCTCTCCAGACAGCAGCCTACCAGCCCTTTACTAGCCCAGCCTGGGTATCATCACTGGGCTTCCTTCTGCAGGCAGCTGCATTCTGATTAATCCCAGAAGGCCCTGCCTGCTGGTGATAATTTGTTGAGTCACAGATGTGTTGCAGGGTGACTTCCAAATGTTAAACACCCCTAAAGGAATCCCTAGGTACATCTCCACACCGGGGGTAGACACTCTTCCTGAAAGTAATCTTTCAGAAATTCCAATTCTGTTACCCACCTTGGGCAGGTTTTGTTAATCTTTATTCCCTTAAGAAAAGGATCCCCCTCTTTTCACCCTGATATTCCTTTCCTGAAAAGACCAAGTATCTCCAAAGGTTTCACGCTAGACTCTTTCTTTTCCTTTAGCCTGCCAATTTCTAAGCTAGCTCACTATTTTTTACTTATTCTGTCCCCAAATCTGTAGCATAGAATGTCAAACAAATTATAAAGCACATGAATTCAGCATTTCAAACAAAATTATTTTGGCACAAACGAAAGGTTTAAATGGAATGGTTCTTACTGGCATCTTCCCATATTCACCCCATTTTTTATCCATAGCTCATTTATTTCAGTTTTGACTCAGAAATAAAGATATACTAAGGAGCATAAAATGTGTTAATAGTCAAAAAAAGAGCTCTTTCATCATTCTTCTTGGCTAAGTGTATCCAGCAACATACTCGAAAGTGACTACATCCAATTAGTCTCTTCTGAAACAATTCCTTACTAACCAAAAGGTAGAAAGAACACTTTTCCATTTTTGAACATGCTATTCCTATGGTACTGATTTTAAGATAAAATTTGGAAGCCTCTTAGTTTCCTCACAGCTTTGCCAGAACCATTTTCATAACTTTGATCAAGGACTTTGATTCAAAAATCTTATCTACATCTAAATCTGAAAGTTGGAGGTCACTGGAAATACTAAGCTTTATTGTCTTTCAATTTTAAGTGTTTAAAAAGGCATTATCAGGCAAAGAAAATTTCTCTGCTGGCCAACAATGCATTTGTATAAAGAGCATATTCAATAATTGTATTGATGTTGGCATCTTCTAATGCTTTTAGCATTATCCTGATCAAGAAATTTATTCATTCTTCTTTCCCCTTCTGTTTTTCTAACCTTATTCGATAAGTGTATAGTTATGCTTCCTTCAGAAAAAAAGCTTAAAAGACACTGCCCTTTTGCACTCCTTTACTGTCAAAATACCCACCAAAACTGTCATTGTATTCAAGCAACTTAGAAACTGTGTGACTCACCAACAATTCTATTTCTCTAACAACCAGTGACGTAGGTGCCATTAGAAATTCTTCCTTCATCGGCTGTGGGCTGATAAGATCAAGCAAAGCAGCTTATTCCCTTCATACAATCCAGCTTTATTGAAAAGAGAAAATGGAAAAGCTCAGTTCATACTAAAAATAGTCTAGTGGTACTTCATCACTTGTTTTTAAATATAATCTTTGTAAAAAGCAGTGGTAGATAAGTCAACACATCTGCAGTTAAACACACACACACACCTTTTGGTAGTTTTTATCAATGGATAATACAATAGTTACCCAGTTTCGTGTTTCATTCTAAATTTTTCACTGTTCATTCTATGTTCATGCTCACATCTGTTGTATTTATATCTAAATCCTATTGATTCATTTTTTGACTGATTAAACTTCCTTTCATTATTAGCATGAATGAAAAGAAGGTGAAGAGTCTAAGACCCATCAACTTTGCTCTGAGGGTTTTCATAATCAGTAAAATGTTTCCTATTCCTGTTGAAACCCATATGCTATATCTTCTAATCAGTAAACTCCAACTCTTACAACTCATTAAGCTTCCTCACAATCTCCTTTCTTAAGATGTCTGAAGGTTTTTATAGAACCCATTATGATATCAGATCAGATCCCTTCCTAAACTTCTTGCTGGGGAAATATTCTTAGCGGTAACCCTCTTTTAATAGTTTTCATCTGTCATATGTATGCAATTTCAAGGGCCCAAAACTTCAGTTTGCAATATTTCAAAATTATCAGCACTAAATGTATTTTATCCACCATTTTTCAATATAAGTAGTTTTGAAGATACTGCAATTACTTTCACTTTGTTGCTTATTGATTCAAATAACATTCAACTGGAAGAAATTCACTAAATTATGTCTTTAATATATTATTTAATTTTTGCTTTATTTTTAGTCAAATGTCTCCTTAAAAATGTTGTTACCTGACTTTTTGTAAATTGTCCCTGTATATAACATAGCGGCAACATTTTTGCTTTGCCAATGTAACAGAGATTTGGGGGTTTTACATTTTAAATTATCTATAATGAATATTCTCAAAGATTTGGTACAAAAATAATATAAGTTCTTTGAGCTAATATCTTTCTTTTTCCTTTTTTTTTTTTTTAGAAACAATAACTAGAAATCATGTGAAGTTTTTTGGTACAGGGATTGAACCCAAGGGCATTTAACCACTGAGCCACATCCCCAGCCCATTTTTGTATTATACATAGAGACAGGGTCTCACTGAGTTTCTCATGGTCTTGCTAATTTGCTGAGCCTGACTTTGAACTTGCAACCTCCCGCCTCAGCCTCCTGAGCCCCTGAGATTACAGGTGTGTACCATCATGCCCAGCAGCATGTGAAGGTTTTTTTTAACTCTCTTTTTGATCCTGTCCCTCTCCATCTCATAGCAACTTTTGATTCTTTTGAATAAAAGTACTAGATTACTTGAAATATTAGTCCTTGGGTCCACATGGTATTGGGGAAATAAATTTTTAAAAAAGCTTGAGAATTGTATTATTCTTATATACTTAAGACTTAGGTAAAGCAATTCTATTTTGTTTCTGTTACTTATTTCTGGATTGTATAAATAAGGAGTACTTAAGAACTACAGAATTTAAAAAAAAACATACAAAAACACTTGGTAGAGTATATACAAAAAAAACTAGTAAGTTTTTAAACTAGTTTTATCTAATTCTTTTATTTTCATCTAATTCTTTATTTTTTAGCTTCCTAATAGTATCTCACAACCAACCTGCATTTTTTTTGTGTATGTGGTTCTGGAGATTGAACCCAGGGCCTTGTGCATGTGAGGCAAGCACTCTACCAATTAAGCTCTATCAGTACCCTCACCCCAACCTGCATATTTTAATTGTTGAAGTAAAACCTCCTCCTCCCGCCTCTTTGTTCTTTTTTTCTTTTTCCCCTCTAGGACAAATCTCTCAACATTTCATTTTTACATTGTTTATATTATTTATTGCTGCAATTAATTTAGCAGAGAGATGTTCTCACAAACTCATCAATTCATGAAAATAACAATTTCCATATTGAAAGTTTTCACACTTTATCATAGCCCAAACAGGACTTTATCTTCAAATTTTGAAGAAAACCTGAAATTTTAATTGATTTATAAAAACATTTTAAAGAATTCCCTGTTACCAATGCCAAAAATATTTTGACTTTTTAAATTAATTCAAATTCAAAGATAACTTAAATTTTAATTTAATGGATAAACTTTTTCCACTAGGAGTCTTAATTAATTAACTAAGAAATATGCCATTTTTATCACCTTACCTGGTTTTCCTCACTCAAAAATTTCTAAGAATATAAAGGAAAATGAACAAATTTTGGCTCCAGGTGCATTTAAGTAATGTTAGTTGGAAAACAGTATATTCTTTTACATATTGTATATAATGACAATTATATATATATATATATATATATATATATATATATATATATATATATATTCCTATTTGAGACATATACATATCCAGTTCCCAACAGAAAAATCCAGAGATTTAAATTTTCAGCCTCTGCTTGAAACTGACCCTCTTGGAATATACTCTTTGACATCTCCAATTCCCTTGAGTCCTCTTTTTCCTTCAGTGCAATTCAATAAATTCAATTCCACAGGCATTAATTGGGCTGCTTCTCTGTGTAAAGCACTCAGTGTGAAGTACGACAAAGAATGAGCTTTTGGTCCTTCTCAGTGATTTCACCACAGGAGAGATATGCTGCTTTCCCTTCCCCCGGAGGATGAGAGTTTCCAGTAGCATCACTGGAAACAGCAGTAGAAAACCTGGATATTGCTAGTTTCTTTATTCTCTCTCAAGTGGCAAATCACCTTGTTGGGCAAGCATCTATTTCGACCTGAGGTTTTATGCACCTGAACTTGTGTGCACACACTTATATCTCCATCACTTTATCCAAGGCAAGTAGGTTTGTATATTTTAAATTTTTTTCAAATGTTTTCTTTCTTATAAGTCAACAGCTCTTTCTTATTTTGTTGGTCATGGAGGTTCATTCAAAACACTTCCCTAACATGTCAGAGCAAACTGAAAGATTAAGTTCACTAATTCAAAAAAAAAAAGAAAGAAAGAAAAGAAACAGCAAACCCTTTCCACATGATGATGAGATGGAATAAAAAGGAAAAGATAGTAAAAATTAAAGGACTCACTCTCAAAGCAACACTAGCATTGACATTTTTACAGCCTGTTATATCCTTTTCTATACATCATTATTGCTTAATAGAGTGGTAGAAAAACAATTGAATAAAATGTGTGATGACAATATTACCCACATTTTTATAATGCAAATGTGCCATCACCAGTTTGTATCCCACTTAATAAAATGAAGCTCTGAACATTCACTAAAAATACAATGTTTTAGCTCTAATAACATTTCAAAATGGCAGACAGATAGCTCAAGATGAGTGCTTTATCTAAAGGCTCAGAAAGTAATATCTCTTCTATCAGGAGAACTGGCCAAGAACCCTCCTCTGGGCATGCAATTTAACCTGGATCACCATTTTAAAATACAAAGAAGAGTCTAGTTCTGTGGACACACACACGTCTTCCTAATAATGAAGACAGAAGAAACATAGCACTAACCTTCTTCCCCAAATCACAGCCCTTCTATAACCAAAAAAAAAAAAAAAAAGTAATGGTATGAAGGGCCACATGTGCATTTTGCCTTTGTAACAATAATATAATAGTGAATTAGAATTATTGGATGGAATCCAAGGCCAAAGTGACCTGGGGATTTTGTTTACCCTTTGATCACATCCTGCTGTTCATGTCACCTTAGTAAGGGTCTTGGAACAAATTTTTAAGTTCCTTTTCTTTCAAGAAAAACTAAAACAACACCATTCTAGCCTTCCCCCTGGGGCCACCCAGAATTTGATCCATTTTTTTCAGGCAAAATTCCATATTTGATCTCTTAAGCAAAAGAAAAGGAAATCCGTGTTAGCCAAAACAGTTCTTTAGATGGGCCTCTCATCTTGTCTACAAGAATTAGTTTAGAGATCCCCCCATGGAATTTACCTATTATGTGGTTAAGAACCTATAAGCTTTCTGATCTTTCTCCCATGGTATGTGTTCTATAATATTTTTGCAGATATTTACCAAAAATACTCATAGCTGAGAGCCCCTTAACATACCCCTCATATCAGCACACACATTTACACTCTTTCCAGCTGCCTGCTATATTTAAAATCATAGAATTTTCCCACAATGTTTTCCCACTTTGGGATCTTGTTTAGTGTAAAGTTATGAATTAAAATATAAAAATACCACCAAAAATACAGATTATATCGGAGTCAAGCAATTATTATAATACAGTGGGGTTTTTATGTTTCTGTTGAAGTTTTCACATCCTTCATTTCCCCCAATAAAACTGCAAAAGGATAATTACAGCAAGTTCTCCTCTGCCCTAAGCACGCCTTTTCTAATGGGTATCCTCATTCATATGATTTAGATAATATGTAACAAAGAAGCAAATTGCAGGACTGGATAGTTTTAATCAAATTTGAGCCAGATGATGCCAGACAGAAACGTATGGCTTGGCATAAAAACCTGGAAGTCCATATGTTCTCAATAAAGAGGTAAATGCCTGTGTGTGTGTGTGTACACATACCCACACACCCTCACACATGCACACACACACACACACACACACACACACATAATTTGGAGATATAGATCCAAATTCTGTCATTTTTCTAAAGTCCCAGATGTTTTTCTTCTTCCATTTTTGCTTGATGTTCAAGGACCAACATAGATTCTATGGCCACATTTTTTAATTATTCCCCCATGTAAGAGGGGGTTTAGGTTTTTGTCATGAATTAAAACTGAATGTAAAAAAAAGAAATTCTAAAAAATAAATAAATAAATAAAGAAATAAATAAAACTGAATGTGATTTTAATAGCAGCAGTTGTCAAAATAAATAAA
This sequence comes from Spermophilus citellus, assembly GCF_964194105.1. NCBI lineage: Eukaryota > Metazoa > Chordata > Mammalia > Rodentia > Sciuridae > Spermophilus > Spermophilus citellus. Next base: position 54,807,940 of record NC_138196.1, on the reverse strand, counting down.
TAAATAACATTTTTTTTAAAAGAGTAGAAAGTGATCCCCAAATGCAGTCACAAACAGTTCCTGTCTGAGTCATTGGCTTCTGGCCTGACACCCCTGCTACATTATCCAGGCGCTCGCACATTCAGATATTTTTTAGTATGCACTTCAATTTTTAGTATGAGAACATAAAGGAATTTTCATGTGACATGGTGCAGTGGGACAAAGATTAGCTGAAAGTAGCGTTCATCATAGAATATTTTAAAACATTCTGTTTTACAATAGGTATTAATCTCTGCATCACCTTCATGAATATAACTTCTTAATTTTGAACTTTGGGGGAAAATCCTTATATTCTCTCACAGTTTGGTTGCTTGATCCCATTAGTGGTTTCTTACTGAGGACAAGCAGAAAAGCATTAATTCACTTGGTAAATATTAATTGGATGCCAAGCCTATGCCAGTGATCCAATTCACCATACTCTCTTAAGGAAGCATCTATGTTGGATCGACTTAATTTCTGATCCTAAATTAAAATCCAACTCAGAATCCATTTTTATGTGCAAGTATTTTTTTTAATTATTTTAGAAACTCAACTTCCAAATCAATTTTTATGCACATGTAAATATGTTATAGATGGTTTAACTCATACACCAATCAAAAGAGTAAGAACCTTGAAGGGAGAAACTTTTATCTTCCCAGTTAGCAAATACCGATGCATGGAATTGCATCATGCATACTCTAAAATGTTGCCTTACCTGGTCATCATCGGGCATAAACATTTTTGAGAAACAGGCATAACATCAGATACCCATGACTTCCTGGTGTCTCCCTTTCCTGCCTAGAGACAGGACTGGCTGGTATCAATTCCAGCTGCATCATGGGATACTCTCTATAACCCAATCTGTTGTCTCTCCAAAAGAACACATCATCCCAAATCAACTCAAACTAACTGTGCTGTGTGGCATTGGGTCAATTACCTCCCTGTGTCTCACTCTTTACTGTAAAGTGCAGAACTTGAAAACCATTACTGCTAAGGTCCTTCTGTATCTAAAACACTGTTGGACTAAAAGCACATAACCTTACAGAGCAAGCTTCCTTCCTTACATATCAAGAGTGAACACAATCTGTAGCCTCACCAGTAGTTACACTCTTGGGTTTCCTCCTGCCGTACTGGCCAGTCCTCATTTCCTTTGGTGGATCCCCATTCTAGGCCTGACCCACTCAATAGCTGTGTGACTCAGGGTTCAATCCTTGAGCCTCCTTTTCTCATTCTACACTGAAATCCTTGATGACTCCAAATGATTTCAAGGCTTTAGGAAATGCCATCTCTATAGGATAGTGGTTTTCAAATTGATGTCTCTAGCTTCAACCTCTCCACTGAACTTCGAGCTCATATGTAACTGTCCATTCCATATCTCTTGAATATTCTTGGGGCATTTTAAATACGTCTAAACCTGAGCTGTTAATACCCACTTCTACCCTCACTCCAAGAACTTGATACTCTTCCAGGATTCTATATCTCAATTATCCAGTCAATTTCTTAGAGTTCTCAATTGCTCTTTTCCTTTTTGTATACCCCACATCCATAGGCCAAGCCTGCCATATCTCCATATTCTGACCATCTCACACCCTCCCCTGACACCACATTTCATCTGTCCCACCATGGTCCCTCACTTGGTCTATGCCAACCACATGACTGGTCTCCTGCTTCCTCTCTTTGTTCCCCATGGTCTAAGATCCACCATGAAACCTTTTAGAACAAAGAGAGCATGTAATTCATGCAACTAAAACACTCAAGATTTTCTGATCGCACTCAAAATCTAAGTGCTTGTATGTGTCTAATAAGATGCCACTACTAGAAAAGCCTCCAGCCTCCATCACTCCTGGCTGGCCTCGTGCTGTCACTCTTCACAACACTCTGTCCCTGCTGCCAGGGTGCTCTGCCTTCAGAGGCTTCCGTAGCTCTCCCCTTCATTTCAAATCGAATTCATTTGCTACTCGAATTCCACCTCTTTAGTTTGCCTTATATTAAAGAGTATGTTCCCATTTTTTCTCTATCCTTTTACCTTGCCTTGTTTTTAATAGCATGTATTGTTCCTGACAACACATCATATGTGGTCACATGTCATTTGATGACAGGAACATGTTCTGAGGAATGTGTTGTTAGGTTCCTTCATCATGAAAACATCATAGAGTACACTTATACCAACTAAGATGGCGATAATATAGGATTTTATAGGGTCACTGTTAGACATCTGAGCCATCATTGTCCAAAATGTTACACTGTGTATGACTGTATTCACTTTTTAGTATTCATTTATTATCTTCTCTATTGATATGTAACCTTCATTAATGCCAGGAATAGACCTGCTTTGTTTATGGTACAGATTCCAAGTACCTAAAATAGCATCAGACATACAGTATGTGTCTAAGTGTGCTTTAAATCAATGACATAGTTATATGTACAGCCCTTAAAAAGTGAGCACAGTATATACACCTCAAGGTGACATTAATTCATGAGTTGCAGCCAGCCAGGCAAATCTAACCTGTGCTGTGGAGGTGATGCTATGTGAGAGCTCAGCACACACATGACAAGGATAGTTAGTGACAATACATACTACTTATTATGTGCTCACTATGTTGCAAATAATAAGCTTAGTATTTATTATTTATTTACCTTACTTAGTCCTCAAAAGAGAACTCCCTGGGATTACTTGTACCTTTGAGGTGAGAAACCAAAAGTATGTGCCTCTCAATTAAGATGTGATGAGGCAGGGATAAAATCCCCAGGCTAAACAGACTGTGTGCCATTAAGTTTCACACTTGAACACAAAACCTGAACTCAAATGCCAACAAGAGCCAGACCACATTGAAAGTGGAGGATACAGGTTGGAACATATCAAGTGTGTATCTTGCCTTTTTTTTTTTTTTTTTGCCAACTCACTTTTGATAGAGCTCTAGATACAGGTAGATAGGCCTCTGCCATTCATTCCTAATGATGCTTTAAAGTAGGTGTATTACTGGGAGCAGAAAGGACATCCTAAAAGGAAGGCCACCCTGTATCCCTAGTCAATTTTGTCCAGAACTGGATAAACAGGATAAAGCAAGAGACAACTCCTTACAACAGGTGGAGGGAAGGAAAAGCTATAAGGAGGCAACACCCTGCTACAGGAGATGCCCCCAGGCCTTTAGAGCAAGGGGAATTACTCCCACCTGGGGCAGTCAGAGCAGGTGTGGTTAAACAAGTGGGATTTGATCAGGCTCTGAAAGACGTGAAGTGTTTGAAGGAGTGGAAAGAAAGTGCTTCAAGATTCAGATAAAAGAATGAGTGGGCAATGCTCTGAAAATCATGAGGTGCTCTACACATTTAAAGAATTATTCCTTAATTGCAAACTAGAAGTGGCATTATGTAAAACTGGTATAAAATTAAATTTGTCAGGGAATGTTTTTGTTTTGTTTTTTAACCATCTATTAAGGCAACATGTATTTTTCCGGTTCTTGATTTTTAACTTCATTTTAGGACTAAGGTGATTTTAATACTATTGTCAAATACAAACTTTGTATATTTGTATCTCTTCCCTGAGAATGAAGATGACTATATTTACCTTTCTACCTTCTTCCTTTCCTCCATCTTTTTCTTCCTTCATTCCTTCCTTCGTTTGCATTTATTTATAGATTTTATGCTGGAAAAAATCAGTCCGTTCTCCTTTTGTTAGTGACATGAAGGCAGCTTAGAAAATTCAACTTACTCATATTTTTTAAAGATACTTCCAATAATTAGGGACTGATGTGAAATGCCTAGCTAAGATGTTTCCCTTTGGCATTCAGTAATAATCTTTCTGGACCCTGATAGCTGAAAAATTTTGGTTTGTGACTTTTAAAGTAGTATCTCTGCCAGCAAACAGATCTGTCCACCCACATAACCCAACTACACTATGTTCGTACAATTATAAATTAAATAATAATTTAATTTTAAAATATTTAAATTTAATATTTACATTCCATATTGGGCAATACATTTTGAAGACAGCAATTTTCTGATGAATGTTTTTAATTTTAAGCACTCTAATATAAAGAATCATAAAAATGACATTTTAGACTATTCTGAATTTAGGGGCATAAATTCAGAATTTCGGGGCCTCGTTTTCAAGAATAGATACTAACAGGATAAACAAAATTAAACCTGTTATTATGCAAAAATGTTTATTCATCCTGTACATGATATTTTAATATGTATTTTATGGGATTTACAAGGAGTTTAATTTTCAGTTTGTACTAAAAGAGCCTGTTGTACAGTGCAGGTGATAAATTAGGTTATCATAGTTATGTGTATAACACTTAAAAGGTGAGCACACTATATACACCTCAAAGGCAGAGCTATTAACCTTCAAGTGGATTATAGATTTGATCTGTGGGAAAAGAGGTGCAAGCAAAGAGTAGACACATTTTATTATCACTTCCACTATCTAGTCACAAGACTACAGTATTTGAACATAACATTTATAGGCTTGCTCACTAAGGATCTCAGAAATTTTTATGTCTTTGGTTTCCAACTTTGGCCTTCCTGTCCTGAATTCATTTCTTGTTGTCTTAACTACGAGTACCTAAAAGAATTTATTTCTACTACTCTAACAAGCCTGCAGCTGGCTACTTTCCCTACACACTTTATTAATTCCCACTTATATATCTTTGCTCATATTATAGAGACCACAAACAATGGGGCAAGTCAAGCATGAGTTTAAATTCCAGTTCTGCTATCTATTAGCCCTTGGGCATGCCCTTCACATACCAACATGTGTGCACACATATTATTTTTTTTTTATTTACACTAACAAACCATGAAAGAGCTCTATACCTTATATTTTACTCTTGATTCTACTTCTTGGAAATATTTTATTATAAACCATGCAAAATCATGTAGCTTTTAGAAATAACTCCATGGTATTTCATTTTGTTGTATTCCATAATTTACATTGTAGCACTTTTGTAATATCCCCCTCAGTTGTTTCCAGTTTTTTGCTATGAACACTGCTACAGTGAATGTCTTTTTACTTATATCTTACCAAAGTTCAAGTGTATCCTGGCTCTGAGATTAAAATAAAAAATTATGCAAGTTCATTTGCAATTCATTTTTTTTAAAAAAAGATTCTTTACAATCATTTTTAATCTTTAACTCTCTCAAAACCCCTGCCCATTTTACAGATGAGAACAGTAGGGAAATCAGTAAGACCACTTGATTAGTAAATGTAGAAACCAAATTAGAACTTATACCTCTCTGAATCCTTCATCTCTTTTCTATCATCTCAAGCAGAATTTCCAATGAATTCCAAAGAAAAGGTCATTTGGAAAATTGGGCATCTTCAATGAGTGGATTAAGGTGGTTGTTGATAAACCTTTGAAGAACTACATAGAAAGAAACATGCTGTGCTTTTTCTTTCCTACAGACTGACCTCTTTGGAGTTACAATAAAGCCAAGCTTTTCTCTTTCCTTGTTTACCAGGTTCTAGGAGAGAGAATAAAGAAAAAGATATTCCTGTTGATGAAAATGATGACAGATAAAATGTGTTTGAAGGCTATAAAAGCTTCTTACATCTGGAGCAGCTGGCAGCCTGGGATTGGACTCTAAGGGGAGCTCATAGATATCTAATTTGAGCAATGGTTAAAAGTAAACTTGGGAACAGCTGATTCAGTGCAGTTATCTCTGGCTCTGGGAAGTTTTTGTGATGTTCAGAGGCTGGTGCATAAAAATCCACATGACACATATTTGCTGAGTCTAATATCCTTATGAAAATGAATGGGGGATGATTTACAGGAATATATTAGTCACAGCTGTTCTTATATAAGCCAGGATATAGCGTGTTATAGCAGGTAATGAGCCATTAAAATGGGCAGAAAAGATTTGCTAATGTCTCAATAATTATGTACACTAAAATACGCAGATAACATTCAAATATCAGTGTTATAGAAATCAATTAGATTATATAAATTGTTAGTCATTCAGCAAATATTTACAGCCTACCACAAATAAGGCATTTTGCTAAAACCCCAGATGGGCACAGAATCTTTGTATCTCAACTGTATTTCAAGATCCCACATCAGAGATACTGTTTCCAAAATGATGAAACTTCTTTTATCATGAAAACAAGACAGGCTGGACCAAGGCCATACACCAAGGGCTATCTAGCCATAAAAACTATTTAAGCTATGGTGATTTTTAACACTACAGTGATTTCCAGCACAAATCCATGGATGAGAATGAAGAAGGAAAGATGACAGTAGCATAAATTTATATAACAGGATTCCAGAATGGGGTCCCTCCCTTCTTCATTAGGAATTTTCACTCTGAGGTTTGATAAATGCTGCCCTCATTTATGCCTCAAATCTAGAGAATATACATAAATATTATATTTGCATAAATCCATGTAATATGAAGTACTGATAAGTCGATAGAATAAGTCCTGCCAAAATGGTATCAGTAACAACAATGTAGAAGAATGGAACAGGGTTGCTCAGGCAAAAGCAACATGAGATTCTGAGATGAAAGTGAAATAAGGCACAGCTCAAAGTTTGAATTTCTACTTGAGGGATAAGAAGAAAGGTGACACTTTTAGAGAAGATGCAAGGAAATGTGAGTTTGAAGGTGGTTTACAACATATTGGAGTCAATGAGTTGGTGGGGCTTTTATGTAGAAATATCCACCAGACCTTTGGAAATGCATACATGGAGCTCAAAAGCACTAACAGTGCTGGGATCAAATGTTTGGAATTGACTTTAATCTGCTTAGAAATGGTACTTGAGCACAAAGATATGGTAATATTCCATGCAGAATAACACAGAATGGATAAGAAAGTAGATTAGAATGAGCCAACCATCACCTTGGAGCAAGAGCAAGGAGACCAGCCAAGGAATCAAGGAGTGAGAGCTTTAAGGTTAATGAACTGTATATAGTAATACAGAAGCCAGGTGGAATAGAGACATGACTGCCAGAAAGTCAGAGGCATCAAGTATACCTTGAAAACACATGAAGTCTCAGACCATGAGAATTCCATTAAATTTATCTGTAGAACACAATCACTGATATTCCATGAAGCAGTTTAAGATGTGAAAGGAGCAGAAGCCCAAACAGCATCTTAGCCTCTCAGCTGGGCTTCCAACTTCCAACCTCCAACCTTCCCCTTCTTTATTCCTACTTTCTACCCAAATTAACAAGTCCTAACTTGTATGTCTTTTACCTTTCCTAAAGCCGTCCCTTCAAACCAAAATACCTACAAGGCCAACAACAGCCTTCAGACATTTCAACACTCCCCTATGTGAAATACTCCCTGATCCTCCAGACAGAACTAACTGCTCACTTCAAAGCTTCCATGGAACTTTTCAGGAGTTACAATTGTATTATTCTATCATGTTTACTAAATAATGGCTTGTTCAGATATTTTGTCTCTCTTAACGTGGTATAAAATTAAATTTTTTTATTTTCAATTTATAATTTAATTTCTAATTCTTATAACCCCAGCATGTAGCATTACCCACATTTGTTGCTTTTCATTGCTTTTGAAGGAATGAATAGAGAGACACTAAAATTTAAGTAGTTTGGGGATAGGGATAATTGAGCATGTTTAAGAGCAGAGCAGAAAAAATAGGAAAGTCAAAGCCTGCTAATGCTAAGAGACAGAAAGGAAGAGAGAATTACTGAAGAATTATATTCAAAAGAAGACAATGACTATGGTATAAATAATATGAATACTAGAGCTTATATAGGAAAAAGAGGATTTTGACCTAAACTGACAGGAGACGTAAGTGCAATGACAATTATTGAGCACCTTTTATATGGGTCAGGTGCAGGGATGGGTTCTCTCCACACCTTTGCTCATTATTTATTATTGCAAACCTTGTAACTTGTCTGTTTACAGATAATGGTTTCAGCCACAGGAGTTTTAGAACTTGATTGTGGTCACAGTGTTAAAATGGGAACTCTGTTTTCTCCAAGGTTCATATTCTCTCCATGAAATAAAATTGGCATTGGGTGGGGGCCATAGTAGGCTATGAGGACAGCAAGGCATTTTAGATTGTTCAAAAGCAAAATTAAAATAACCTACAATGATTCCAAACTGCATTAGAAAACAAGTCCTAACTTGTGTATATTTTATTCTGCTGTATTTGCTAAATCTGGCCTAAAAAGAAAAAGTCCTTGCTATGTTTTAGAGTTTGCAGTCATCCCCTGGATGTTTCCAGCCCCTTCCCTTGGATTCAAGATGACTGTTACTCTTTTTTACAATTATTCATATAAGAGAGAGAAACTTCTCTTTCTTTCCAAGACTACAGCATTTTCATTATTTATATATTTGTCTTTGTCTTCTTTGGAATGTAGCTTCAAAATTTATCTCTAAACTTTGTTTTACAAATATCTATGATGCATATGCTATTAGTGCTCAGTATTGTGAATTTTCTTTGAGGTAGCAATGAAGATTCAGACATAGTCCTTCAGAAAAAGTTATGTCAATGGAGCTTAGAGATACATAAGATCACTATTCTGTGAGATAAAATATCACACATGCAATAAGAGTGATTAAAACAAGAAGATGTGGAAATAACTGTGCTTAAAAACAATGACTAGAGTACACAAGTCTGAATTAGAGGTGATGTATGATAAGATTTGAACCTTACAAGCAATCGTGAGCCATTGAGGCTTGAAGTGAACTCCAGTGCAGCCACAGCATGCTTTTACAGAGTGGATCAACTTTATTCTTCAATTTAAATTCTCCTATGGTTTCTTAGTGCTGTAGAATGAAGTCCAAAGTCCACACCAGGACCCCCAGAGACATGGATCACCTGGTTTCCACCTAGTACTACAGTTTAATGAGGCCCTCACCCCTTCCACCTCTGGCATTAGTATGTTCTGTTCCTTTGCAATGTCTCCCTTCACCTCTTCCTTTTGAAAATGCCTTACTTTGTCTCAAATTTTGTTTTATGCATTACTTTCGTTTTTAAAATTTATATATGACAACAGAATGCATTACAATTCTTATTACACATATAAAGCACAATTTTTCATATCTCTGGTTGTATACAAAGTATATTCACACCAGTTCGTGTCTTCATAGGTATCATTACTTTGGATAATAATGATCATCACGCTCCACCATCATTAATAACCCCATGTCCCCTCCTTTACCCTCCAAACCCTCTGCCCTATCTAGAGTTCATCTATTTCCCCCATGCTCCCTCTCCCTATCCCACTATGAATCAGCCTCCTTATATCAAAGAAAATATTTGGCATTTGCTTTTTGGGGATTGGCTAACTTCACTTAGAATTATCTTCTCTAATTCCATCCATTTACCTGCAAATGCCATGATTTTATTCTCTTTTCTTGCTGAGTAATATTCCATTGTGTACATATGCCACATTTTTTTTATCCATTCATCTATTGAAGGGTATCTAGGTTGGTTCCACAGTTTAGCTATTGTGAATTGTGCTGCTATAAACATTGATATGGCTGTGTCCCTGTAGTATGCTGTTCTTAAGTCCTTTGGGTATAGACTGAGGAAAGGGTTAGCTTTCTCAGCAAGATTCTTCTCTGATATTCTAGGCTAGATTATTTCCCCTAGTTACAACCTTGTGGCAAATTATCTTTTCCAACACCAAAATACAAATGTCATTCTGGAGATACTTGGTCATGTTTGTTTAATGAGTATTTCCCAAATTAAACTGTAACATCTGTGAAAGAAGGGACCATGTAAAACCAGCTAATAAATATTACCCTTATTAACACAGAGAACAAATAGATTAATTCAAGGCTATGGATTATTGGAGTTGACATTTGATATAAAGACTAAAGGTAAAGAATCAAGGAAGTTATTGAAATGACCATAAAAATAGTTCCTGGAGTTATGCTATAGATAGAAAGGTAGAGGTATGTTTAAGAAGTATTTTAACAATAAAGGCAAGAGGACTTGTATATTTACTGAATGAATTATGTCTCAATAATTTGCGAGGACTCACAGAAAGTATTTAACCAGTTCCACTGTTTTTTTTTTCCATTTTCCCTGATTTTGAAGAAATCCTTTCTAAATTTTCTTATATTATATCCCAATATTGAAGTTCCTTTTATCCCCTAGATATCCTACTATGTGCTGGGTGCACCTCTGTGTGATTTGTAAATGTTAGCAAACAAAACAAGCAAATATTTTCACATTTTTGGATCTTACCTTTTACAATATAGAAAATGGAGGGGGGGAAATGGAGGGGGTATGGGGGTAGGAAAGACAGTGGAAAGAGATGGACATCATTACCCCAAGTACAGATGTGAAGACACGAATGGTGTGACTCCACTTTGTGTACAACCAGAGATATGAAAAATTGTGCTCTATATGTAATGAGTTCTGCTGTCATGTGTAACAAATTAAAATTTAAAAATAAAAATTTAAAAAGATATAGAAGATAAAGGGTAAACAATAGATATAATTGTCTATTGTATATTGCATATTTGAAAGTAATGAGTATAGAAGAAGGAAAAGTAGAGCAAGGTAGGGGGAATCGATAGAAATAGCCCAGTGGCAACGTACCAGTTATCACATCACTGAGTTAATTTTAAAAGCATCTCTCTTTTTTTGTGTTTTGCTTTTAATGGAACCCAGAAACTTCCCAGTAGTAAGCATTCAATGAAATGTAATTGCTCTTTTTCTCATCTATATCCTGGAGATACAATCCTCAGGGGCAAGAAAGGAGCAAGAAATCATGGTAGTGGGAAGAAGGCTTCTTGTTAGAGCTGGGAGGGAAGCCCTGAGCCCACACCCTCTTATCAGAAAGCAAGTGTCCTCTTCTGGCTCAGCATTCTAGAACTTTCCTATGTTATTTTTTATCCTGGTAATACTTTCCTAGGCGGATTTTCTATTTCTCACTTTTATCAGTTTCTTCTCTCTCAGGTCTTTCATGGCCTTATGGACATACATGGAATTAATGGGTAAGGCATTTTATCCATGGGTCAAATTTTTTTTCAAATAACTAGCTTGTTATACTTAATTTTTCATTCACAAATGATGATTTTTTTCATGGATTTCTGAATAGCGTTAATAAAATTTGCATATTCATTGTAACAGTAAATAACACAATAGAAGATAATAAATATTTAATAGGTTTTCTTCAACTTTTACAGAACAGTTGGAACAATGCAAACTGTTGAGACACTGTTTACTTAGAAACTGACTTTCGAAAAACAGAAGGTAAACACATTGTTTAAGAAATCGCTCAGAACTTAAACAGGAAGAAAGAAATGAATTAACTCCTTCATTATCTTCCTCCAAAAGTCTATGGTTTTAACCCCCCCCCCCCAAAAAAAAGGAATGGTTTGTTAGATAGACTCCAATTATTATGATCAATTAAAGCTTAGCCACAAGTTTAAAGTCAAACTTCCAATTATTATTTTCATTTATTCCCAATAATGGGGTGATTTTTTAACATGCAATTAAATGAACTAATAATTTTTGGCTTTGTGCAGACATGACTTTAAAACATTTATAGATTTTTAACTCTAATAAAATTCTGGATTCCTGACTTTGTCTTTCAGAAAAACATACTTTTTGTATGCTTTATTCTCTGTCCAAAGCCAATTTCCAGCTCTTAATTAGTTATGTAACTGATTCACTGAAATTTTTAGGCAGTGGAGCCACAGTGTAATTTGCCCACAGATTCCATGATGTCTAAATCCTGAAGTTATCTGTAACAAGTTACCAATCATGAGAGTGTTGTTATCCTCTACAATGACACTCTTTGATTTAAATTAATTTCTGTATGTCATGATGAACCTCATTGGTGGGCCCTTACACCAGTCATCAGGCTGTGACTTCATTAAATAAAGAGGACTAGGAAGGGCATCCAAAGGAGACAATTTAATGCAGGGAACTTAAAGGCAACCAACCAAAATGCTTAGTGTGTGCCACCTGGTGTTTGAGGAACCCAGAGGCTTTTTTTCCAGGAAATGTCTCAAGATGGGGAGAAAACAACCTGGTGGCCAACCCAAGTGGAAAGCTGACATGAGAATGAGTGGTGCGCGCCTCAGCAAGGGGCTTTCCAGCAAAAACAGGCTGGGTGGGATCTGGTGAGGAGGCATGTTGAGGGGCAGGGAGGGAGTCTTGCAATCTCGATTTTCCATTTCAGATTTTCAACTTAAAATAGGCCTTGTGTATCTCCATGTCTTCGTGCATGTTGGAAAGAATAAATTAGAGATGGATTTGAGGTTTTGACTTAACACTGGATTCAACTTTTTAAAACCAAACCCAAGAGACTATTTATTTTTTTCCTTGAGAGTAATTTTTAAAAGTACGAGACTATTTGTGATTTTACCCCAAGGCCTACAAATATACTTTGTTGGAAGTAGGTTAAAAAGTGACGAGAGGGAAATAATAAAGTTGTTCCCTTTTAATGCCCTTCCTAGTGCTGTTCATGCAATGAAGTTGCATCCTGAGAACTGGCAAAAGGGTCCACTGATGAGGTCCATCATGAATTACAATTATTCAAAGAAAAGATGACTGTGCATTTCAGAGGACAGCATTTTCATAAAACAGGAAAAGAGTTGGCAATCAGTTCCAGATGGCTTTAGGGTTTGGACATTATCAAGTGTGTAGACACATTAGATTGTACCTACACTGCTTAAAAATTTCAGTGGATCACTCTGCATAAGTAATTAAAAACTGGATATTGGCTTCAGACATACAGAACCAAACATATATTATGACTTCCTGTATTCTCTCCTTAAAAAATATGCATTCAATGACCCATCAAGGCCTATGATCAGCCTCTAAATTGAAGTATTGTAAGTAAATCAAAATGTGAAGAAAAATATTATACTGGCATTTCAACAAAAGTCTGATACTTCCAGGCACAGTGATGCATGCCTATAATCCCAGCAGTTTGGGAGGCTGAGGCAGGAGGGTCTGAAGTTCAAAGCCAACCTCAGCAAAATCAAGGCAACTCAGTGAGACCCTGTGTCTAAATAAAATACAAAATAGGGCTGGGATGTGCTCAGTGGTTGAGAACCCCTGAGTTCAATCCCCAGTATCCCCCCCCCAAAAAAAGAGTCTGATACCAAAGTTAAATGGATAAGAAGTCTAATTCAGATATTGACAAACTAGACATAATTCAAAGACAGAGAGGAGGTCAATCAAGGGATTTATTTGAATAATATTCTTTGATTTATTTGAATAATATTCAATTAAATATATAGAGATAATCCTTGTCTTTGGAACAGAGTTTTGAATTTAAAACCAGTGGATGAAAGTTGTCTTTCTACCTAGTCATACATCATACTCCTAAATCCCTGAATACTCTACTGGGGCTGTTTCTCTGGGTCATGTTTATGAAAGCAACTTTGAAAGTTGAATGAATGTCTCCCTCTGAGACAAAGAGCAGACTTTATTGATATAATGCGATAGGTTCCCCCAAGTTCAGTGTTCCTCAGCTACATGCAAACCCACTGGGTATATTACTTCCATCTGGACCCCTCCATATCACCCCCATGAAATAAAGGGACAAATAAAGTGATGCTTGTACTACTTGTTGTTCTAGTGATCAAGTCCTTCATCTTCGATCTAGGAGTTTCACCTCTTCTGCCGGAAATATTAAAACTGACAATCATCATTGATACATCTAGTTTTTACCAGGTACATGATTTTCCCTCGCTCAATATCTCATTTGAATATATTTAAAATATCATTCAAAGAATGTTAGGTTGCCAGTCTAAATATTCCTTTTGTTTTGGAAAATTTAACTGTCAATTCCTCAAAGCAAATAAATAACATGTATCTACCTGGATGAGACAGAATCTTCTTACTATTTTTGTACTCACCTTTTAAATATCATCTTTAAAATAAGCCTGAAGATATTTTAAATTCAGGTCAATAGGTTCTCCACATTTGAACCTTCCAACTCCTGCTCTTTTTACCAGCTTATATTAGTTCTCTTTCTCTCCAGAGACCTATTCAAACACACCTACACAAAATACACATGACTTGAATTAAAAGCGGAAAAAAATGGTCTTTGGTCTCTTCCCTACTCATACTGTAACACTGATAGCAACTTGGACGTGTCAAGAAGTTCTCTCAACACTACAACACTGTATAATATAATAAACAGATTGGCAACATAGAAATATTGCTATAATCTTATAAACGGCATGCTGCAGTAAGATAATTATGAGGATGAATAGCCTTATTAATGTCAAATACAATAGTATTTTCAATAAGCTTGTGACAAAGCACCTTCTATTCCTTTGCAACCAATACTGAAGACATGTAGAAATATGAACTTTCTCTCAGATTCATAAAAGCATTAGAAGAGATAGTGACATAATTATAATTATATTAAGAAGCATGGTTGATTGGTTGTCAGCACACTTTACATTTAACAATCCTGGGTGTTTTTACATGATAATGGCATAATGACAGTAATGAACTTAGAAGTTATTCTTAGCAGAGTATCACAGCAGAGTGCAATTGATTTTTGTAGAAGCCATAAATGCAATCCTCAACCTTATAGGTTATTGTAAATGCAGAGCACAAATTCTCATTCATAACTACTTAATTAAGGAACATTATTGGTTTACCTGTAATTGCTTTAATTTATCACAGTGTTACAATTTATAAGTAATGTGTGTTATTCTTCAGTAGTTTTATTGTAATTACACATAATTTACAATTCACATTACTGGATTTCTAATTAGCTTCTAAATATTCTTGGTTATAAAAATGAAAATACTATTTTAAGGAGACTAGGATAATTAACAATGTATTAAATCTATTGGCTATCAAGCACTTACCAAACAATAAAGTCAACTAATTCAGGCTATTTAGTTGATGGGTTATAAAATTTGATAAAGTTATGGACTACAATTTGGTGAATCCTTAAGGTGCCAGCATTAATAAATCTGTTTCAAAGTAATCTTGGTAGAACCCTGGTTCGCTTTATATTTAGCAAAATGACACATTTACTATCTCCTTTTCTGTTTTGGTGACTGGCACTAGAGATAAGGGCTAGTGGTATAGACCATCATAATATTCCTAGATGAACTCACCTATTTGTAGTTTTTAAGTTACTAAACTTGCAGGCTGAACAGCAAAAGAATCTGATGAATTGTGCCTGGCATGGTAGTATACACCTGTACTCCAAGTGGCTCTGGAGGCTGAGGCAGGAGGAGTGCAGGTTGGAAGCCAGCCTCAGCAATTTAGCAAGGCTGTAAGCAACCCAGTGAGACCCAGTATCAAAAAAAGAAAAAAATAGAAAGAAAGAAAGAAAAAGGCTAGGGATGTGGTTCAGTGGTTAAGCATCCTTGATTTCAATCCCTGGTAACAAAAATAGATAAAAAGAAGGAAAGAAAGAAAAATTGAATCTGTTTTAGTTTTAGAAATTAAGAAAGAAAATGTGATTGTTTAGATTTTTAAAAAATCACTACTTTAATTTGAAAGCTTTTAAATAGCAATGTTGGTATGGTGTAGCAATAAACAGCCACACAAATGAAAGGTCTTTAAAATTCTACAACTTCTTATATCAACCTGAAGTTTCTACCATTAGCGATAATATTTGCGGTGGAAGGAAACTTGTGTAAATGCAAATACAGTATATAGTATAGATTAAATGTTAAATGAGTCCTTATCACTGAATTCATAAGAATTTATTTTTAGATGAGGTGGTATCAGGCAAAATAGAAGAAAGAGAATAGTAAGTCAGAAAATTGGGGAAAGGAGGGTAATAGTAAAGTGTTCTGTTAAGGAAAGAAGTCAAGGCAAACTAACATGAAAGAAGCGTGTGTGGTGGAGATGGAAATGTGTGCAGGAACCCAAAGGGCCCTGTGCGACTTCTGTGTACCAGGATGGAAGAGGAACACTGAAGAGAATTGGGACTAGAATCAAAGACAAATGTCCCTTGCTTGGTAATTTTGCCTACAGCCAACCATAAAATCACCCTGCTAAGATTTTTTTATCCTAGCCCTTGAAGCTGTTGCACTCTCATATCTCTAATGGAAATGGAACTTTCTAGAATTCAGAATAAAAATAATTGATTCTAGCTTCCTAAATTGAATCAAAAGATAGAGTCTTAAGTTCATAAATTTAGAGATCTAACCAAAGAGAATTCCAAAGGTTGTGCCCACTGCAAACAAACCAAGGGTTAATAGAGCTGTCTCAGCTCTTCCTTTATGGGTGTCACTGTGATGAAATCAACAAAGCCCTATTCTGAGGAGTTTGGGGACCAGCTTGGAAGCATTTTGTGATAATGGTGCTCATTGTAACTGGGTTTGACCTGTGGTTAACTCAGAGCAGTAACTAAAAATGCTTTCATTTAACCACACTGAATATAATTCTAGCCCAAACCAAGGCTTTTAGTCAGCCTGAGAAATCACAAGAAATATCATGAAATTGAATAGTTAGCTGCATTCAATCAGACTCAATATATTTTTTGTACAGTGAAGATGTACGGAGTGTCTGCACTTCCTTCTCTTGCACACTGTCTTTATTCAATATGCTCAAATCTGTTATTGGTTTAGATTGTAAATGTGTCTCAGGTGTTCCTAGAAACAGGTGGATGAAGTTGATTTCTCAACAGTAAAATTCTTCTCTCTCTCTCTCTCTCTCTCTCTCTCTCTCTCTCTCTCTGTGTGTGTGTGTGTGTGTGTGTGTGTGTGTGTGGTTTTAAATCACACTTAAATATATATAGGAATATTATGTTGGAAATTGTGCTAATCGAAGCAGAGTTTAATGGACCTCATAAAGGGTAAGGACATGCCATACCTCAGCTGATTGCCCCTCGATTAGGAGGCAGAACACTATCCCATTCTTCCTTTTGGGTATGACTGGAGTCTGTACAGTGCACTACATAAATGATTTTCCATGGCTTTTTAAAAGGCGGTGCATATTAATATTTTAAACTGAAGTAATTGCTTCTTGCTTAGCAATGGGTTTCATTTATGAGTGTTTATCCCCGGCAAATGGAAAGTATGGTTAATCTAAGTTAAAAATGGGTTCTTTAAATAGCTCTAATTACATTCTGTTTATATTTGTGTGTATTAGACACTTAAGATTTAATCGGTAGCAGTTCTAACAAACCATAATGTTTATTAGCTGGTTTTAAATTATTGTTATGGATGGCAGTTGAATGAGAAAATAAATGATTTGTCTGCTATAAGCACAGTAAATAAAAGATGGACTAAGGCTTAAAAAACCAGATTTGTAGTAGAACTTTAAATTTTAAAGTAATTTTTCATAGAGGTAACATAAGGTCAAACATTTTCTTCTTTTAACATTAAAGGTACAAGAGATGGGAGGTTTAAAACGGTATGAGGTTAGTTGGGGTTTTGTTTTCAAAAATTGTTAGAATCCCTGATGTTCAAGTATCAAAAAAGAAAGAACTACATTTTACATTTTAATTCAATTTATTTTTACTCTAAAGAAAAATAAATATAAGAAATAGTAGGTTGATTTCGTAAGAATACTTTAAAAGCCATTTGCTTCAAGTGTATGTAATACTTGCATAAATCAATTTAATTTGTTTCAATTCTGCTTTGATTAACTAGAAAAGACTGTTGGATTCTTTCTTTCTCCTGAGGAATCCTTGAAATGACATCCCTTGTCTTCTGAGAAAGTTTCTGAGTTGTACATGGCTCATGGAGTGACTTAAGAGATTCCAGTCACTTGACTGATGTTTCCTTTTATATTTGTTTTATTGGGATTTTTTAGATATGCTAAATGAAGTATAAATCAAGAGACAATTTATTAATAATAACACCTGTATCTCTATGGAACTACAAACATTTGTGATTGTTTTAAAAATGCAATGGTATTCCCAGAAAAGAAGTTAATAGAATTATTAGTTTCATTTTACAAATAGGGAAGCCGTGATAAACATATTATGACTGCATGGTAGAAAAGTAAAAAAGGAAACACTGTTTTAAACCACACTGTCTCACTAATCATTGTTGTATTAGAAAGCTGTGTGACCTTGGGCAAGTCGCTAGATCATTTTCTATTTCAATTCCTTTATCAGTAAAAGTGGGAATCATAACAGCGTCTGCACACTGTCTTATTCAATATGCTCATGAAGTTAGCTTTCGAGTTAAATGAAGTAATATATGAAATCACATAGAACAACCAACGCTTCCATATAAACATAGCCTGCTGTTTCTTTATTGAAGACTCTCACTCCTTCCTTTTCTATTCCTGTTGCTTCTTTCTAGAGCATGCCCTTTGTACTTCATGTCAGAACAGTATCCCTCCCCTATTCAGTCTTAATTTTTTTCTGCCCAACCACAGAACTCCAAGACTGTGATTGTCTCATACAATGTCCCTAATCTTACCACACCTCATCCCCAAACCTACCAAAAGGTTGCCTCTCTTTATTAGGTACAGTTCTCACCTGCACAAGCTCACCTGCAGGGCACTGCAGAATCTGGTGCTGTTACCTACCTGGCCACACGTATGTCCCAGTGGTCTGCAATACTCCTACATCCCAGCCCATTATGGATCCTCATCTCAAGGTTGCCTCTTCTGCAATGGGGACTTTCCACTTGCTTGCAATGCATTCTACCTACCAAGTCTTATGGAAATCTTGCCCATCCTTTAAGTTTGAGACAAGTACCATTTCCATTATGGTCTCTTTACAGATATGCCCACCTTTGGGTTCCAAATACATTTGGTTAGACCATAGCAATATATATTCATAAACATTCCTCTCTTATAATATATCCTTGTTTGTAGCCTTAGCATGTAACTCTGGCCTGCTACATAAATATTTTTAAAAGATGCACTGAGTCCTCTAACTAATCAGGAGGCAAAGGTGGCCATTAATAGTTGATATCCTAATTAATTAGTATTGTAAAAATTGTGAAATGCCTTCTCTCTTTTGCCCACCCCCACATCCTCTCTCAATAACCATTCTTTTCTCTTAATCATTTCCTGATTTCATACTGTGTTGGTACATGACATTTGTTCCAGTGATCTGGAGGTAAGCCAGAAAGTCTCTGTTACCACCAATAATGGTCTTAGAGAATAGCAGTGAAGACAAATACGCATAGTGAGGTGATGGACATTCCTGAAAGAACTGTCAAAGAATCATGAAAACAAAGAGTAGGGGTCTGGTTTAGTCTGAGAGCCAGGAAAGACCTCCCTGAAGATAAGATTTTTAAACCAAGACTCAAGGAAAGCAGAGGTGTAACCAAGCAGAAGAGGGAGACGGGCCAATATCATTACAAGGGCCCATACCAGGCTCTGGTTCCACCCCATACACACAAACAGCTTTCATAACTAATAGAACAACTTACAGCAACTACTGTGAAGTAAACCAGCAGTGTGTTGTTACAAAGAGGTAACAAGTGGGGGACATGGCATCTGATATAAGGGGGGGCCAGAGTAGACCTTTCAAAAGAGATGTCATTTAAGCTGAGATCGGCAAGATAAAGAATATGAGCAGGACATCCAGAATGATGGAGGCTTCGATAAGAGTGGGTACAGTGGAGATGAAAGTGTAAGAATTCCACAAACTGTGAACAGGACATGAGGTTTGGAGAGTGAACAAGAGAAGAATGAAGAGCTTCAGATGTGTTTGTGGACTCCATTCTGGGCCTGATTCTTTGGCTCTAGAGCTATTTCTTTCACAATTTGACCATACTGCAGGTTGGTTATTACTTAATCTAAAATGCTTGATACTGAAAGTTTTTCAGATTTTAGAATACTTGCATATGAATAATGAGTCATCTAGAGAATGGGATCCAAGCCTGTATAGAAAATTTATTAATGTTTTATATATACCTTAAAGACATAGCCTGACGGTAATTATAAAATTAGACAATAAACAGTTGGAGTGCACCTGTGTTTTGACTCTGACATGTCACATGATGTCAGGTGTGGAATTTTCCACTTACGGCACCAGGTAGGTCCATGAATAGTATCAAATTTTGGATTGTTTTGGATCTTCAGATTAGGAATGGCTCATTCTGTACAAATGCTGAAAACTTTCTTGAATTCTTTATTGTAAATCTGGCTTTTGCAGTCTTAGAATGAGCTTGGAGAAAAGAGATGATGAACTCTGATAAGTGTAAATGTGACCTTCATTCTGAAAGTTATCCCAGTCACCTTTCTCCCACAGTGGAAATTTAAAGGAACCTCTTCAGCTGTCTCTGTCTCTGACACAAAGACCACACTCCAGTTAAGATGAGATTCTCAGGCTGGGGATGTGACTCAGTGATAAAGCATTTGTGTGGCATATGCAAGACCCTGGGTTGGATCCCTAGCATTGTAACAAACACAAACAAAAGATATGGTTCTCAGGTCAGCATAAAGGGATGCTTCTGAATTATCTGCATATTGCATCTAAGATTCCACAGGCCCTTCCTGTATTCTCAAACTACCAAGGATACCAGTAGGGGCACATAGAACCTAGCCTAGCCCTTCGTAATTCCGGTGCCTACCGTACTTTGGCTCTGGTTATGTGACTAAGTAATTTCAAGTAAATGCTGATGCAGAACTACATAGCTATACTTGATTTTGCTGCTTTAGGAGGTTGGGTTTATGTTCTAGACTTTATCAATTTGGTAGCTACAAGAGCCTTAGATTGCATGTTATCTGATGCTTTCATTATTCAGATAGGCTACCAAAGATATAGAAAAATTAAAGTGATTTTGGGCATATCATGCTATTCCAGAAAAGCATAATGATTAGAATAAGATCTGAGTTCTAATTCTAACCACATCTCTTATTAATTGGGCAAATTAAATCTGTACCCTCTAATTTCCTCATCTTAAAATGGGCATAATAATTTTTACTTTTCAGAGTAGTCAAGAAGGTTAGAACTGATATATATCAAACACATGACATAAAACACTAAATAAATGGCAGCTATTATTATATGTTCCCTTTCCCTTGTTCACTACTAAAGTGACAGGGCCATTTAGTAGCCAATGCAAACCTATAACTCATATTTCCATCCTAACGCTCCTTTCTCTATGTAACACACAGCCTGATAGAAATTTTCATGGGTTCCTGGGCTTTCACCAGGTTATTTAAGAATAACAAACAAACATATCTCTTCTCGTGCCCATTTTAAGCCCTTTGAGACTTTTCTGTGCCCTGAAGAATCAGATACACAATTTGTAATTTTATTCAGCAGTAAAATGCCACCGTGGTAGCAAGAAAGCTAAAGCAATATTTCAACCCTAAGAATCAGGTCTGGCACCCAGAATAAAAGACTCTTTTAATAGGAAGAATAATCTATCAATTTTGTGAAAGGGCTTTTGGAAAAGGCTCGAAGTCCTACTGCAATATAAGACATAAATGGTACATTGTCCTAGTTTTTTTTTTTCCACGGGAAATTGTATGTTAGCACTAAAGAACAGAATTTCTTTTGCTTCAGCCTGCATTTTTAGAATATGCTATGCAGACAACTCTATCTCCTTGGGGTTAATAAGTGACATAAGAAAAAGAGATGGTGTGGAGTAAATGCTATAGTAATAATCTTGTGCACTTTTCTACACTTAAAGCATTTTTTAAAAAAAATACGTTTCTGCCAATTAAAGAAAACCCATCTTACTCCTACGATTCCTGTGCTATACACTTTCTGGTATTTTCTTATACCAAAATAAGGTTATATACTAGTCCTGCAGGAGGGAAGGCCCCTGTCTCCGCAGAGGGCTTCTGGGAGCTCATTTCTGGTACCAGCCACTTGAGTGTGCTCTAGAGAAGCGTGCTGCAGCTAGTCTTTTCTCCAGAAAGGTGGCAGGATGCCTAGGAAAAGCTCCTAGAGGTTTTGAAGTAGTGTCTTCCATGAGGAACAAGACAGGGAGATGGAAATAAGAATCCCAGAGAAACAGCCGAGATCATGGCTAAACTGAGTTCTGCAGTGTAGCCAGGAGTGCCAGTGAGCTAAGGAGAGTAAAATTGGAGCCTTATGTTCTAAAAGCAAAACTGTTTTTGTACTTCCTCCGTAATCTGTTAATTTCTCCATTTTCTTTCCTTAGTTCTTAGGAGTGCCAGCCATGTCAGCTGAGCTAAGGGGAAGAATGTGTCCATTCTTGGGTTAGACGCAGAAGTGGGAAGAGGCACAGAGGTGTATTCAGGGTGGGTAGAGATTCCATTTTTTTTACAGAACGCCAAGGCAGAGAGGTGCCAGCTGAGTCCTCCCTGGGTTACCTTCTAGGGTCATAGTTTTTATTTTATTTTTTTCATTTATTAAAACCAGTGTTCTTTAACAACCCAGTATTTCATTTCAGTGGTTTAAGTTATGTTCTTAATATTCACTCCTTTGCCCTGGCCTCTATAATACTTTCAAAATATAATGGCAAGCACTTGACTGTGAAAAACCACTGAAAGCTATAGGAATTTAAGCAGAGTTGCATGCCCTGTGCAGACGTTATATTCTAGCTCCGCTTTCGTAAAGATTTTTTTTCTGCACTATTTTGCAGGAATACCATCAATAAAAAAAAATGATGATGATAATAACTTTGAAATATAGTCAATTAAAAGAAAACATGTCCCTGAATATACCAATGGTCTTCTTTTTTAATAATGTGAAATTGGTTTATTCCTTTAGGAATATAAAACAAAGTACCAGTTCCCCTATTCCTCATGATCTGAACATTATGACTTTTAACTTATGAAATGTAAACTTGCTTTACTAATGAAATATTTCAAACATATAGGAAAAAAGAGTCATGTTCTAAGCCAAGTCACATTTTGTACACATATTTAGCTTTTCTAAAATCACTGATTTAATCAACTATCCATTGAGTGTTTACTATGTACTCACTATTCCTTTACTGGGGAAAAAAAAAGAAAAAAAAATTCCTATCCAGTCCAGGACACATAGGGGAACATATATAATAAGCAAAAAATTGGCGAGGATGCGGGGGAAAAGGTACACTCATACACTGCTGGTGGGACTGCAAATTGGTGTAGCCAATTTGGAAAGCAGTATGGAGATTCCTTGGAAATCTGGGAATGGAACCACCACTTGACCTAGCTGTCTCTCTTGTGGGTCTATACCCAAAGGACTTCAGAACAGCATACTACAGGGACACAGCCACATCAATGTTTATAGCAGCACAATTCACAATAGCTAAACTATGGAACCAACCTAGATGCTCTTCAGTGGATGAATGGATAAAAAAATGTGGCATTTATACCCAATGGAATATTACTCAGCAATAAAAAGAATAAGATCATGGCATTTGCAGGGAAATGGATGGCATTAGAGAAGATTATGCTAAGTGAAGGTAGCCAATCCCCCAAAAAACAAATACTGAATGTCTTCTCTGATATAAGGGGGAGGTGACTTGAAATGGGGCTGGGAAGGAGAGCAAGGGAGGGAGATTACCTCTAGATAGGGAATAAGGGTGAGAGGGAAAGGAAGGGAGAAGGGAAAAGCATGGATAGTGGAAGGAGATCCTCATCATTATACAAAATACATGTATGAAGATGTGAAAAAATAAGCAAAAAATTACTGTAAAGCATATAGTATATGAGAAAATATTATGTATTACATAGAGTATACTAGAATATATTTTAAAGGAGTTTGAAAATATACATGTCTACTAGTCATATATGAGACAATGCACATTCCTACATTAGCATTAACTTCTATAATCTAAAAGCATGTGTATTGCCTGTTCCCCATTCTCTCCTCTCTATTGCCAATACTTTTATTGGAACTTTTAAATCTATTAAGCTCTATGTTTTATTATTTTTATTTCTCTATGCTTCACTCTGGATGATTTCCTTAAATACGCCTTTTAAATTATAGTTCTCTCTACCTGTTTCCTAATCTGCTATTAAACTTATTTGCTTTTATTTCATTGACTATAATTTCTACTTATAGCCTAATTTGGTCTCTCAGATTCACCCGTTTTTTTGGTAAATTGGAGTATTCTATCTTTTGTTTTACTGTCTTAGTTATTTTAACCAAAATTATTTCCTAATTTCTTTCTTAGCCTCCCATTAGCTTAATTGTTTTAGATGCTAATTTTGCTTTTCCTTATATCTGATCACTCCTTCCCCCTGTGAATGATTCCCTTTAATCATTCGTGGTTTTGTTGTGGTCGTTGTGAGGTTCTCAAGTGGGTGGATGCCCCTTGAACCTGGGTTGTGGAAATGATGCTACAGACTTGTTTGCCTTTGTTCTCTGACAGCCCCAGTGGTTTTGCAGGTCTGAGATGAGTTGTCATCATGATCAATATATCATGAATTGGGATTGGAATTCCCATATTCTCTGTCAATATTGTAAAATTTACCCACATCTGTACATTGAGGAAATTTAGAGTTAAATTTTTTCACAAGAGACTTTGCCTGGGCTGGGCATGAACCTCAGCAATAGAGACATCACTTGCCTTAACACATGAAAGGACCTGGTTCAATCCTTAGTACTGCTCACCCGACCCCCACCACCACCAACAACAACAAAAAAAAAGTGGTGGGGTCATCCAAGAGACTTTTCTACCAGGACACCAGAAAGACAACAGACTTCCTAGGCTCTTCCTTAGATGCTGGACAAATATTTTTTTGAGACTGTTTTTGACAAAAATAACAGCCCTTCAAGTGGTCTGCTATTGACAGTAATCTTCATTCCTATTCTTTTCTTGTGACAGGACACAAGCCTCATCTTCTGTCCTTGAACAGACAGTCACATCTTGGTCTCTAGATGCCAATCTGCATTTGATACTCCCCAGAGGGCTTTGGTGTCAGATGAAGGTCTTGGTTTATTTCTTGTGCTTAGGAATTTCCCATTCTTTCTGCTGTATTGTGGCTTCATTTTGTTGTTGTTGTTAATTTTTTGGTAGCTTTTAGGAAATTTGTGGGTTTTATCCAAAATTATTGGTTTAGTGTTAGAAGTTACTAAACATAATTCATGTAGTCAGCAGTGATATTTAACAATCTGAGTGCTATATGAGGTCCTTCAGGCCTCCTGAGTATATACAGCACCCCTTAGTTTCTAGACCAAGGGGAAGTCTAGGGAACCAGACTATTTATGGCAGTTTACCGACCACTACTCAAGGCTTCTAATATTTGAGCCCACAAATATAGCTATTCACCATGTAAATGTGTATCATCCAAATATCAGACTGCATCCAGAGAATTTTCCTTTCTTATTGTTCTACACATATTTCATATTGTCATCTATAGCAATTAGATAAGGAACTCAAAGGAAAAACACTACCCCAGGGGATAAAAGACTTGGAAAAATATTTGGTCATTAAATTATTCAAAGCAACACAGAACTGTCTTAATGTGTATTGAGATTGTTTTGTTTCTTAAAATAAGCAGAACAGGAAAAAAAAGATTGTTAACTCTGAAAGACAATTTCATATCTTCATTCTGATGCCAAATAAAATATATATTGTAAAGGTATTTAGGATTACAGTTGCTTATGTTTTAATTAGTTCCAGGCACTTCAAAATTTAATCATAATTCAAAAAGCATTAAGTTCAAACCTTTGAAAATAGGTTGATAATGCTGACATTGGCACTTATTTTCTAGAAATTATTAAGCCAATTTTTACATATTTAAAGAGTCACACAGAATGTATCTATAAGAATTGCCACTGAAATATTTGAGGAATAAAACTTGTTTTAGACAATTTTTTATATCTACAAATATAACTTATAGCACAAAGGAAGGTTTGGGTGTGCAGGTGCTTCTACATACTGAAAAGGGTAGAGTCCCCGGATGGTGGATAAATTACAAAACCCTATGTATTTGAACATAGAGGATTTACAAGTCAATGTCAAAGTTCTCAAAGATGCCTAAAGGTGAGCATTACATTTGCTTTGTCTTGGAAAACTCTTAAAAGACCTGTCCTTGGATGTAATTGACAATTGTAATTAATTGTCAATTACATCCAGCCCTTAGACAATCAGATTATAAACAAAAGATTTAAGACTAGGAAATATGGGGTTCATTCAGAGATTTTCAATATTTTGTCAAAAATCTCCTCTGATGCTAAAGATTATTCTTCTAACATTAATTGGTTAAGAAAATACTTAGGGATAAATATTTACTATGAATTCAGTAATTGTGTTAGGTGGATTTTTACTTCTCTCTGTGTGTGTGTGTGTGTGTGTGTGTGTATAGTGTTACATACAAGCTTTTATTAATTAAGTCCATTTATTTAATCTATTTCTTCAGTGCATAAACAGATTCTGGGGATTCCTTGCAACAATTCTTTGCCTGACAGGATCTGGAGTTAAGTGTTGAAAACTGCTGCTTCATAGAATGTAGAAATAATTGAACAAATATGTAAAAACATTATAATTGATATTCAGCTGTGGTTCAGCTTCCTCGTAGCCTGATCAGCTGATACTCTGCAAGCTCCATCACCCCAATTATTCAATTATTTAGTGTAACAAGTTTCTCCAGGGCCCACAGCCTGTAGTGTGGATAACAACAATGATAATAACTCAAATTATAGCGCTTCCTTCCACCTCATCACACAGAAACTCAGTCCTTTATAAAATGCTCTACAAATTTCTGAGTCCCAAGCTGTGTCTCTCTTATGCTCTCTAATAAACCCAATGCCACAAAATTTCATTCAATTCTGTTGACTGAGCAAGTGCTTTTTGTCTCTAGGTATGGGGGGTGGGTTCATTCATTGGTATTCTCCAGAAAACTAGAACCTTATAGGAATATATGGAGAGAGATGGGAGTTGGCTTTCTTTATTATGTAGGTTGAGAAGTCTCACAGTTGGACATGTAGAAGATAGAAACCCAGAGAAGCTGATGATACAATGTGGTCTGAGTCCAAATACCTGAGAACTAGAGGAGCCCATGGAAATTCTCAGTCCAAGATCAAAGGCCTGAAAACTACTGGGATTGGAATCCAAATGCCCGACTACCTGAAGCTCTGAAGTCTAAGGCCAGGGAAATCCTTATGTCTCAGCTCCAGAGGAAAGAGAAATCACCCTTCCTCCCCCTTTTGTATTATTCTGGCTCTCAGCAAATTGGATGATGCCCATGTTGGTGAGAGCCAATCTTTATTCAGTCTTTCTAATCTCACCTGGAAACAACACTCACTCACACCCAGAAATAGTGCTTTACCACCCATCCAAATATGCCTTCACTCAGTCAAGTTGACACCATCAAGTTAAGCATCACTGAAATGAGATTAACTTGTTTTTCGGTTCTGTCCTATGACTGGCCATACCGATGGTTAATGACACATAAGAGCCACTGTGTTCCTCTCTGAAGTGAGGACAATGCCTGACTCC
The DNA here is from genome assembly GCF_964194105.1 of Spermophilus citellus. Classification (NCBI taxonomy): domain Eukaryota; kingdom Metazoa; phylum Chordata; class Mammalia; order Rodentia; family Sciuridae; genus Spermophilus; species Spermophilus citellus. The sequence continues at coordinate 54,780,732 of NC_138196.1, read as the reverse complement.
CCACTTGGGGCCACTTCCTATTAGTTGCTGCCACCAGGTCTTATAGCAACCTTCATGTGATCGCTTCACTTAATGACAAAAGACCACCCTCCTTCCTCTTGTATCCAAAGTAGGAAACTTATTGCAAAATACTCCCTGCAGTCCTCTTTTTAAATTGCCCCGTTCACTTACCAGGTTACTGAAACACATTGCATTTCAGGGAAGACGCTGTTGTGTATTTGACATAATGTATTATTGTTAACAGAGTTTTCACATCTATTCACACACTGATAACAAGATTAATGTCATAAAATTAAAGGGAAATTACCATTTCCTTTGGAGTTTCGGAGGGACATAATTTGAGAAGAGAAAATTGAATGGCTTGTTTGAATGGTGAAAGATAAGCAATATGGTGCTTTAGGAGGATAGAGAAAGCAACTTAATTTAAAGTTAGGACTTAAAAATGGGCTCTATAGATGGCAAATATTCCTAGAAAAAAAATGGTCAAAACTGCCTGAGAATCATGAAAAGAGGAGAATTAAAATAATTCAGAACAGCATGGAGAGCAGTAAATAAGCCAGAAGGATTCCTGGTTTCATCTAAAAAGCAAGATGGCAGCGAGCATTTGGGGACATGCCGCAGTCTGGCTGGGCACAATTCAGGAGCCACTTGTCAAAAGAAACTAACTTTATTTTTAGAACTACAAACGCCAAACAAAACAGCTCCTCAGGAAAAAACCCTCAGAGCCCAACTGCCACCACCGGCTTCCCACAAGCCTCTCACACCCACACAAACCTCTCCACCTCCCCCAATCCTCCTGCTCTTGAGGCTGATTGGCTGGGTCGCGTGGGCGGAGCCAAAGAAGTCCCCCAATGAGCAGCTGCGTGGAGGAGCCAATCAGCTAGATGTTGCTGGGGCCGCTGTGAGCCAATCATCAGCTGGCAGTCTGAAGGGCAGGGAAACAGCCCAATGAACATCACCGCAGAGGAGCCAATCAGCTAGATGTTGCTGGGGCTGCTGTGAGCCAATCATCAGCCGGCAGCTGGAAGTTTGCTGGCAGCTGGAAGTTTGCTGGGGCCCCTTTGGCTGTGGCTCTCAACAGGGACATAGGAGCATTACTATGGTTGAAAGATTTTTCTTTCCTCATTTGCATTGTGAATTGGCATAAGAATACTTAAAGGATAACAGCACCAACTCCAAATGTAGCTGAGTCTTCTGTCCATGGTCTGGTCCTGCTATCCTCAGTTATAGATTGTCTTCCAGATACTTTCCCTGGTCAGTTTCAACCATCAGGTAATTTAGTTAAAATCACTGAGCTGTGGGGCAGCCGAGGCAGGGTGGAGTCAAGCAGATTAAGAAACAAGGAGTTCAACTTCCATTCTCATGCTGACAGAGTCCTGACTTGTTGTTTTATATTTGTCTACAATTAACATAAATATCTGTTTTTGTAAAAATCCCAAAGCTGACAAAACAGGAGTTCTTCTCGACTCTTTCCCAAAAGTGACCAATGTAATGACTTTGAGAACATCAAAGTCATCAAACATGTTTCTTATACCTCTGTATCCATTCTCACAAGCACACACTCATGTAGGCACCTAGTACATGGGTGTGCTTCCCTGGAGGAAGAATATCTTTATACACATTTGATTATCACTGTTTTGTATGTGTGACAGCTTTTTGTTTTATACATACAAATGATTTTCTATTGTTCTATAACTTGGCATTTTTCCTGCTTATGTTATAGTTGATCCATGTTACACACATTCATTACTTGTAATAATTCAGATAATTTGACTGTCACCTACTGAGGTAACAGTAGGTTGTTTTTATTTTTCACCACTCTGAGCAGGAGTACAGTAAACACACTCACACACTCATATACACATATGAGCATATCTCTAGAATATATGCCTAGAAATAAATGGCTAAACCGGAGGTTATGTATATAAGCTACTGCTAAATTTTCCTCCAAAAGTCTATACTAATTTACACTCACATTAACTATGTATTAAAGTATCTATATAAAAGTATGTCCTCACCAAAAATGGGTGCTATCTTTCTTTTTACTTTTTGTTAATAGAACAAAAGATTATTCCCCTTATCTGCTTATCCAAATCTTTTAAGACCTGGCTAAAATGCCATCTCTTCCCTCATCACCTTTCCTGAGCCCTTGACAGTCTTGCCCTACACATCTGCACACGGTGGCAATTTGTCCAAACCTCGCGTATTACATTTACCACACTCAGCTTTAGATCATATTTGTTATTACTGTGTAGTTTCAACTCTGAGTTAAGAGTATGGCTGATGTCTATGCCCAATTTATCTTTACATGTCCCCCAGGCCCTTGTTCTAGTGGCTTTACATAGTTAGGAGTTTGTAAAATATACAAATACAGTATGAAAAGATGAATGGAACTCTAGCGTAAATGAATAGTATTTTATAAAGAAATTTTTTATATATACTTGCAATTTATTCCGAGCGGACTCTGGGAAAACTGTAGGTATAAAAAAGGATCATCAAGTCACGAAAATGTCATATAAAAACCATCCCATGGTTCATATGTCTAATTTATGTGGAGGAGCATATTTGACTCTAACTTAAATTCTTTAATTTTATACTCAGTGTCATAAACAACGGGTTGCTCAGAAACACTGGATTCAAATCTGTGCAAATCACTTACTATGTTCAGACTTAAGAAAATTCAGTAAGGTGCTCCAGGTTTCAATGTATTATCTATAAAATGGACTTCATAATCACTCTTTTAACTGCAACATGATTATTTTTACAAGAATTTACTAGGTGCTTACTATGTGTCAGGAACAGAGGCTGTGGACGTGAATATGTTGTGGGAATCACTTGAAACTCTGTGTGAACTTGCTTTTAGGATGATAAATTGATAGACACAGCGGGGAGTATTGCTGTCCACTTATGTCATAGTCCATTCTGCTATTTTAAAAAAGAATTGAGTATATGTATTCTATGGAAAAACTTTTTCATTACAGAAGACAAACTTCCTGATTTAATAGCCAAGTTTTATGATCCACAAACGAGATTTTCCTAGACCCATGAGTATTATTCAAAAATATTTGTGAGCACTAGTATTTCTACGATCTGTTTCCATTATTCCATTTACTTTTTTATTCACTCATTCATATTTTTAAAGATTGTTGATAAAATAAAGCAGTGAAAATGTTGACTGATATTACTATTTCCTTCTTAGAGTGTTACACATCTTGCATATTTAGAAAATATTATGATATTTACAGCAAAATTAAATCAATAACTAGAATTAAAAATAATGATTTCTTAGAGACATTTGCACCCATTTTGATAGAGAAGTCTTTGCACCTGAAGTTCTCAGAGGAAAAAAAAAAAAAGCTCTTTTTGCTGTAACATGTTGACCTTTGAGTCTGAATTAGTGCAGTATCAGTGGCCAAATCTGAACTGTAAAATGAATCTGTTAGGATTAAGGGTTTAGCTGTTGCATGGTTAAATGGGTCAAGCTCTCTTAACTGATGGATTTAACCGATGCCACCCAAAAGAGGAAAAGTTTAGATTCAAACAAACCTGCCAGCTTTCAATGTGTCTACTATATTACACTTTTTTTTTCCACAAAACTCACAACCTCTCAAGTTTTGGAAGGGAAATAGAAAAAACTAAATTCACACCTCCAGCTTCTTTTCTGAGCCAGCCTTATTAAAGGAAAGTGAGCACTCACTCTCATAAGAGCTAAGAGCTCAGGGAGGCAGAGTTTTATTTGGTAACTGGAGTTTGAAAAATACAACCAGCACCACTCTTGATTCCAGCTTCTATGAATGCTACAAATACACTTAGCTCTGAAGTGGAATATGAAGTTGAAGTTCTTCATTTGGCAAATTCAATTTGCAGGGAAGAGCAAAGAGAATACAATGCTTCTATTAATCATATGTAGAACATTTAAATAGGATAAACCAATATAAAGTGAATTCAGTTTCTTGTAACTTAAAGAATAGGAAAGGCTTAAACATTTTTATCAGCTGATACAGGCAGCCAGTAAATGTTTATCTTATAAAAGCAAATCTCATATTCAAATTTTCTTTCTAGAACCCATATTAATTTTGCCTGTTACAATTTCAGCAGGTGTTTCATAGTTTTATAATGCATCTCATCCTTTTGTTAACTTTAGGTACAAAGACTAAGAAGTTACCTGGGCCTTATTGATCCTCTTCTCCAGTCTCTATCAATTTGCTTACAGTAAGAATCTGATGTAATTGACACTGTCAATTTAAAAAACAGCGATAGATAAGCACATAACTCTGAGTAGACTGAGAAAATAATCTTTGTAAAAGCTTTTTTCTCAAGAGAACTAGATTCTCTGGTGGCTGTGAGGTGCCCATCCTCCACTCTCCTGACCCTAATGCAAGGGAAAGTGTGGAGGAATGCAGATTTTTCCATTTAATTTCCACCAAGTATGTATTCTCCTGCATGGGTTTATATTGCTGCCTAATGAAATAATCAGCTAGTATGCAGTGGAGGAGTGTTAGTGCAAGAGGGGAGGAACCATCCTAAAAGGTCTATTATCCTGTCAATATGTGCACAGAACTCTCATTAATGTTAATTAGATTTACCCGCCAGTATGTTAGTAAGAAGGGGAGGCTAGATCTTAAACAGCAAATTTGAAAAAAAAAAAAAAAGGAAAGAAAAAAGAAAAAAAAAGCCTATCTGGCAATGCAAAACATAGGGGAAAAAATGAGAAATCATTCCTGCCTCCAAGCAACCTTAACTTGTATAAAAGACATTTATGTGGCCATTAACCCAAGCAAAATTGAACTTGTCAGCATTACATGTAGAGTGTATACAAGGGTAACTGTTCAAGAACAATTTCTCAAATGAATTAAATGCAAACTGGATTTATTTCTAGGCAGTAGATGTAATCTGTCCATCATCTTCCTAATAGAACAACTGCCAAAGGTTTAGTTTCTCTAGGCCTTTTATTCATGCTTGCCTTTAAGGTAGAAGACTAAGAATCTTGAGAGGGTGGGGGAGATAAAGAAAAGAAAGTACTGCCGTTAAAGACATCTTATGAATAAAACCAAAAACTTCAGGTCATCCTTGCCCTGTTTCTGTGTCTCCTACCCCATTTCCAAACTATCAGCAATTCCTATAACTTTTTTTTCCTTAAAACAAATTTAAAATCAGACCTTTTTTTTTTTCTCCTGTCTCTATCACCCTGGCCCAACCCAACATATTTCTGATCCTGTTTATTGTGATAGCCATAACTTGTAACTTATTTTGCCATATAAAAGTCAGACTGTCCCTTTTAATATAAAATCAGCACCTGTCCTTCTCCAGGTAACCCTTTGCTGGCTGGCAACCTCACTCAGAGTGAAAGCTTTACGACAGACCTCTAGATGGGGCCCACTCTCACCCACACCCTCTCAGAACTCATGCCCTTCGGTGTTCCCTTTCAGTTGCTCCTCTCAAGCCACACTGCCTCCCTGGTGTTTTGTAAACAACTCAAGTGATCTCTAGCCTCCAGGCCTTTCCATTTGCTATTCCCATTCCTTGGATCTCACTGCCTTCCAGACTATACAAAGCGCATCTCCTCAGAGAGCCCTTTCCTGACATCCTAACTAAAATAGCAACCTCCCTTCATACTTCCTGTATTCCCCTTGCCTTCCCCCATAATATTTGGTTCCATGGCACATAGCGTCATAAGTGTACATTTATCAATGTAACTGCCTGCAACTGTCCGCCTAGTTGAGTGAAGCTTCAGAAAGATACTTTGTCTGGGTCTCTGCTGTTGACCCAGCACCCTGGACAGTACCCCAAGCACAGTAGACCCTCAAAAAAATGTAAAATGTTATTGTGTTCACTGGCACACATAGTGCTCATGATCAGGTATAACAGTAAACCCATTTTCTCAGGCATCTTAAATTTTTTCTAAACTACATAAAGAAATTATGTTAGAAGATAACAATAGTTGGGCAGCTTCGGTGATCCTAAATTGGGTAACATTGGTTTCTCAGATTTCTTTATTCATCCTTCATTAGATGCATAAAAATATCTTTGGTGCTCAATGCTTTATATTCTTAGATATCATCCTTGAAATCTATACACATTTTTTTTCTTTCTAAGTTCATGGAACAAACATTTTCATAGATGAGAACTCCTTTTGATTTTTGTTAACCCTGACCCAGTCTCAAAAATTAGAGCACAAAGAGAAAAGAACCAATATCTTACAGGGTGTAATCAAAAGTGCTAGAAACAGGAGCTTTAGCATGAGGATACAGACCTGAATTATGCAACCTACTAGTTTTTGTGTGTGACATGTTGACAGAGGTTGACACTTAGTGGGTTAGTCCAATGTAGTTGTCAGTTGGCATTAAGACTTGCAGTTCATTCTGCAGTCCAAATAAAGGAAGAATGACAAAGTCCATATTTGAAATCTACACTGGCACTGTGGCAGCCTAAAGCATGTCTGTCTGCTCCCTGGTATTTAGTGCCCCCTCTGCTTTACTGAGCACAGGGATGAACCCATTTAATCTGAAACAGGGTATTTATTAACTATTCACACCTAAGTGTATTTTGTTTATAGTGATCATTTAAAAAGCATATTTTTCTCATCAATCTTTTGTGGACTTTTCTCAAGACAATTACAATCACATATAATAGAAAATAAGCAAGAGGGGAAAGCAGGAATGAACCATGTCTAACAGAAAGGGGGTGCCAATTATGATTTTAGAGGTTCCACAAAATGTAAGAGAAAACTCTAAATCAATGTAAAAGAGTTCAGGGGGTGGGAAATTTTCTTTATATTTTGCAGAGTTTCTTAATGCTTGCGGCTTGTCTAGTGGGATATATTTTACACTTTTAAAATACTTGAAAGTCTATAATATTACCATATTATATTGAATGGGATTATAGTCACAGAGTTAGACTTTTTAAAGAACTGTATTTTATTTCATCTTTGTCATAATGCCTGTCATAAGTAAGGCAAGCTTTTTAAACTCGTAAAAGTAATTAGGGATGTGATCTGTGCAAATACTTTTATATTGTTACAAAGCTATTTGTGTTTCCTTTCTTTGGGGAGTGAATCACGGTATGTTTCTAAATTGGGGTCTTTTTCTTCTTCCTCTTCTAACTCATGGAGGTTGGGCTTTCTTTGTTTGCATAATGAATAAGAGCCTTATCTGGAAATTGTTGCGTAGCCACACGCCATTTTAGATTGACTTGGAAATTCAGCTTTGTCTTTCTCTTCTAAGTGAATGAATAGACAGAGAAAGTCTTCTACCTGTCTGACGCTGGTAATTGAATTACTTTACAACACATTAAGCAAAGAAAATTTAGAGTAGCAGCAATTGAATTATGTTCTCATGTTCTGGAGTGTAAGCTCTTCCCAGACAGGGAAGGAGGGGGCAAGATGTTGTCAAATGCTGGACACTGATGTTAGCAAGGGAGAATTAAGGCAATTCATTAGTTCTTGAACAAGGCTCCCCCACAAAGGGCTGGAAAGGAAGGAGGACTCAGACTTGGTTCGAGTAGTTTCCTCTTTGGGTTTCTCTCAAATCACCCAGGATATATGAGATCAAGATAGGAGCATATGGATAGGACTCCCTAATTTTTCTTAGAGGAGGACTTCAAGTTTGGGGGTCAACCAGATATGCACAAGGTGAACAGTCAGCCATGGGGGGAGTCCAGAGCAGAGCTCTTACCATCAAACACATATCTCTCAGCTAGGGAAGGGACTATGTCAGTACACAGAATCCTTCTGACTCCCTGACCAGACCTTCCAGGGCCCAACGGGGGCTCCTAGTGCTAGATCTTTCATATACATTATTTCATCTGGGCTCATCTGATTCACACAAAGACCCTGAAACATAGGTTTTGCTTTCAGTGTTTCATCTACAAAGACACTGAATTATAATGAGTGACATCACGTTAGGGGTAGTCATTACCACTTACTGTATGTTTACTGATTGCTGGGCTTACTGTCCTAAACGCATCATGTATACTTTCAACTTTAACCCATTATTAAAAGTCCATAAGGTAGATGCTCTTGATGAAATGTGGTCTGAGTGAAGATGATGATGAAGATAACCATTACTTCTGTGGGTGTCAGGGTGCCCTGCTCAAGAACATAAACACAGAAGAAAGACACTTTAGATACCTATACTACCTCACATGCGTGCATGAGCATGCATGAACATACACACACAAACATACACACCCCTTCCCTGCCACCATCTTCTTCCCCAGAACACCTTCCTAGATCAATGGAAACAGCATAATAGCAATAAAGCAACCTGTTCATCCCCACCTCTACATGCCTGGAGTTAAAAACATAATGTAATGTGAAGGAGTTTTATAAACTACAAATGGTAATATAAACACTGTTATATTTTTTAAATGCTATTCAATGTTATTGAGCCTAGCTTATCTATAATAAAATTTGCCTATTTAAGTGTATATTTAGATGAATTTTGACCATGTGGTTACTACCACAATCAAGGTCTACAACATTTTCATTACCCCAGAAATATTTCTTGTGACCTTTCCCAATCAGATCCACCCTTCCACCCAAGCAATCAGTGCATTCTGTCACGTATAGATTAGATTTCTCTTTTCTAGAATTTCATTTCAATGGCCTTCCACTGTGTATATACCCATGTAGTTGTAGCTATTAGCCCATTTATTTTTCTTGTTGAGTATTATTCCATCATCCTCATCCATAAAATGAACTACAATTTGTTTATCCTTTGACTTGTTTTTTTAAACTGTTTCCAGTTTAAACTACTATGAATAGAGTTGCTATGGTCATTTGTGTACAAGTCTTTGTAAGAACATGTTTTCCATTCTCAGTTCAATACTAGAAGTGCCTTCAGGAGGGGGAAGATGGCAGCGAAGGGAGTGCATCACTCCCATGTACCGCGTCACTGTTCGGAAGAATGAAGAGTTAGAACAGCTAAAAACTATCTTGTTAGGAATTTCTAGCAAAACTGGGGTGCTCCAAAACCTAGTGGAAGGATTTTCATCGCACGAGGATCAGCTACAGGGGCTCAAACGCGAGCGATTTGTCCGCATGGAGGGTCACGCTGCTTATTCAGCAAATCGCCCCATGGCTAGAATCTGCGGCACGCACTGGGAAGCAAGAGATAGCAACGCAAAGATACAGCGTTGCGGATTCTGTGGGCTCCTGCCAGCTGTGCAATCACTGTACACAGTGCTGAATTCTGGGTTTGAGACGGGGGAAGGAAGCGGTCCAGTTCGGTTCTCCACCAGTCAGACCACAGAGGAAGCCAGCGGCCACCATCTTGGAGAGTTGACATCATCATCCCTGTTTTCGACTGATCGCAGCTCATTCAACCATAGAACAGGTAATTTCAGGCTGCCATTCGCCTGCGTCTCGCAGACAAATTACTCAGGCGCAGTGCTAAAGAACCCGCGGAAACTGCTTCTTGGGGCCTGCTCCTATCAGAACATACACGGAGCCCGGGGCAGCCGAATTCTGGCTCCCAGAACTGCTCTGGCCCAGGGCTAAGGAGCCCTCGGAGGCTGCTTCTTGGAGCCTGCTCCTATCAGAGCATGCACGGAGCCCAGAGCGGCCGAGTTCTGGCTCCCGGAGCTGCTCTGACCCAGGACTGAGGAACCTGCGAAGACTGCTTCTCGGTCCGGATCCTGCTGAGTGCTGTGGGGGCCAGAGGGGCAGAGCAGAGCTGCAGCCCGCGTCCGTAACAGCCCCAGCGACCCGCTGGCGTGGTATCACTTCACCCCAACTGCGGTGGGGGCCAAGCAGAGCTGCCGCCCGAGCCTGCAAGGTAGGCAGACCACCGGCTGATCGGCGGAATAGGCCCAGCAGCCTGCCAGCGTGGTAGACACGTCACACCAATTTGAGTAGGGGCAGAGCGGGGCCACCACCCGCACCCGGAACAGGCCTAGCGACCCGCCAGCATGGTATCACTTCAACCCAACTGAAGTAGGGGCCAAGCAGAGCCGCCGCCTGAGCCCACAAGGTAGGCAGACCTGCGACCGACCAGCGGGACAGGCCCAGCGGCCTGCCGGTGTGGTAGACACGTCACACCAATTGGAGTAGGGGCAGAGCAGAGCCGCCGCCCGTGCCCGGAACAGGCCTAGCGACCCGCCGGCGTGGTATCACTTCACCCCAACTGAAGTAGGGGCCGAGCAGAGCCGCTGCCCGCATCTGGAACAGACCCAACGACCTGCGGGTGTGGTAGTCACGTCACCCCAATTGGAGAAGGGGCAGAGCAGAGCCGCTGCCTGCACCCTGAACAGGCCCAGTGGCCCGCCGGCGTGGTAGTTATGTCACACCAATTGGAGTAGGGGTAGAGCAGAGCCGCCGCCCACGCCCGGAACAGGCCCAGCGACCCGCCGGAGTGGTAGACACGTCACACCAATTGGAGTAGGGGCAGAGCAGAGCCGCCTCCCGTGCCCGGAACAGACCCAGCGACCCCCCGGCGTGGTAGACATGTCACCCCAATTGGTGTAAGGGCAGAGCAGAGCCACCGCCCACGCCTGCAAAGTAGGCAGACCTGCGACCGACCGGCAGAACAGCCCGAGGGGTCCACGGGCATGGTAGACACGTCACACCAACTGGAGGAGGAGCACAGCCACTGCCCGCCCTGCAAGGGAGACTTTTCAACTATACAAGAGTAATATAAATATATAGGGGGAAAATTTCAAAAACACAACAGTTTTACCAAGCAGAAAGAAACGCAAGCAGTATGAAACAACAAGGAAAGAAAGGACCACAAGCAATGCAGGTCAACTCAACTTTAGAAGAGGTAATAGCTGCAGCAGATGGAATGTCAGATAAAGAATTCAGGATATACACGCTTCATATGATCTGGAGTCTCAAGGAAGACATTAGACAGCAAAATCAGTCAATGAAAGATCACTTCGACAATGAATTACATAAACAAATCCAAGAAGCAAAAGATCAACTATACAGGGAGATAGAGGTAATAAAAAAAACAAACAAACAGAAATCCTAGAAATGCAGGAAGCAATAAACCAACTTAAAAACTCAATTGAGAATACTACCAGCAGAGTAGAACACTTAGAAGATAGAACATCAGACAATGAAGACAAAGTATTTCAACTTGAAAAGAACATAGACAGCTCAGCAAGACTGTTAAGGAACCATGAGCAGAACATTCAAGAAATATGGGACAACATAAAGAGACCAAACTTAAGAGTCATTGGGATACAGGAAGGTATAGGGGTCCAAACCAAAGGAATGAGCAATCTATTCAATGAAATAATACGAGAAAACTTCCCAGACTTGAAGAATGAGACAGAATCCCAAATCCTAGAAGCCTACAGGACGCCGAATGTGCAAAATCATAAGAGATCCACACCTAGACACATTATAATGAAGATGCCCAGCATACAGAATAAGGAGAGAATTTTAAAAGCTACAAGAGAAAGGAAGCAGATTACATTTAGGGGTAAACCAATCAGGATAACAGCTTATCTTTCAACACAGACTCTGAAAGCTAGAAGATCCTGGAATAACATATTTCAAACTCTGAAAGAAAATGGGTTCCAACCAAGAGTCGTGTATCCAGCAAAATTAAGCTTAAGGATGGAGGATGAAATTAAAACCTTCCACGATAAACAAAAGTTAAAAGAATTTGCAGCTAGAAAACCATCTCTTCAAAACATCCTTGGCAAAACATTTCGGGAAGAGGAAATGGAAACCAACAATGAAAACCAACAGTGGGAGGTAGGACAGTAAAGGGGGGAAAATAATCAAAGAGGAAAACAAACCATGTTTAGTAACATAAATAAACAAATATGGCTGGAAGAACAAACCATATCTCAATAATAACCCTAAATGTTAATGGCTTAAACTCAACAATTAAGAGACACAGGCTACTAGAATGGATCGCAAAACAAGACCCAACAATATGCTGCCTACAGGAGAAGCATTTGATAGGAAAAGATATACATAGACTGAAGGTAAAAGGTTGGGAAAAATCATATCACTCATATGGACTTCGGAAACAAGCAGGAGTGTCCATACTCATATCAAATAAAATAGATTTCAAGCCAAAGTTAATCAAAAGGGATAAAGAGGGACACTACATACTGCTCAAGGGAACCATACACCAACAAGACATAACAATCATAAATATATATGCCCCAAACAATGGTGCAGCTATGTTCATCATGCAAACTCTTCTCAAGTTCAAGAGTCTAATAGACCACCATACAATAATCATGGGAGACTTCAACACACCTCTCTCACCACTGGACAGATCTTCCAAACAAAAGTTGAATAAGGAAACTATAGAACTCAATAACACAATTAACAACCTACACTTAATTGACATATATAGAATATACCACCCAACATCAAGCAGTTACACTTTTTTCTCAGCAGCACATGGATCCTTCTAAAAAATAGATCATATACTATGTCAGAGGGCAACTCTTAGACAATATAAAGGAGTAGAGAAAATACCATGCATCTTATCTGATCATAATGGAATGAAACTGAAAATGAATGATAAAAGAAGGAAGGAAAAATCATGCATCACTTGGAGAATGAACAATAGGTTACTGAATGATCAATGGGTTATAGAAGACATCAAGGAGGAAATTAAAAAATTCTTAGAGATAAATGAAAACACAGACACAACATATCGGAATCTATGGAACACATTGAAAGCAGTTCTAAGAGGAAAATTCATTGCTTGGAGTTCATTCCTTAAAAAAAGAAAAAACCAACAAATAAATGATCTCATACTTCATCTCAAAATCCTAGAAAAAAGGAGAGCAAAACAACAGCAAAAGAAGTAGAAGGCAAGAAATAATTAAAATCAGAGCTGAAATTAATGAAATCGAAACAAAAGAAACAATTGAAAAAATTGACAAAACTAAAAGTTGGTTCTTTGAAAAAATAAATAAAATCGACAGACCCTTAGCCATGGTAACAAAGAGAAGAAGAGAGAGAACTCAAATTACTAGCATACGGGATGAAAAAGGCAACATCACAACAGACACTTCAGAAATACAGAAGATAATCAGAAATTATTTTGAATCCTTATACTCCAATAAAATAGAAGATAGTGAAGGCATCGATAAATTTCTTAAGTCATATGATCTGCCCAGATTGAGTCAGGAGGATATAGATAACCTAAATAGACCAATATCAATTGAAGAAATAGAAGAAACCATCAAAAGACTACCAACTAAGAAAAGCCCAGGACCGGATGGGTATACAGCAGAGTTTTACAAAACCTTTAAAGAGGAACTAACACCAATACTTTTCAAGCTATTTCAGGAAATAGAAAAAGAGGGAGAACTTCCAAATTCATTCTACAAGGCCAACATCACCCTGATTCCTAAACCAGACAAAGACACTTCAAAGAAAGAAAACTACAGACCAATATCTCTAATGAACCTAGATGCAAAAATCCTCAATAAAATTCTGGTGAATCGGATTCAAAAACATATCAAAAAAATTATACACCATGATCAAGTAGGATTCATCCCTGGGATGCAAGGCTGGTTCAATATATGGAAATCAATAAATGTTATTCACCACATCAATAGACTTAAAATTAAGAACCATATGATCATCTCGATAGATGCAGAAAAAGCATTCGACAAAGTACAGCATCCCTTTATGTTCAAAACTCTCGAAAAACTAAGGATAACAGGAACATACCTCAACATTGTAAAAGCAATCTATGCTAAGCCTCAGGCTAGCATCATTCTGAATGGAGAAAAATTGAAGGCATTCCCTCTAAAATCTGGAACAAGACAGGGATACCCTCTACCACCACTGCTATTCAATATAATTCTCGAAGCACTGGCCAGAGCAATTAGACAGACGAAAGAAATTAAAGGCATAAAAATAGGAAAAGAAGAACTTAAATTATCACTATTTGCAGATGACATAATTCTATACCTAGCAGACCCAAAAGGGTCTACAAAGAAACTATTAGAGCTAATAAATGAATTTAGCAAAGTGGCAGGATATAAAATCAACACGCATAAATCAAAGGCATTCCTGTATATCAGCGACAAATCCTCTGAATGGAAATGAGGAAAAACACTCCATTCACAATATCCTCAAAAAAAATAAAATACTTGGGAATCAACCTAACAAAAGAGGTGAAAGGCTTATACAATGAAAACTACAGAACCCTAAAGAGAGAAATAGAAGATCTTAGAAGATGGAAAAATATACCCTGTTCATGGATAGGCAGAACTAACATCATCAAAATGGCAATATTACCAAAAGTTCTCTATAGGTTTAATGCAATGCCAATCACAATCCCGACGGCATTTCTTGTAGAAATAGATAAAGCAACCATGAAATTCATATGGAAAAACAAAAGACCCAGAATAGCAAAAGCAATGCTAAGCAGGAAGTGTGAATCAGGCGGTATAGCAATACCAGACTTCAAACTATATTACAGAGCAATAGTGACAAAAACAGCATGGTACTGGTACCAAAACAGGCGGGTGGACCAATGGTACAGAATAGAGGACACAGAAACCAATCCACAAAACTACAACTATCTTATATTTGATAAAGGGGCTAAAAGCATGCAATGGAGGAAGGATAGCATCTTCAACAAATGGTGTTGGGAAAACTGGAAATCCATATGCATCAAAATGAAACTGAATCCCTTTCTCTCGCCATGCACAAAAGTTAACTCAAAATGGATCAAGGAGCTTGATATTAAATCAGAGACACAGCATCTGATAGAAGAAAAAGTTGGCTACGATCTACATACTGTGGGTTCGGGCCCCAAATTCCTCAATAGGACACCCATAGCACAAGAGTTAATAACTAGTATCAACAAATGGGACTTACTCAAACTAAAAAGTTTTTTCTCAGCAAAAGAAACAATAAGAGAGGTAAATAGGGAGCCTACGTCCTGGGAACAATTCTTACTCCTCACACTTCAGATAGAGCCCGAATATACAAAGAACTCAAAAAGTTAGACAATAAGATAACAAATAACCCAATCAACAGATGGGCCAAGGACCTGAACAGACATTTCTCAGAGAAGGACATACTATCAATCAACAAGCACATGAAAAAATGCTCAGCATCACTAGCAGTCAGAGAAATGCAAATCAAAACCACCCTAAGATACCATCTCACTCCAGTAAGATTGGCAGCCATTAGGAAGTCAAACAACAACAAGTGCTGGCGAGGATGTGGGGAAAAGGGTACACTTGCTCATTGTTGGTGGGACTGCAAATTGGTACAGCCAATTTGGAAAGCAGTATGGAGATTTCTTGGAAAGCTGGGAATGAAACCACCATTTGACCCAGCTATTCCCCTTCTCGGTCTATTCCCTAAAGACCTAAAAAGAGCATGCTACAGGGACACTGCTACATCAATGTTCATAGCAGCACAATTCACAATAGCAAGACTGTGGAACTAACCTTGATGCCCTTCAATAGATGAATGGATAAAAAAAATGTGGCATCTATACACAATGGAGTATTACTCTGCATTAAAAAATGACAAAATCATAGAATTTGGAGGGAAATGGATGGCATTAGAGCAGATTATGCTAAGTGAAGCCAGCCAATCCCTAAAAAACAAATGCCAAATGTCTTCTTTGATATAAGGAGAGTAACTAAGAACAGAGTAGGGACCAAGAGCATGAGAAGAAGATTAACATTAAACAGGGATGAGAGGTTGGAGGGAAATCGAGAGGGAAGGGAAATTGCTTGGAAATGGAAGGAGACCCTCATGGTTATACAAAATTACATACAAGAGGAAGTGAGGGGAAAGGGAAAAATAATACAAGGGGGAGAAATGAATTACAGTAGAGGGGGTAGAGAGAGAAGAGGGGAGGGGAGGGAAGGGGAGGGGGGATAGTAGAGGATAGGAAAGGCAGCAGAATATAACAGACACTAGTATGGCAATATGTAAATCAATGGAAGTGTAACTGATGTGATTCTGCAATCTGTATATGGGGTAAAAATGGGAGTTCATAACCCACTTGAATCAAAATGTGAAATATGATATGTCAAGAACTATGTGATGTTTTGAACAACCAACAATAAAAAGAAAAAAGAAAAAAAAAATAAATGTGTTTTCAAATTCTCCTGTTTAAAAAAAAATACTAGAAGTGCAGTTATTGAGTCATATGGCAAACATGTTAGTTTTTTTTTCAAAGTGCTTGAACCACTTTACATTCCCACCAACACTATGTGAGTACATTTTTCATACTTTTACCAACACTTGATAGGGTTAGTCTTTTAATTTTAGTCATCCCACTGAGTGTGAAAACTCATTCTGATGAGTGTGATAATGAACAGTGATAACTCAGATAGGCTTTAATTTTCATTTTATGATGACTAATAATATTGAGGTTATTTCATGAGCTTATTGGTTATTTGTTTGAAAGTGTCTTCATATATTCTGTCTTTTTTCATTGTTTACTTGTCATTAGTGAGTTGTAAGTTGTATATTGATAAAAGTTGTTGGTCAGTGGATTGTTTTCATTTTTTAATGGTTAATTTTGGTGGTCAATTTTGAGAAAGTTGTATTTATCTTTTTTTTTCTTTTATCATTTTTTTTGTCTAAGAAATACATGAAAAATCAAGATCATGAAAATTTTCTGTATTCCTTATAGAAATTTATAATTTATATTTGTATGTTTAGCTGTGTAGCTAATATATTTCTTTAATTTGAGTTAATTTTTGTTTATACTTTGTGATAAGGGACAAGATACATTTTGTGTGTGTTTGTGTGTGTGTGTGTGTGTGTGTCCAACATCTTATTCAATAGAGTATTCTTCCTTCATTAAATTAACTTTGGTACTATTGATGAAAATCACTTGACCATGCCTGTATGGTTCTATTTCTTAAGTTGATATTTTTATTTTAAACATTGTGATAAATACTCTATACTAATTTTTTAATCCCCTTAACTATTAACTGATAATTTATCTCACTGGATTGGAGATAACATAGCCACAGTTTTCTTATCCTGGGACGATAATAATCATAAGATTTGGAGGAATTCTTATTACATTTTCTAATAAGGAGGTTTCCATTGATTATCCTATTGTGAGAGGGGAGGACAAAATTAAGTATTTTTTGTGAACATTCCTGGCTTCTTCTTTCACCTTCTTCCTTGCCTTTTGCTGTCTCTGAGGGAATAGCAATTGAACTGATATGAAGAAGTAACATTTGGCCTAATGCTTAAAAGGAGAGAATAAGCCAGGAAAGTATTTGGAAGACCATCCCAGGCAGAACAGAATAAGGCTTACAATTCTCTTATAAGCCTGAGAGAGTTTTTGCAACAGAGTTAATAGACATGGGTGAGCATGGCAGACAGAGGCTGAGGGGATAAAGGATGGCCTGAAAGGGACAGAGCCCATGTTGTGGAAAGAGGAAGAGCAAGTGTTTGCAGAGGCAGTTTGGGTGCAAATTCTGAAGGATCTTAAATCTTGGATTTAGCAGGTTACCTTGAATTGATGGTCAATAAGGACCACTTAACTAAAACGCTGCCACAATACAAGGGGAATTTTGAAACGATTAATTCAAAGCTATCTGGCAAATAATTAAATATTTAGTTAAATTTGTTGTTCAAAATGGGTTTCAGTCAGGAAAGGGGTAGGTGATAACCAGTTCAGTTAGGAAGCTACTGCAGTAACGTAGACCAAAATTATTTTCATGGGGACTAGAATAAAAAGAACAAAACCAAATGGTGTTACATTGCCCAAATCAGTCAAACTTGGTTTCTTGGTTTATTCAGGCTATTATAATAGAATACCATAAACTTGGTGCCTTAAATTCATTGGGAATTCAAAATCAAGGGAGAGTCAGTGTCTGGTGAGGACCCACATCCTGGTTCATAGATTTAGTGTCTTCTTCCTGTATCCTCATGGGGTAGAAGGGAGAAGGTCTTGGGGTCTCTTGTATAAAAGCACTGACTTCAATCATGAGAGCTTTGCCCCATGACATAATCACCTCCCAGAGGCCACCTCCTAACACCAGCACTTTGCAGACTAGGATTTCCACATATGAACCAAGGGAAATATATACATTCAGACCATAGTACTTGGTATTACAATATACTAAAATTTTTCCAATTTTCAATAAACATTCATGAAAAATTGCATGCTTTTCTCATGATGTGTATATCTACATCTTTATAATGTGTGTTCCATAAAGGTAGGTGATTTTTTTTCTATTTTTAACATGTAATTTAATTTGAAATTGTCACATAAAATTTTATATATTTATGACATATTTATGGCAATATGATATTTCAATACATAATGATCTGATCAGTGTAATTAGTATAGGCATCATCTCAAATCTTTATCACTTCCTTGTAATAGGTACATTCAGAATCCTCTTTTTAGTATTTTGAAATAAACAACTAATGGAGACATGTATTTTTAAATCTTATGTTGTTGTTGTTCACTGCTAGATTACACGTATCTAGAAGATTTCCCAGTAGATACATGGCAGGTATTCACTAAATGCAAGATGAATGGGAAATATTTAAAGATCAGAATCTTGAATCTGAAAAAGATATTAGAGAATGCAGGATCATCATCACTGTGCCTGAGAGTTCCGACATGTTTCTTTGGTTACTTGCACAAATGCTAAGAAATCATCACTTGGCATTTTTCAAATTCCCAAAACTAAAAACTTATTGGAGAGGTGGTTACTATCCAGGCCAAAAAAGAAAAGCTCCTCTCCATAATAGATTGCAGATGCGGCAGGCATTTGCTTTATGAGTAGCCCTGCAGATGTGGTATACTAATCTGTACTACATGTGATTTACATCATCAAGCAACAAATACTTATTAATCCAAACTCTTTCCTTATTTTAGAAGGGCGGTCCAGTTGTGTCTATAAGGAGAGCTACTGCTCTAGGATAGTATATAAAACAGTAGAAAGATATGGTCAGGTTTTTTTTCAAATGTTAAGTATTAGCATAACTCTGTAAATCATTCCTACTAAAATAATGGTATTTGGAAAATGATTGTTTTTTGCTTGTTTACTTCACTTGGCATTGCTGAAATGAACAATCTCCCGTGTAATCTGACACGGCAGGACAAGATGCCAATGCACATGCTGCGTTATGAATGTTTCAGACCGTTTGCTCTAGTGTAAATCCATGTAGACTGTGTAAAAGATGCTGTTCTGCATAGTTTATTTTGTCTCTCGGCCATAGAATACTAAGCCCTGGACATTACTGTGTACAATGGGTTTTGAATTCCATGCCCGTGGACTACAGCCAGCATCACGCACAGAAGTTAATGACCGATTGTTATCTTAGCCCATAGCTTGCATTCCTTTTGATAAGACTATTTCAGCAAGGGGGTGGGGGGTGGATCACAAAGTACAGGATTAATTAAGGTCAAATCCCAATGAAACGTGCAATCTATTTTCTCAAGGAAAGAACTTGGAAGAATCACAGGGTGAATTTTATAAACTAAAACCCAATTTTAAAAATTATGTTTAATTAAACTTGAAGCTTAATTTCCTTCTCATTTAAAGAGACAGAATAGTAATGCAACATAATTTAAATGTGCCAGTATATCAGCAGACAACAAACATTTATCATTGCTGTGAACTACTGTAATTTACAATGGCAATGAACCACCCTAGACATCCTAATAATCTAGGCACATCTATATCATCCAACTATGCTGACACTGGTTTATTAACATCTGACAGTAAAAATTGGTCTCTGGGAAACCACCGAATTTGGGTCCATTGATGTTATTTAAAAATGTGGGTTTTGAGAGGGAATGATCAACGAAGCCAGCCTTATGACTCTGTGCACTAATCATTCCTATTTTAATGCTTTGCAAAAAAATGCCAATCCCAACTGGGATGATATTGTGCTGATTTTCTGAATCTCTTATAAAATATGTTTTTCTTTGGGAATTTTTATGCCACTTTCTCCTAATTATCTCCTGATAATTTTTCTTATCATATTATGAAGTCTTAGAAGAAATTAAATATTAACTTGTTTGTTGGAACTCATAAGTAAACTCCATTGAGCTCAAGTTCTTTGCACATTACAGACTTTTCCTTGAGTTATTAGAGGAAGGTAAGTCATAATTAAAAACTATACTGAAAGTGAGAGTTTTAAAGTAAAACCTGTCTCTCTTTATTACTGAATATAGACACATAGCATGCCTTTTCCAATCCCATCTTCCCAACATGGGCAGCTGTAAGGTTGATTAAATACCTCTGCAGAGAAAGTTGGAGTTGAAATAAATTCAAAAGAGAAGTCACAAAGCTGTGGGTGTTTGGATGTGGTGGCTCCCACTTATTATCCCAGTGACTCAGGAGGCTGAAACAGGAGGATGGCAAGGTGGAGGTCAACCTCAAGGACTCAGGGAAGCCCTCAGCAATTTTGCAAGACTCTGTCTCCAAATTAAGAAATAAAATGGGCTGAGGATATAGCTCAGTAATGAAGCACCTATGGGTTTTACCAAAAATTTTTTTTTAAAAAAGGAACAAGGTAATAGGTCTTTTTGTTTATTTGGTTTTGCTTTTTTTGGACTCTATCTATCTCCAAACAAGAGTTAGACTTACTAGCTTCATTTGTAAAACTATTAAATTTGAATGTATATGTCATTCTTAATTAGTATTAGAGTAAATGTTGCAATAATACAGTAATGATCTGAGTAAATAGTAATTTTTTCTACCTCAGATCTGGTTTTTAAATAATTTTATAAAATTCTAGAGATGTTTGAAGTTGGGCAAATCATCTAATATTTATGGCCTCCAGTTTCTGCCCTGTGGAATAAGTTTGCTAATAACTGCCTGGTAGTGCATCTCCCCTGACCTTGAGCCTTAAATGCATGGCCCTCCCATGTGCTTCAAACCCCAAGAGAAAATTCAACATACACAATATTCTTTCTGCTTTTTATATTACTGATTTTATATAACAGAATTCAGCAACAAACTCCTTTTAATATCCTATCCCAGAAATCTAGGAGGGTACATGTTATGACACAGAGTAAAAATCAATAATATTTATTAAACATAATGAATTAACTATTTCGTGCACAGGATTAATGTGTGAATAAGTAGGAGAATGTATGTGGAAGTGTTTTTTTAAAAAAAAATCTGTGCACATATAAATAAATTATTAACAAAATTATAATACACAAGTGTAGCCATAAAGATGCTGGAGAGCAAGAATCAGAGTTGTGAATGTTTTTCTTTGTTGTTTATTGTTATCAGTTTTAACATCAGAACCAAGCAGAGGATCCTATACATATCATATCTCCAAGAGATTAATTTTGTTGTTATTAGGTAATAGTATACAAAATTCAAATGTTATTCCCAAGAGAAGCCTTTCCTCGACTAGTGCACTCACTCCTGGCCCCAGTGAGTTTGGTCTCTGCTCTTATCACCCTTTGTCATTATAGGAATCTGTGGGTATCTGTTAACTGTCCATCTCCTTATTGAAGGACAAGTTCTGATACCTCTGTAGCTCTGGTGTCTGACAGAGTCTCTCTTACAGTGGGAGTTGTTCATGATGTTTGAAGAAGAACGGAAGGAGAGAAGGAGTGGATATGAGAGGGAGCAGAAGAGAGAGGAGATGGAACAACATATAGCTTCCGTTTACATTCAGTTCATGAACTTAATAAATCCAGAATCCACTAAAGCAACAAAGGGGACCCAGCTTTGTGGGATATTACCTACGTACCAGCACACCCCACTGTACCTTATATGTTTTCTCTTTTCACTTGGGATGGGGGTTACCTACATAGCAAGGAAGGAATAAACTCAGATTATAAATTTTACAGTGTTGATGATGCGTTACCCTGAAAAATATTCTAAACAGAATTTTTAAAGTCTTTAGAAATAGAAATAGATGAAATTTTAGTAGTAATACATGCCACATTTAATTTAAATAGGTAATGAATTATCTATTTTTTTAAAAAAGTAGATATTAAAAAGTACATGCCTAAACCCTAAATCCAGGGGGGTAAATAAAACTAAGGATTTCATCCTTTAAAGTGGAATTTTGGACTTTGTATTTCAAAAGCAAATGAGAAATGTCAAATAAAGTTCAAGGGCAAGTTATGTAAATGGAAAATTAATGGCTTTATTTTTCTCTGTGTTAGGCATCATTTCCTAAACATTTGAAGCAAAGTGTGTATTTAAACCACATTTAGATTTATCTTTGACATCTTTTTAAAGAAAAATAGGAATTAAAATGCAATTTGTGTATACTGTATTCTTGTACTTCATACTCTTTCCATCTATTTAACATTAATGTTGTAGGGAGAGCTATTCTTTTAGAAAATGTCAGAAAGAACAAATTACTCAAAATGGTACTGTTGATTATAAGTAGGCTGTTTTGCCTTATACTAATGTAATGAATTCTCCCAATAATAGGACATATTTTTTTCCAATTTTTCATGATAATTTTAGTGACTCATGATCAAAAAACTGAAGGATAAGCAGAAACCTATCTCAATGAAAAATATTCCAGTACACTTATATACCAACCGGCTATTTCCTGAGGGCAACTTTAAATCTAAGTCAAGTCACAAATGAATTGAGACTGGTGATCTCACTTCGTCCTTTGGAAAACTATGTATATCACAAAATCAGTATACATTTTGACATAGTTGGCAGCCTTTGCTTGAAATAGCCTCTGAATCAACTGAGCATGGAAACTCAATTTGCCTGGGGATACACTGGCCTTTAAATAAAGAGGGTTGATATTCTCTGGTAGAACAATGGAGAAATCTCCCAACATCTATAATTTTGTGTATACTATAACTTTAAAAGACAGTCTTGGTTTCAAGTTATCAGCAGTTCATAAAATGATTAGATATACTTTTTAGAATAGAAGTATAATAAATGTGCTTTTAAGCTTACTTGAACACATATTTTTTTAGAGTACCAATTTCATTACACATTTTCTTTTATTTCTCCCAGAAGATTATCTTTGCGTTCTCTCTCTAGCAACCCTGGTCATGTAGAATACCACCTGCTGATCACACAGCTCTGTGACAGCCATTGCTGATTGCTAATGGTAACATTGCACAAGTAAATTGATGACTTCAGATGTCTGATCTAGCCCAAGGGTGCAAAGGGCCTGCTCAGAGAGGGCATGATGAAGCTACTTAGAAATACTGAGACCCAAATTAGGAATAAGTAAATGTGTAAGCAACTATCCATGAGCACATACTACCTTAAAATAATTGGAACCAACGGTGTACATTGCTTAAACTGCCTGATGCTGGCTATCAACTTATATCTGCACTTCTGTGCTAGGACTGAGCAAAATACAGGCAAAGAGAAAGCACCATATATGAGTCAAACTGGAGTAGTTACATGCAACTGGTTTCGGTTGTTTCGTGGGGATACATTTTATTATTCTATTTAAAATGGACTTAGATCAGTGATTCAGAAATTCAGCTGCGAAAAAAAAAAGACTTACATTTTATGTTAGAGAACATTATATATATGAATATATACACACATATATGTACATATATGTGTATAAACCGGGGTCTCCCACATGGTAATCACATGCTCTGCAACCCCAGCCCAAAAATATTTTTTAAATGTTTTTTAAGATATTCAAATAGTAGAAGTACATTGTCTCTGTAGGGTTTTCTATAAAATCTATTATTTGTGTTATGTTGGTTTGTGTAATTTTCAGACAATTATCTTAAAGGAGTAAAAATCATGCTTCCTCTCTTGTAGGCCTGCTGCTGCTAAATTTTACTTTCATTTTATAATGGTGACCCACTGATAGTAGTCTCAGAAAGAAAAAATTAAATTTTGAGCCACAGTCCTCTTTTAATATAAGTGAAAATGTTACACTAAAACCCAGGACAGTTTAAAACAAGAGGAAAAGGAGGGAAGGAAGAAAGACATTAGTCTCCAACTAGTCTATAGACATGGTTAATTTATGATTTTTAGAAAAAATTGTATTATCACTTAGGAAAAGACTAGAAGCAGGTTAAATTGTATTGAAGTAGTACTCCAATCTATGTGTATAGCTCTAACATAAATTAGACATAAGCAAGGCACCTAAAATAAAATACTTGTACTGTATTTTAAGTTATTCTAATTGCTTCTCCCACTCTAATTTTAATGCATCCAAATCATTTTTATCATATAAATGAAGTTTGAAAATGTCAGCCAGAATCCAAATTCCAGAATTTTATTAACTGCAAATAGTTGAGTAAAGTAGTTGTGCGGTGGGTAAGCAGATCTGATCGAGCTGCTTTTTCTGCTGTGCCTTAGCATCTGTTCTCTTCTTTCATACAGTCTAGTACAATAGATGTTAACCTGCTGGTGGTAGCAGTTTAGGTATTGTTGTATCTGTTACTTGCAGTGGATATCATGCCAGGAAAGTTTGCTTCCCAGCTGAATGGATTAAGGAAAGGAATTTGGTTTGGATAACATAGGTTGTGTTGATGCCAAACAATACCCAGCTGCACAGCTTAAGAGCTCATCGTATTATCTTGCATGTGATAAAGCAAACCAGCATAAGTTGCACATTGTAATAATGGCTGCCTTAACACACACACACACACACACACACACACACACACACACACACACACAAGCTGCTGCTGCTCTCCACCTCCATAGTAATGCTCTACAGCTTACAGTCCCAGCTAACTGTATATAAGACAGTCAATTGATACTTAAAATAAGAGATACTTTGTATATGCCAGGTTTTTAGCATCTCAAATTCAAATACCAGTACTTAAATACCAATTTCCTTATCAACATGTAGACGAGAGGAAATGAAATAAAATTAAATAAATGGTACATAAAATTTTTAAATGAATCTACGTCTATCTATTGAGTGATTAGTGAGGGCTTTTCTTTGATTCCGAATTGCTACAGCTTCTCCAATGAGAACAGTTCTTCCCTTTTCTTCCAACTCTCAATTTTTTAATGTATCTTAAGACTTTGTAGACAGCAGAGTTTATCTCACTGAATGCTTTGACGTGGATTGTGAGCTGGTTTGAATACATTTTACAATTGATTTCTTCTGAAGATACAGCATATTACCACTGTAGCAAGAGAAATAATTTGATTTGGCCATACTGCTTGTACTAACCCTGTCTCAAACAGATGAGGAGTCCAATTCTTCAGTGACTATAAACAAATAAATTCAAAATAATGCTATATTTCAGCAAGACAAGTAATTTATTAAAATAAATCAATGGAGCTGGGGTTGTGGCTCAGTGGTAAAGCTCTCAACTAGTGCATGCAAGGCCCTGGGTTCAATCTTCAGCACCACATAAAAATAAATAAATAAAATAAAGGTATTGTGTCCAACTACACCTAAAAAGTAAGTATTTAAAAAATAAATAAGTAGATAAATGACGCACTGAGTATAAAGAAGATTCTAATTGCTTCATTGTGTCCTAAACTCCTCTCTTTCCTCTCATTCTCTCTTCTTTTAGTTCCATTATATAATTCTTTAGAGCCAGCACCTGCATGCAGCAATGTTTTTTTGTTAAATTTCAAAGCTGAATTTGCCTAGAAGAACAAAGAAAGCTGTTTTTAAACTTTGATCTCATCGTCAAGTTTCCATTCTAGAAGAGATAGAGAGACTGCAGGCCAAATTTGGTCCCAATTCCCTAGGAAAATATAGTAATTTAAATTCAGAAGGAATTGGAATTTTTGCGTGTTTGAGAAGTATGTTGGCCTCATAGCTTCAATCAACAAGCTCTGAACCTGTATGGCCCAAAGTTAAGTCCTTCGATGAACTGTATATATTAAATCCAAGTCTCCATCTTCAAAGGCCCCTAGCAGTGAAAGGCTTGATGAGAAGAGATAATTAAAACTTAATGGATGCTTGTTGTATAAGTAGGTGTAAAGAAAAATGATCATTTTAGGTATTCACAAGGAATTTATAAAGAGTTGCATGTGTTATGAGTACTTAATTTTGGATAGTTAACACCCAAAAGGTGACCCCTAAAAGAGGTGGGTCAGGACTAAATGACCAACTCTCTCTTTCTTTATAGTTTATGGGTGGTTTTATACTCAGTGTAAAAAAAAAAAAAGACACGAAATCCAAGAAAACTAGAGAAAAGCTGATCTCTCCAGAAATTTTCTATTGAATTGCTTCATACTAAAGCAATGACCTTTGATTTTTTTTTTTTTTTTTTTTGAGATCTTTCCTAAAAATGTCTCTGGGGATTAAAGGGCATGACATGACATACCTTAAAAAAAGCTAGACTGATTAAGACCTTTGACCAGGTGATTTCTGAGAGTACAAGTATCTCTCGCCTTAGGTGTGGCCACAGAGGGATTTGTTCCAAATTGCACCTAGACCACAGTGTCTCTGCAAATGGCCGATCCACCAACAAAGTGCCACATGGACTGTGTCAGAAAGATGAGGGCTAATTTTACAAAGCTTTCAGAACTTCAATCTGCAGTAAGCTACTGTATCTGTCTAGTGGCAGCTACTTTTGTTTGTGTGTGTCAGATGACTCTAGCTTGAAGGAGCTTTTTCATACACATTCTGTTTGAAGAAAGGTCTTGCTGTGTTCTTTTCTCTTGTCATTCAGGAGTCTGTATGGGACCATAGCATTGCATCCTCCCTCGCCTGCCATCTCTCCTCATTTCTGTTCTTTCTCTCTTCATTCTCCCAATACTCTAAGTTCCTTCATGTAGCTAGGAAAAAATAATCATCCTGATATCAAATTGCAAACATGTTGATGGAGCCGTTTACTTCTTCTCCTCTATCTGATGTAATTTGCATACTGCACGTGCTGTCGAACTGTCAACATATGACAGGTACCAGCAGGATCTCAATGGAAAAACATGCATTTGCCACAGGTGAGAGAGTAAACAAAGATACAGGGACAAACATTTAGAAAACAAACATGAAAATTAAAATGGAAAGAGAAGGTATAGAGTAAGACTTGCTGCATTTGAAGAGTCTTTGGTTTGGAAAGAAAGACCCCTTTGCTGAAAGTTCAATATGATGTCTGTATAAATGTCCTTTAGGCTTTTCCTTCACAATCTGAAGTCTCTGAGCCAAATGAACATAGGAAGAATGACTCCTAGAATGGTAGCAGTCAGAAGCTAAAACTAAAAATTAAAATGATCCAACTTCAAAGTCCTAGATTTTCTATTCCCTGTTTTAAATATCTCCTTTTTGAAGTTTAATTATAAAACTATGAAAATAAACACATTTAGCCAGCTAACGAGGTCACAGTGAGTTCTTGCTGTCAGAAGAGTAAGTAAAAGCCAGGCTAGATGGTGCATACCTGTAATCCCAGGGCTCAGAAGGCTGAGACAGGAGGATTGCGAGTTCAAAGGCAGCCTCAGCAACTTTGAGGTGCTAAGCAACTCAGTAAGACCCTGTCTCTAATAAAATACAAAATTGGGCTGGGGATGTGGCTCAGTGGTTGAATGCCCCTGATTCAATCCCTAGTATCCCCCGTCCAAAAAAAAAAGAAGAAGAAGAAGAAGAAGAAGAAGAAGAAGAAGAGTAAATAAAAATTTCTTCCTTCTTATTAAAAAATAAACAATCACAGAAAAGTCTCCGCATTTGAGCCTTCATTTTTCTGTTTGACCCCATGGATAAGAGATCCCATGACTTCTTAGAGGAATGAGTACTTAAGAAAAGAAAATAAAAACTCTGAATGCTTTAACTTTCATGATGGACATTTTCAAACATATTTATAAAGGTAGAGCTGTATTTTCCAGTCCTGTTTCATTTACTTCCTTCACATTTTTATTTGTTAACCACTGAGCAAATTATTTCAACAATACCTCAGAATAAAGCTCTTATCAATAATATGCTTATTTGAGACCTTCTTGGTTTATTTCTAAAATAATACCATGCCATTTTCCCACCTTACACAAAATAAGTGCCTCACAGCAGCTAACATTCAGTCCACATTGAAATTTCTCTTGTTATTTCAAAAATGTCATTCTATAGTTATTTTGGGGGGGTGAGGATCCAAGCAAGTGTTTCCACGTTGCAGTTTTTCTTTACCATCTATATTCTATAATAATATCTTTCCATTTTAATGCCAATAATTTGTTGGTGAAATTGAGAATATTTTTTAAGTGGGTCAAGAAATTTCATTTGGTGGCGCTATGTATTCTCTATTGCATCTTATCATCTGTCCCACTTGGATTGATGCTGAGATTGATTTGTGGGTTCAGGTGATAGCTACCTGATCTATCCATTATAAAGGTCCCTGTCCTTTCACCTCAAGTCTTAATATACTGGGATAATTATTTCCTAGATTCATCATTCCATTAGGGTAGACAAAACTGTTATTTTAGACAGCTATTCATTCTTCATCAATTTATTAAAATGCCTGGATATCAATTTGACTGTAAACTAGCAGCTCTGTCACCCTTTCCACAGATAACAAGAAAGGCTACAATTATTTCTGACACCAAATGAAGCCACAGTCCCTACAAGTGTCAGGGCACACAAACCTCAGAAGTGTTGAAGCAAGATGTTGAGCGGAGTGAGTTACACACAGAGATTTCTTCTGCAGGTATCAAAAGAATCTCTGTGTCATTCAGTTTGGAATGGCAGGGTTGAATAAGTATCATGCCCAGACATGAACCTGTCCTTAGATCTTTCACACAAGGCCATATGGTGGAGTGTTTTTCTTCACTTAGTATTACCAAGTCATTCTCCAAGTCTCCACAGATTTTCCCTATTACATTACCTCAGAAGCCCCCAGCCTATTTCTCACTTTATATAAAAGTCAAGCAGGCAGAAGGCTGAAAAATCCATTCAATACTTTACTTGGTGTCCTCTGTCTTCCCCAAATAAAGCCGATCCAGGAGAATTAAATGTGAGCTGAAATAAGCTTATGTCTCAGAAGGCCCAAGGGCAAATGTAAGGTTCTGGCAAAGAATTAGTAAAGGCTGAGAGAATGAAATAAATACTTGTTTCAAATATAATTTGGACACATTGTGCACGAACACCAACCTAATCTCTGAGAGAATGAAAAACAAGTCCATCTTTCAGATGTGTAAGACCCTTTCCACAATAGCTAGTAAATTGACTCCCTCCTCTACTTTGCCATTAGACAATAAAAGTGGTAAAACATTACCTTTACCTGAGTGATAAAGGCTCTTCTCTGACCTGCCTGCACCACATTTTAGAGTCTTTGCGCAACACAGGTATTGCTTCTCCTGGCCCTCCAAAGTTCCCTGAAAAACCCAAATCCCCTCTCTTCTCTTTCTCCCTCCCTCCATTTTTCTCCCTCTCTGCCTCTTCCCCCTTGCCATGCAAAACTTTAAAAAATATTCCAGGGCTGGGGATATAGCTCAGTAGGTAGAGTGCTTGCCTGGCATGCCCTGGATTCAATCCCTAACACCATAAAAAAAAAAAAAATTCAATGCAGCTTTTTAAGGAGTTAAACTTTAAACTATTTAAACTTTTAAAGCTATTTAAACTTTTAGGCTAGGTTTCTTTCCATTCCCAGCTTGTCCACTTCATTTTTTCAAGAAGCTACAGACTGCAGAGGTGATTTGAATACCTTTTCCTCAACTTTGCAATCTCGTCACAGACAGAGGGCACAGGCTCTGGAAACAGGGAGAATGAGCTTGAAATGTGGGTGCAGCCGGCCCACTTACCTGTCCTGTGCCCTCACCCAACTCCCTAACCCTAGATTTCCCACCTATAAAACTGAGATCATAATATCTATTTTTCAGGATTCTTGTATTATATATATAGCATACCTGAAACAATGTAGAAGATACTCAATAAATGACTCTATAAACATCAATAACCACTGTTAGTTTAAGAAAATATTCAATTCCTATAACAAATGTAAAATCCATTAAGTCTGAGCAGGTTCTCATGCCTTTTCCTGGGTCCTGTCATGGGATAGAGAGCACTGTCCTTCTTGTCATCAATGTCATATTGCATTACTGGCTTGGACCAACACTGATGATTTCTCCCTAGGAGGAGAAAGAACTCAAAACTTCTAAAACATTGCCCTGTGACCCAGCAGCATCTCCAACCTCTGAGAACTTGTAATTACTCTGAGAAAAAAGCTCTACGCAATAGAGTAAGACAGGTTTTTCCTACATGGAGCCACTGATATGGCCAGGGTTCCCTAACTCTGTCCCCAGGCTCAGTTCTGAACTCAAGTCTAAAACAATCAACTCATTTGAGCTGTTAGCCTGCCCTGTCCAGGTGCTCCATTTGAGATAACCCAGCTTTGGCTTTGCTATGAGGCCCAAACTCATTGTCTCCATAGACAGGAAAAGTGCCTTGTCCCTCAAGGCCCCTTCAGAAGCATTGGGATTCTGCTCCAAGATGTGGTCCATTGTTTTGAGCCTTGCTTCCTGATGACAGGCATCCTTGAGGTCCTCTGTTTTTGACTTTGGATCCTCTATCTCTCCTTGCATAAGAGAGATGCAGGGTATCCAACTTCTTCACTCACTTGAAACATCTGTTTACCTAGGCTGGGACCTCTTGTTGTCACACTTTGAGGAGACCTCTCCTGGGCTAATGCTCTCTTTTGCATCTACTGACAAGACCATTTATCCAGAATATGTACCATCCTTCGTGACTCCTGCTCTCCAGGCCT
Organism: Spermophilus citellus; assembly: GCF_964194105.1. Taxonomy (NCBI): domain Eukaryota; kingdom Metazoa; phylum Chordata; class Mammalia; order Rodentia; family Sciuridae; genus Spermophilus; species Spermophilus citellus. The sequence goes on along the minus strand of NC_138196.1, from coordinate 54,750,214 downwards.
GGGTGTCCCCAGTAGGTCCTCTCTAGACCTACCTGGCTGAGCATGAAGGCAGGACATATAAATTCCGAATGGACACTTGAGTCTTCTTAGTCATTGGCTATTTCCAGTTGTGGGAGATCTGCCATTAAGACATGGAGGAGACCTCTGGGTTAGGGAGCTTTTAATCCATGATGGCTATTCTCTCTATCAACGGCAAGAAGCATCTCGGAAACCTTTCTTTCCTTTCTTTGTTCTGCTTCAAGCACTTTTGTCTTAACCCCTAAAACAAAAATTTCACTAATAAAAACATATAGAACATTAATACAGCAGGTAAACAAAATGAAAACCACACAGAACACAGAAAAAAAATTAATGAAAAGAATATTGGCTAATAATCTCACTACCCATAGGTAATCATTGTTACAACTTTAAAATTATTTTTTTAATTTAGTATAAAGTTTCAGTTATGGAAGATGATAAAATTCTAGAGATCTGTTGTACAACATTGTGTATATAGTTAACAATATTGCAGTACTGCACATCCAGAATTTTGTTAGAAAGGTAGAACTTATGTAAAATGTTCTTAAAACTATTAAAAACAATTAGAATCCTTACATACGCAGAAACACACACACACATACACACACACACACACCAAAAAAAAATCCTTTTTAAAATTTGGCATTCACTTATACATCCTTTAGCTCAAAACAAGGAATGAAAATTTATAGGATCCAGAAAATCTAATTAAGTGTATTATTCCACTACTAAACATGTTTATGATAATTAAAATTGTTTATTGATAATCACTTGGAAAATTTCCCTTGATTATATAGAATTTTAAAAGTCATTCCTGTTTTATGATGATTCTGGAAAATACTTTGAATCTCTTGAATATTTTATAGTTAACTAATTAGAAAATTCCAGTTTAACCTACTGCTTTTCCTATCATGTGACATCAGTCAAGTTTTTCAATATTTTTGCTTTTGGGCCTTCATCTTTAAACTTGGACTATTGCTATGTACTGAGCATAAAATATGGTAGGGTATGTTTCAGCAGTCTTGCTCAACATTTTTGCCACCATATGACATTTTCATATATAGTACATGAGTAGTAACTATAATACTTAATTTCATTCAAATAAGGAAAGACGTTAGAATGCAAATGAATGCAAGTGAGTTCAGGATACCTAAATATATAAAAATTAATGACATTTTCTAAATTAAACCCACTAGTGTTTTACAACAAAGAAGTTGAGATTTGTGGTGTTAAAATACATAATAAATTGGTAAGCATCGAACCAAATAAGGTGCTATTATTTCGGTAATTATATTAAAGTGGAAGGTCTATTTCTCACTTTGCAGAAATCTCACCCAGGTGAGTAAACATTTTGCAAGTTTGGATACCACCTGACAAGAAACAATTAAGAAACACGGTATTTAATTTGCTAATTTGTTACCTGATTTAAATTAAAGATAAATTAAGCTGTGTTCCTTATTTATTAGCAAGACTCAAGTAAACAAGGTTTAGAGAAATAAATAGAATCGAGTTTCTTTGTGACTGATTTTAATTATGAAATAACTTTCAAAGACAGCTCCCCACTTGTTCTATTTAGAGTAATTTTGGAGAGCAAATCTCTGAACTATAATTGACACCTTTCCAAAAACACCTTCATCTCAAATATTTGTAATAAAAGCTAAGTAGTATGCTTCTACATGTAAATCATTGATGTTTATTGATTAGTGAAATTAAATTACCAGCAGTCATTAAATAATGATAAGAGTTATAGATATGTAAATAAGTACTATATGTGAAATTTCCAATATTTGTAACACAATTTCAGTTAATGGGATTCTACAGCAATACCCATAGCGACCTGAGATGCCACTGTTGTGAACAACTACAGAGCGGTATAATTAAGCTTTTTTAACTACCTAAAATTATTTTCACCATGGCTGACCTTAGAATTTTCTGAAAGAAACTTTATCCCAACTATCAAGATAAAAGAAAAAAATACTCTTTTGTCTATCATCTTGAAACTTTCACTTCCTAGGGTTCAATCTGAAAGATAATGCACCTGCTTAACATCAAGCAGTTTTTAGAACTCTCCTTGAGAATTTCTCCACCATCAGTCATTCATAGCCACCTCCTTTATGTGGTCGTATGATATGTCTTTTAAAGTCTACATTTTAAAGTTATTTCAGGGGCCCACTTAATCAGGGTTACAGAAGCCCTGTGGACTCTCCTTTATCTACTCCCCACTTGGATTTTGTTTCAGTATCTGTTAACCTTGTCGGCTACTGGCAGCTCATATCATGGTTTCCCTGCATGCTTTGACCAAAAGAATAATCCTGGGTTTACTTCATATCATGTATTTAGAGAGATTTAAATAAATAAAAATAAATCATATTTTTTGTGAGGTGCAAAATATATGCATACTACAATAAATACCAAGAAACTGTAGAGGTTTATACAGGTTTTCTTTCAATGTTAAAATTCTATTAGTGGATCTGTGTGTGTGTGTGTGTGTGTGTGCGCGCGCGCACGCACGTGTGCGCTGGGAACAGAAACTGGTAATTTTTAAGTTATATTCAGGAAAAAATAAGATTGTCACAGAATGAACATTTGTTGTACCACACAACAGGCAATGATCAGGAATGGAATTGGAAAGAAGACCACAAGCTCCATGTAGACGGGGATTAGGTTGGCTCCATTTACACCTTATATCCTATACTTGGCATAGGGCCTGGCATGTAGTAGGTATTTAAAATTTATTTTTTAAAGAAATAAACAAAGAAGAGGAAAAAAGGAAGAATGAGAAGAAAAAAGAAAGAAAGAAAAGCAGAGAATATCACTCTTGTTTCATTTTTTTCCTTTTTTTTTTCTAAATTTGTTCTAATCAGTTATCCATGACAGCAGAATGCATTTTGACATGTTGTACACAAATGGAGCACAGCTTCTCATTCCTCTGGCTGTATGCGATGCAGAATCACACCAGTCATACAATCATACATGTACATGGGATAGTAATATTGTACTCATTCCACTGTCCTTCACACCCTCATACCCCATCCCCTCCCCTCATTTCCTCTGGTAACGCATAGCCAGGAAGAGAGGAGGTATGTACTAACTTCTATGGTCCTACCCTCTTATCCTTAAAAAGCAGAGTGTCCAGGAGTGGGAGAGCTTGCATAGCTGCTGAGCAGCCTGTGAGTCATATATAATTGGATGAATTCAGTCATGGCAATAGCTGTGACCTCTCTTCACCATTTTGTTGGTACATGACTTATGGTTCCATTCAGAAAGATTTCTTAGTGAGCAAACCTCAAGTGTTTTTTTGTTGTTGTTGTTTGGTTGGTTTTAGTTTAGTTTAGTTTTGTTTTGTTTTTCTTCATGCTACAGAGGAAATTGAGATAAAAGGCATGGTAAACTACTTTCCAGAGACTTAGCAGACAGGGAAAATGGCTTAATATCTCTCTATAATAAAGAATGCAAACTCATTATTCCATCATTAGAAGCAGGATAATTTATTGAAATGTTAACATTGAAATATTAGTTTATGTTCCCCAGAAAGATCCTAGGGAGGATGGCTGGATGACATTGAGAGGTTGAAATCCATGCAATGAATTCTCATATCCTCAAAATTCACAGAAAATGTTTAAACTTCCATGTCAGAGAGACATGGAACAGAGAGAGACAAGATAGCCCGAGCAATACCTTATACTGGGTGCACAAATGATTATAGGAGATTTTCCAGTGCCTTTGCACATTTAAGAGCCAGGGTCTTAATACAATTTTGACTAAGATTGAATTTTCAGACCCTAGGGATATCATGTGTTAGATTCAGAATTACATTCATATACAGAAAATAAGGAAATGCTGTATTGCATGCTCATCTAAATTTGTGCATTGGAATTCCTATTTGTTACACATTATCGTATCCATAATACATTATTGTATAATGTGTAATAAATAGGAATTCATTACACATTATACAAAAATGATATTAATTGATAACCTGCTCTTTACAAGAAAAAGAATTGGCTTTTTCCAAAAAAGAAAAGCCAGTCAGGGGACTGCAGAGAAAAGTGCTAAACAGACCTTCCTATCACCTAATAGCCCAAGTGAAGTAACATTTTATGGCAAAATGGGCACCAAAAGCTATAAATGGACTATAAGAAAGACAATCAGGGCTGTTAAATGTTATAATATCAATTGTAATGATATAATATCAAAATTAAAAACATGGCATCTCTGAAAGAATATTTTAGGTCCTTCTCTTTACAACATACACAGTAGAATTCTAAGCACATATGCAAATAACTGGAAGCAATTGATCTTAAAATGATTTTAACTTGCTGAAACTGGTGTAGGTACTTCACATACATTAGTCAACAAAAGCTGAAGATTCTCATGTCTTAAAGGAGAGGTATAGAAATAAGCAATAAGCATGTTAAATAAGTAAATTATAACAAGTTAGAAAGGGCCAAGGAGAATTAAAAATTCCTGAGCAAAAATACTAGGGCATAGAAGATGGAAGCAGAAAGCTAGTCTCACTAGGACCACAGAGTTTAAGCAAAGGCTTTCATGGAGTGGCTGTAGTCAGCCTTGGGGGGAGCTGGAAGGGGAGAAACTTGGAGGAAAGAGAACACAGTACTAACAAAAGGAGGAATGACATGAAGAATAAAGAGGAGGCTGGCAGAAATAGGTATCCAGAGCTTCTACTCAGAATTGCAATGCTGACCTGATACCTGTGGGAGGAGAGAAGGGACGAAGGAGGGCTTCTGGCAAGAGCCGTGGACTACACTGCAGCTCCAGTAAAGCCTTGGGCAAGGCCAATGGAGATCCCCTAAGCAGAACTGCTCATTAGAAGAGTCCCACATGGAGAAGAAATGGCCAAACTCTAGAAACTCAGCCACAGCTGGGGGCTATGAACCAGGATCTCTTGAAGGCCACGCAGAAGGAGCAGGCCCACCATGTTCACAGGGCAAAAATGAGTGGATGTAGCCAAAACAGGGTGGGCAAGAGAGAGAGCAAATGATGAGGTTAGAGAAACAACAGGTTTGTGGGAGGAGGACTTCTGATCATGTAGGATATTTGGCTATTGTAAGGGCTTTGGTGTTACACTCTTAATAGACTGAATTTGCTACTACTGAAAAACACTGGACAGTTTTGAGCAGAAGTGATGTCATCTCACTTGTTTTAGGAGAATCCCTCTGACTATGTGTTGAAGGCAGACTATATAGTCATGGTAAAAGCCGGGAGATTATGTAGAGAGGCTACTGCAGGGATTCAGGTGAGATATGAATATCTGAAATATTGCCTATGGAGGTAAGGCAAAGAGAGAAATGGAGGATGGTGAATTTCCGAGGGCTGCCAGAACAATGTTCCACACACAAGTGTGAAACCAAAGTGTCAGCAAGGGTGGTTCCTTCAGAGGGACACTCTCCTAGCTTCTGGTAACCTCAGCCTTCCCTGCTTTATAGATGACATTCTCCTGTTTTCACATTGTCTTCCTTCTGTGTGTGTCTGTGTCTAAATTTCCCCTTTTTAAGAACATCAGTTATATTGGATTAGAGTTTACCCTAATGACCTCATTTTAATCTGACCATCTGCATAGATCCTATTTTCAAATAAGTTCACGTTCACAGGCATTAGGGTTTAGCACTTCAACATCTCTTTGGAGGATATAGTTCTACCCATAACAGAGGATGAGTTCAACAGTATTACACTGAAAGGATATTGACTTACTCCATTTTCTGTTGCTATAACAGAAATTACCTACAGCTGGGAAACTTATAAAGAAAGGTTTATTTGGACAAATATCTTCCTAGCTCTGTGCCATAAAAGTATCCATTTTCACTTTGTGATGAGTAAGAAATAGTTGCTCTACTTAAAAAAAAAAAAAAAAAAAGTTTTTTAAAATTTTACTTGGCTCACGATTTTGGAGACTGGCAAGTCCAAAAGTATGAAAGCATGGCGGCAGCACCTGGCAAGGGCCATTGTGCCACATCATCTCATGGCAGAAAAGCAGAACAGCAAGCAAAAATGTGCATAAGAATTAACTTTTTAGCAAAGCCACCCCAGAGAGAACTAGTTCACTCCCTCAAGAATGACCTTAATCCATTCAAGAGGGTGGAGCCCTCATTGCGTAAACACCTCCCACCAGGTGCCACCTCCCAAAACCATCACTTTGGGGATTAAGATTTCAATACGTGAACTTTTGGGGACACACTCAAATCATACCAGGTCAAGTTGCTGTCAACTGAGATATTGAAGACTGGGTGTAACAGGTTTGGACATAGTTTAGGGTGTTTATTTGAAATGAGTGGTAATGTAAAGAAGGAAATTATATAAACATTAATCAAAGTCTAGGAGACAGGTCTGGGTTAAAGATATAAATTTGGGAGTTTTCAGTATATAGATGGACAGTATTTAAAGTCATGACCCTGGATAATTAAAAGGATCAAGCTAAGGACCAACCTCGTTGACATTCCAAAGTTAAAATAGGAAAAAAAGAGAAGGACCAACAAAAGTGATTGAAAGTGACCAACAGAATAAGAGGGAAAACTATGGGAATATTATACGCCTATAACATAGTAGGAGCTGATTATAATATAGAATAGGCACTATGTGACATGCTATATATACTTCAACACAAATTCCTGCAATACTACAAAGCAAATGACACCCTTGTTTGTTCAGATGAGCTCATTCAAGGTCTAATGGAGAGAGATGTACTTAGGGGCCCCTTAGCATTTTGCTTAAGAGTGTACTTAGGGGCCTCTTAGCATTTTGCTTAAGAGCAGGAACTGGACTTGTTGGCTTCAAATCCCCATTCTGCTCTCTCACTGGCTCTGTAATTTTGTGCAAAGTACTTTTTCTCTCTGTTCCTCAGTTTTCTCAACTGTTAAATGCAATAGTAACTAACTAAATAACTAACTAATAACTGTGGTGAGGATTAGATGAGTTGAAACTAAAAAAAAAAATCATCTTTAAAGTTCTTCAACAGAACAAAGCACATAGCATACACATAGCATTACATGCTAATCAGGTGAACTTATATGAAGAAAGTAAACTAAAAGTCACACAGCTTCTTGGTAGCAAAGACAGGAGTTGAACCTAGGATATTCTGCATTTGAAACCCATCCTATGTCTTCCATCTCACAGTGAATGTGACTCTTTCCTCAGCATTAGCATAGATTAATTAATCTAATTAGGGGAATTGATCATTTGGAAAAATGGAGAGACAGTTCTGAAAGGCTGCATTAAAGATGTTTTACTAAATAAGAAATGAAGTTTTGAGAGGATAAGTTGTCATGTAAATGTGAAAGCAATAAAAGAGAACCGTAAGACTGCCCATGACCCTGAATTCAAGAAGGGGGATGTCCTGCTTTATGATGGATGTTTTTTTTCAAAAAAAGAAAGCACCTGTTATAGGTTTGGGGTGGGGAAACTAACAAGGTTAGTTTCTGTCTGTCTTACTTGGAGCTGACCCTTTCCTTGTGGATGCTCACCCTTAGGGTGGGATGACCACAAGTGTCTGTCTGAAGTCCATGCTGAAGAAAGTAACCAGAGAGAATCCGGGTAGGATCAGGTTCACAAGCCCCTGGTTGAAGAGGTTGAACAATCAGCATCCAAGACAACAGGAAATTCAAGCAGAGCACTGAGAGAGGCAGGCCTTTCACACTGATTATAAAGAGGACAAGTCATTCCAAGTAAAGGTACAGAGTAAAGCAAAGAGAACAAAATCATTTTGAAAGATCTGCAAGTCCCGATGAGAGAAGATGAAGGCTGGAAGAATAATCATGGAGAGTGGGATGGAAGGAAGGAATCATTTTAAAGTGGCAGAAAGAGAATGAAGCCATTGGGAAGAGAATCATAAACTCTGGGGCTAGAAAGGGCCTGGGGCATCATTGTCTTGACTTGACAACGGGAGACTGAGGCTTGGAGGAATCCAGAGACCAGTCTGAGTTCCCCCAGCGGGTTACAGACAGAACCAGGACGTGAAGGACTGGGTCATGGTGAAGGATTCATTTTGACGAATTTCCTTAAAGAGAGAGACTTCATTATCTGATTTTCTTTTTAAAAGGGAAGAAGAAATGCTATATGAGAGGTTCCACTGGGAATTAAACAGCAACAGGACCCCTCGCGATCTAAACCAAACCTAGGGGAGTGTGAAATAAAGGATCAGAAATAGGAGAGGGAAACTTGGACCATGGTCTCTTTCTGCTTAAAAGACTAGAAGAAGACCTTCGAGAAATGCCACAGTGAGTGGTGAGGGGTTACAAAATTTAATATTTGAAAGTTGTGAGGCTTTGAAATCTAGGGATTACTTTATTGAGAAAAAAAAGTTATCTGTAAAAGGAGAAATAGACCAAATATATATTTTTAAAACTTAACTATTCCACATTTTTTTTTGTTGGAGAAGCAAAATACACACTAAATTAAGCCTGATTTTATATATATATATATATATATATATATATATATATATTAAAAATTCCTAGGATGACTACCATGTTATGGGCTAGGGAATTCAGCTCAAAATTTATAGCACTTATATAGGTTTTTTTTTCTCTGTATTTCTTATGTTTGTATTGCAGTAATGAAGAAATATGGAAGCCGTCTGGTGACCAAATAATATCTTTAAATTCCCATGGATAAAGCCTCCCCTTTATATTTCAAAGTTATTAAGTTCAAGTCCTGTTATGGTTCTACTTTTATTAGTTTTTTCCCCCATCAATGCAATTATTGATTGATTAATTCTTATTGGCTTTCTAAAGTAGAAAAAAATTATGGCTGAAATAAAACACTTTATAGAAAGGAAAAAAATAAAGTATATATAAAGTGAAAATCTGAAAGAAGTGGAAAAGCTTTTATTGTGGCCACCGAGGTGACTGTACACTGGGTCCCTGAGACAAGTAGCCTTGGCTTAGGCCAGGGTTCGAGAGACACAGGAGTTGCTGGCGTGGGGGGACCAGCATTGTTTGTCAGGCTTTTGGTCAAATAATTTTCTCAGCATTAGCACAATTCCCTGAAATGTGCAAAAACACTGCCACACCTTTATTTTATTCAGTCCTACAGTCTGTGAAAACCAAGGCTCAGAGAAGTCAAATGATCACTCCGGACACTAGAATGACAAACCTAGAATTCTTCATAATCCCCCCTGTTTTAGTTAGCTTTTTTCACTACTGTGACTAAAACACCTGAGAAGAATGATTTTAGGGGAGGAAAGGCTTATTTAGGGGCTCATGGTTTCAGAGTTCTCAATCCATGGATAGCAGGCCTCATTCCTTGGGGCTCGAGGTAAAGCAGAACATCATGGCAGAAGAATGTGGTGGAGGGAAGCAGTTCACATGATGATTAGGAAGGAGAGAGAGAGAGAGAGAGAGAGAGAGAGAGACTTCATTTGCCAGATACAAAATATATGCCCCAAAGCCATGCCCCCAATGCCCACCTTCTCCAGCCATACCCGACCCACTTTCAGTTACCACTCAGTTAATTCACTGATTGAGTTAAGGCTTCAAAACCCACACATTTCTCCTGTAAACCTTCTGGAATTGTCTCAGACATGAGCTTCTGGGGGATGCTTCACATTCAAACCATATCAGTATCCCTGTCTGTCTTCTCCTTTCTCTTTATCTCTCTCGTCGCCCTCCCTCCCCACCACCAAATCTCCTCCTGACCCATTTTTCCTTCCAGTTTCAGGTCTGTCTTACCAACTTCACATCAAAGGTGGAAGACTTTCTTTGGTTTAAACGACAAGCCCATACATTTAAAATAGTAGGAGGAGCAGAATTTTAGTTTTCCAAAGTCAGAGGCATGTTTTTGTCCCCCAGGATATCTTGGGTCTATATACATTGGTAAAGTTTTCTCTAAATAATGGCAGTCTCCTCTGGGGGTTCATGTGTCTCCTGAGTACAGTAGGTCATCTTCCAGATAACTCATCTCTCTGCATTGTAACCTCCACCCGGGTCCTAAACCAACTAAGAAAATGTGGTCTTGACAGAGAGGCTATACCAGGGCTAGAACAAAATCACACATATAAAATACATATCATAGGTAAATATGTTTCATTAAAATATTTAAGTTAAAATGTGAAATTGTCCTATGAACAAGGTCAGATATGATAGAATTGTGTCAATTTCATAAGTTCAACCTCAGACATATATCCCAAGTCCAGTTGGAAGTTCATTCAGTGATTAAAGTTGAACCATATCAGCTTACTCACATTAAGTTTTGTGATCCTAAAAATTGCAGATATCTAATTTGTAATTTTTTAAATACTTTTTTAAATTGTGGATGGGCCTTAATTTTATTTATTCATTTATTTATATGTGCTGCTGAGAATCAAACTCAGTGCCTCACATATGCTAGGCAAGCACTCTACCACTAAACTACAAACCCAGCTCCTAATTTCTAATTTCTAAATCCCAAATATCCATTAGCCATATAACAATGCTAGAATACAAATGAAAATGTTTACCAAAAGTATAATCTAGAAACAATTGAATTAGATGCCATAATTCCTTTATCATTAGGTCCCACGGCATTTGGTTTTGGTTCTCATCTTTTGGTAGAATTCTAAAACTTATGTCTTTTTTTTTCAAAATTGTTTTTGGTTTAATAAATTAAATGTACTCAAAGAGAAATATAGACTCACCAGGAGTTGGTATTGCAGGAAACACAAGGTGAGAAGACAAAATTAATGGAGATCTAGTGTGTTCAATTGTGCAACAGGCCCATGGCTCCTGTGCTCCGGTGCACACCATTATTTTTCACCTTCAGGCTGCTCCTCCTCACATGATTCCTGTCACCTCTAATGCCCTCTCCTCTCTGCCTGTCCAAATGTCACTTCTGGAGTCCTGAATCTTTTCGTGATGTCTTCTTCAGTTACTCTATCTGATATGTCATCTAGTCTTCCTCACAGTCTCTAAATACTATTTATGCTAATTCCTTCATTAGGTTAATTAATTTTTATATTTTATTAGTTCTGATACTCTATGTATATTTTGATCCTCCTGTTTGCTTTGGGCTACCTCAAATGTTGTTAGGATCAGAGGTGGGACTTGAGGACCTATTATTAAAACATAACAGGTACAATCTCTCTACTTTTAAGAACCTACATAATACAAGTCAATATAAATATTCAAATCTTTTGACACTAAAACATAGAGGGTGTAAGAACAAGAGATCATAAATATATTATAAGAATACTGTTTGTTTCTTATTCATTCTGTGTTAAAAAAAAAAAAAAGTTTTACCAAAAGAAGATAGGAGGGTGTTGAATCACATCCCATTTAACCAGGTAAGAGAGTAGAGGGGTTTAAACTCCAGGTTTTGGCAAAGCAGGCAAAATAAGAACTTATCATCAGGTATTGAGAAAAGTAATAGATAAGAACAGTCCAAAGTGACACCAAGTACTGTGGAATGGGACAAGTCACAAGAGGCAGTAAGGATTTGATTTAGGAGGAAAGCATCAGTTTAGTATTATTATAAGGGTGATTTCCACTCTCAGTTTCTGTTGAGATGCCCCATGGCTGCAAAAGATGGGATGTGATGAGTTGGTCCATAAGATGGGCTCCATATGTTTTCATTATGTACTGAACTGGTGAAGAGACACACAATTTAAGATAACCTATAGGCCAGAATCGAATTTGAGGTGATATAAAGGGGGAAGTGGATGGTTGCCTGAAGGAGCAGATCACACCCACATAAGACCTTGAACCTGGGAGAAATCAATAAAGCCCTGTGGGTTCGGAGACCAGGAGGGAGCCAAGCTGGGGTCCATAATAAATATCAGTGGGAGCAGAAGAGAAAACAATATGAAAGAAAGACGAGAGCTATCAAAGAAATAATAAGAAAAACAGTAAGGGATGATTTCAGAGGAGGGAATTTCAGAGAAGCGATTAAGCAGAAATGAAATCAACTGAGCCAAAATGACAAAAAAAAAAAAAAAAGACCATGTTGAACAAGAACTAATAGCTACTGTGATATTTTGCAGAAAAAGGGGTCAGTGAAAATCTTTCCAAAAATAAACTTGTAACAGGGGGGGAAAAGTCTGATTGTTAGAATATATGCTTTGGGGAAGGGGATTACAGTATTGAAAGTGAAGGCAACTTTATTTTAAAGAATACCTCCTTTTACAAAGAATGATTAGACACAAGCTACTTCCATTGAGTCAGATGCTCTCCCTGAGAGTAACTTAGGCACTTCTAGAGCTACATTAATCTTTTTCGGTCCCTGGAGCACCATTAAGTACAGGCAGCAGTAATTTACTAAATTGCATACTCGAAGCCTGAAAGAGTTAATGCAGCTCCAAAAGTGCCTAACATTTACCCAGGGAGTAATTTACACACTGGAAGCATCTGGCTGAATATGGATTCAATTGTTTACTGTACTGTGGGTCTCACAGAAAGGAGGTCACATGCTTTCTCTTATTGAAAAGTTCTGGGGAACAATTTCTTTCATTTAAAAAATATGCACCTACTGCCACATTTTCCTCTGGTAATCTGTTTTCATAGCACTAAAAGGGAAAGATGTTGCAAGAAATAAACTCAGATTCTTTGATTTGCCAAAGCAAACAACTTTATTGTAATTTCACCTTTGTTACCTGACGGTTTGGGGTTTACAGGGTTGAAGTGGTACTGAGAAACCAGTAGATTTGGGAACTGTCTTTATTTCCTCTCTGGAAGAGGTCATTCTGTCAATTTGTACAAATGTTTGTATTTTACCACTTGGCGTGCTGGAATACTTTAATGTATGCCTTTTAATAAAGAGTAGAAGAATAGCACGGCATTCACACATGAATCAATGCCAAGTTATTCTCAGCCAGTGTGCATCAGTACGCATGTCCAGGATTGCTCAAATGTCAGCAGAAACCTATGAGTAGGTATCCATTTAAAAAAAAAAAAATCCTTCTGCATGTTATCTGCCCACCATCCTGAACAGTATGTTATAGAAAGAGAAGGAGTGCTCACATGAAAAGATCTTGTGAATTAAGAGAAGGGCTATCAATAAATAAACAAGTACAAGTAAAAATTTAGACTTTATGGGATATATTTTTGAGATAGCTTTCAACTACCAGGACAATGATACAGTTTCCAGATACCCAAAGCTTACATCTCAAATGGCTACATTTGCAATCAAAGTCTTCTGTCTCAGCAACAGAAAGGTGTGATCCTTTTTATTAATACTATATCCATTTTCTTAGAAATAATAGAATTAATAATTCTTATAGTTGCTTTTTTAAAATCCAGGCTCCCTACTTAGGTCAAAGTTCATTTTACCCATGCATAAAAATTATTAAATACAGTAACTGATATAAGCAGAAGTTGTAACATTTAGAGAATTTGATTTTTTTAATGATTTTTTATTGTTAATTATATTTCCTATATAATAGCCTATTTCCATCTACTAATCTATGTGCACTGGGACTGATATTTTTCACATAAAATAATATTTATTCTTTACACCTACTTAGAAAAATGTTATACAGAAATAGAGAACACCGATGAATTCAGTTTTAATATAATGAACTCTTTTCAAAAATCCCAAATCTTTGTACTCTCTAGCTGTGCTATTTTTTTTTTTCAAATGAAATGTTTTTAAAATGTGGTAAGATGCTCCCTTGATCTCTACTCTTTGAAAAGAGAAATCATTTTTTTTCACTCTGATTTTCCTACTCATATGAGTTTTAAATTTTTACATAAGTGTGAGTCTGCTCTTCAATGATGGAATAATGCACCCCGTTGCTACGCTCACTCTTCCCACCCCCACTTCTCCCTTGGTCCCCTTTTTTTCTATGGGTCTCTTAAAGCTTCCTGGAGTCTCTTTAATCCTCCTCAGCTCTTTGCATTTTTCTCTGATTTCAGAACAGTTACACAGCACCACTTCATTCCTGACAGCCCTTGGGCCACCATCTCTCCCTTTGACTCGTTCTATTGCTAATATGTTGTATTTAATATGAATGCAAGTAAATAAATGTATGCACAAAAATTTTTGTGGCATTTACCATATCTGCATGTTCCTTTCACCACAAAATCTAAAGCAATTTTTAGAAAATATGTGCCTATAATAGTGCTGTCAAATAATAAGGGCAGAAATGGTATTACTTCTGTTGTATGGATTTTTTTTTTAATTTTCAGCAAGAATGAAAAAAAAATGGTTGTTTTTCCTCTCTAGACTTTTCATGAGTTGTCCTACTCTGCTTTGAATCATGCATTATTATTTACTCATATTATGTGTACGTTTCATTTCTTTGTGTGTTTGGGGAAAAAAGCCCTTTTGCAAAGGAGTATAAACCATATATTATATGCCCATTAACCTAAAGCCAAAAGTGGCAGAGTAGCATGTTCTAAAGCAAAGTAATCTCTAGTAAATTATGGACTAACAATATTTGGAATTACTGTGACATTAGCACACTGAGGCATGCATTTTACAAGAAATGCCAAATTCACATAGGTTTTTATGGCTTGCTTTTTGACTAAAAAGAGCTGTGTGTGTGTGTATATGTGTGTGTTTCTTTGAATGAAAAAAATGAATCTGACTATGAACATATACATTGCTATATGGAAGTAAAAATAATTCGCCTGAGAGATAAGGGAGAAATCTTAGAACAGAGAAGCAGAATTATATTGAGAAGGAGAGACCACTGTACAATGGCTGCACGGGCCAATAGTGTCTGCTGCTAATGAGAAGCCATGAGATACAATATTTAAGAGAAGAGAAAAAGGAAGTACTCCTTCACTCTTCCCTGTCCTGGCTCTTTACCTGAATTGCAGCTCATCTCCCTCAGAAGGGTGTGATACCAGAGTACAAAAAGTCTATACTCTAGCACTTTGAAAAATTCCATGATAGTAAAAGAATTTATATAATGGCATGTTTTTATACTTTTCTTAAAAGAAAAGTATCAAACACATTTTTAAATTTCAAGCCCCCCAGAACATCACATGCCCCCTGGAAGCATTCCAAGCTTTTATTGTAACAAATGGGCTGGTTCCCACAGAGAAAAAACAATAGACTGATGTAGGCATCTGAGGACACCAGGTACTTTTTATCTGCAAGAAGCTGAGACTGCTTGACTGATATCATTAATCATCACTGGGTAAAATAATCCTCATCTCTGAAATAGGTAAAGATTATTCTCTTAGTTTTATGAATCAGGGGAATGGATCAGAGTTTTAAAGACTCACCAAAAACCCATTCTCAGGGCTGGGTGTGGCTCAGTGGTAGAGCACTTGCCTAGCATGTATGAGGCACTGGGTTTGATTCTCAACATCTCCTAAAAGATAAACAAATAAAATAAATCAAAGGTATTGTGTCCATCTATAACTAAAAAAAAATAATAATAATTTTTGAAAAAAAAAACTATTCTCAGAGCCAGCAAAGATTCTCATATCTAAGTCCTAAATCTATGCATCACCCACTGTTGCTTTAATTTCTGCATAAGCAGAACAATGAGAGTCAACCTCACTTTGGATAATAGGTGTGTCCCAGAAAAATGCTTGCAAATTGAATTTTTGTCAGGCAAATTGCATTCTAAAAAAAAATGAGCAATGCAAAGAAACCAACTGATGTATTTTTTCATAACATAAACAATCCTTTTACAATATGAACAACACTCCATCATTTGTCTATTTTACAACTTTAGAGTATGATCTAATGGGTTTTTTATTTTTTATTTTTTTTAAGTAAGTGCAGCCTTTCATTCAATTCTTTCCCCATGGCTCTTCTTGGCAAGGTCTTCTCTCCTCTTTCTCCAACTGCTCTAATGATTTGCACACTTTTCTTTCATCTTCTGTACATTTTTCACATGCCTCACTCCCAAACTGAGCCAACAGTTCTGGCTCCACCCAAATACTTGACAAGACCCACTAGCCAAAACCAAGATGCACAGATCGGACAGACTACACATTCACAATATTTTATTAGGACTAGCTGGCAGAATGACTGTTGATTACAATTTCTCTTAACTAAAGCACTTTTCAGAGTGGTTCTTTTACAGCTTTTCCGTCTTCCTAATCTCTGCCACCCTCTTATTTCCACTTGTTTTTGCTCCAATAAAATGAAAACAACAGATTTCCCTCAGTCTTCCTCTCCTGTGCTTCAAGGGTGTTCATTTCAGCTCATTTCTCCTTTTTCTCATGGAGAATGGATGTTCCCACCGTTTTCAGGGGGCAACTTTGTGTATTTGTTCCCACCTATCTCAATTTTTATTACGCTTTAAAAAGAATTAATAACCTTCCCTTTTCCAAATCCACTGAGTTTTATCCTTAGGATCAGTCTCCATGTTAGTCAGCTTTGTGATGCTATGACAAAATACGTGAAATAAAAATTTAGAAGAGGAAAAATTTATATGGACTCATGATTTTAGTCCATGTTCAGCTGGCTCCATTGCTTTGGGTCTGAGACAAGCTAGAACACCATGGTGGAAAGATGTAGTAGACCATGAAGGTTCAGCTCATGTCAACTGGGGAGCAGGGAGAACGTGGGTGCTGAGGAGGAGAAGAACTACCTTTCCAGGGCATGCCCCTAGTGATTTACTTCCACCAACTAGGTCCCACCACCTACAGTTTCTACTGCCTCCCTAGAATGCCATCAGCTATGAATTTCATCCATTGATGAGGTCAGAGCTGGGTCTGGTAACTTCCCAAGAGACCCACCTCTGAACACAGCTACACTAGGGACCAATCCTTTAACTCATGAGACTTTGGTAGACATTTCAGATCCAAATCATGACAACCTCCATGACCCCTCTTCAATATTTTTCTAAACATTTGCTGTTCCAACTTAGACTGTTGTGGGATGTTTGGTTTCCACTGTCTCCAACCATGTGCTCTCGCCCTCCTTCACAATGCTCTCTCACTTCTCTTTATCATCTACGTGTAAATTCTCAAGATCTTGGTTTTATTCTCTTTTCCTTCTGTATGCCTTCTTACATATCCTACCTAGGGCTACAAAAATCCCATGAGATTAATAATGAACATAGGAAACTATGTGCAGTCATTAAATTGTGATATAAATATACATCAATAGACACAGAGGGGTGCTATTTGCATAGTATTTAATGGAAAAATAGAATAAATGCTACAAAGAAATTTGCCAAAATATGAATAGCATTTATGGAGCACTCATGGAATAGGTATATTTTAATTTTTTCCTAAGTTTTTACAGTGTCCATAACCCCTAAATTTATATCTGCAATTATATTTTTCTGGGAGACTGAAGAGAATATCAAAACCAACCCACCCAAAATAAAACTCATCAAATTGTAGCTGAACCTGGTTCCCTTCTAGTGTTTCCTGTTTTACCATTGACTTCAATCTACCTTTTCATTGTTTCCTGTTTTGCCCTCAGTCTGCTTTTCCAGCCATTTCTACATGTATTCTCTGACCAAGATCATAGAGTTAGGAAGTGGCAAATTGAGAATTTGAATCAAGGCTATCTGACTCCAAATGTCTTGCTCATACCATGGTCCGCTGGCAATCAGGAAAGGTGAACAAAGCTTCCTTTGCAATTGTGTGAGGGAATCCAACAAGATGAAAAACCAACAGAGCCACTAAGAGAGGGATAAAAGGCCGCTCCCCCTCTTCATCCTACACTACACCTGACTGTAGTGCTAAACAATCTTTTTCTCAGTTTGATACAGATTCAAAGGAATTGTGCTTCCCAGTTTCTCTGGTTGACAATCCTTTTACACAGCCTTGACCATTATTCACTTGATCCACAGGTTACAACTGAAACGTGAATAACTAGAAACCGGCTCTCTCTAAATATGCACGTGGTGCTGTCCTTCAGCTTGCCATTTAAGATGCAGAACTCCAGCAGAATCGCTTGGGGTTTAGTTATTTTTCTAAATTTCTGTCAGACAACAGCACAAGGAAAATGTCACAGCTGAAGTACACATTTCCAGTTCCATTTAACGTAACAGTGCTTAGATGATATATATTAGGCATACACACACACATAGCAGGGAGTGACAATATTCAAGCAGACTAACCAAGGGCGGAAGAAGGGCATGAACCCCTTTGTGTAAGGCACTGATAAACAAGCATGGGAAGGAACCTAGACATATCATTGGTAGGAAGTAGAGAATAGTAAGCTGAAGAAAGTGGGGGGTCGGGGGCAAGGAGAAATGGAAACATGGGTAGCTTAGTAATTAAATGGGGTAGGGGGTTAAACAAGGAAATGGATTTTAAAAAAATGAGAGTCAAAAGAAATTAAAACTCCCAGCCCAATTTCCAAAAGAAATAGGATCTCTCCCTAGCTTCTTGTCCTCGTGCCCTGGTATCTCTGCAGCCTACCTATCTCATTTCATCTAACTCCTTCCTTCACTATCATATCTTTTTACTTCTTGAACTTCCTGATGTTCTCTAATTCCTTTCACTGTATTTTATTTTGCCTGTATCCTATTTCCTGCTGTGCCATCATTATCACAGCCCAGTTCTCTCCACATAATATATCTTTTTAAATCAGTCTCCTCTGATCATCATTCTCTCCTAGCAACACCTTACCTATGGCTTTTGCTAATCCTCTGCTAAGTTGCTATTCGCCCATTTGAGGTTTCAGTTCACCAGCTGCACCTTCTGCTTCTTCTGCCCTTGACTAATGCAGTCTATAAAAACTATTTTTTTTTTTACTCTTAAAGCCAAGAACAGTACTGTTGCTGCCACCTCTCTTGTGGAATAGAAGAAAAAGAAGATGATGATGGTGGTGGTGGAATTATTATCCAACATTAATTGAATGCAGATGATGTACCAGATACTGTTCTAAATATTTTACATGGAAATTATCCACTTAAACCTCACAGTCTCCTTCCAACATGGTGCCATAATTGTTCCCAGTTTACAAAAGAATAAAGTGACATATAGATATGCTAAGTGACTTGCCCAAAGCCATGTGACTGCTCTTGTTGCTTAGACTATAATGATTTATTTGATACCCAGTAGAAGCCTGCTTTTATTTCCGCACAGTGCCCTTTCTTGGGGGAAACTGTGAACAAATTGTTCTATAGTGAATTGAAGTGCCAGACATACCTCTCTCAGCCAAAACCAGATCAGTAGCCTAAAACTGTGCACATCAAGAGTCTCCTAATTTGAGGCTGTTTCCTGCCCATTTGTCCCCATGGTGGTTAAGACATCTTTTTTTACCCTCTTTTTTTTTTTTGAGATTCTTAATTCTATTGCATCAAGCCTGAACTTAAGACCCTTAAATATCATGCTGGTGTTCATTGACTTAGTGAATATTTACCAAGGGCCAGTCATTGTGCTGACTCCATTGGACAGGACGGGCAAAGCTCCCTCAAGGAGATCAGAGGGAAGCAGACCAGGGCAGCAGTGATGAGAGCACTATGTAACGAAGGACAATTTCCAGGGAAAGGCGCCAAGAAACCCACAGGGACAGGACACTGGATGGAGATGGTGCAACTCTCTGTCCTAGGAATGAAGAAGGGTAGGAGCAGATGGGGACAGTGTTTACATGGGAGCTGTGTCTGTATTTGGAGAAGCTGGCTTTAGTGCTGTAAAAAGTCTCACTCCTAGGCATGGAGTGATGTAGCAAGAAGGAGAAAGGACCTATCAGCAAGTGTGAACTGGATAAAAACTGGTTCACAAGTCATTAAAAAAAAAAAAAAAACTTTAGAAATTTTATTTAGCATATCTGTAAAGCCACTTTCACAGTTTTCAAAAAACTAATTCTAAAAGCTCAGTTCACTTCCATTTTAGTTTAATCAGGTTACTTTTCTCTTAATTATTCCTAAGCTTTATGGTATTGTTGATATAGAAAGATGAATGTGAGGCCAAACCGGCTGTCTATGCACATCAAACGAAAGAACTACACTGTAATCAATCAGTTTACATTAGCTATTCTGATTATTAGTGATTACCAATCTGCTTTCATGCAACTATTGGTATCAACTCACCAGAATGTTCTGAATGCATAGATCTAACCCATCACAAAGACCTGCTTTGTGATGTTTGCATTTGAAAACTCAACAGCTGAGTGAATAGAAACACTGAGGAGTAGATTGGTCTTAATTAGATATAATTTGATATGTAGATAAATATTTTCAGAAGAGACCTGGTAGTCTTACTAGTTTCAGATAGAGTGCTAAAAACCAGGCTGAGTGTTCTGTAGGAGGAGCCTTGCTTTATTGAACCTATAAAAATAATTTATTATCAATTATCAATATTTTCAAAGTCTAATCAAGGATAACACTGCTTATTGCACATGCAAATATCTTCTTTGGTATGCAATGTATAGAGCTAGACAGCTACAAAGGGAGGTTCTTTCTGGCTTATATTTTTCCTCTATAAAATGCATATTCTATTAAAGATACTTTTAAAGTATGCTGTTGAAGCTTAATCCAGCCTAATCACACATAATAATTAATAAAGAAATTAAAGTATTCTTGTCAATATTGTTATTAAACAATTGGAGAAAGAAAAACATCACTAGCAGTGCCTTTTCTTCTGAAGCAAGCAAGCTGAGAGTGACCATGAATAGATGGCCAGCATTCAGCTAAGGACACAATTCTTAGAACCTATGCCTCATTCCAAGTTGTCTTGGCTTCAGTTATTTTTTAATTCCTTGCATAGCAATCTGGTATCTTCAATCTGATTGAATAAACAAATACCACATTCCAGTCATCAGATTTACAGAAAAAAACTAAAGCTGTATGACTTTGAACCTGAAAAAGAAAAATTACTATCCTAAAGCCCAGCTACCAAACCTACGGGAGTGATGTAGAGCAACTCTAAAGCCACAGGGGAGAATTGTGTGTAAAATCCCACTTAACTGGTTTTTCCCTTTGGGTTAATGTTGTATAGTAATAAGCAGCAGGCAAGGAGGTTTTATCGATAGATTGCTGCTGCTAACAGGAGCCGACCAACTGCCTCCTCCCTGATGATTACAATCAAAGGAACCTGAAAAATGACAAACAAATAATAATAAATAAACATTGATATTGAACCATAGCATTCGCCTTAGAGAGCCAAGCAGACAATGTGAAAGAAACAAACAAACAAAAAAGCAAAATATTTCTATCATTGAATGGCACTATTGATAGGAAACAGGCTCACAAAATGCTTTTAAGAGATGCAGGCAGATAACAAAGCAGTATAAAGTAGATGATTTTGTATGGTAAAAAATGCTTTATGAATAAAATAAACTAGAAAATATTCAGCAAATAGTTAACAATATTTTGTTATCTCTGGGATAGGATTCCATGTGTATGGGGCAGGCTTTTCTGTATTTTCTAAAAAGGCAGCATTAATCATGAATTCTTTACATAAATAGGAGATAATCTTAAGACAAAATCACATACAAATTAAATGAAGTACTTGACCAAAAAAAAATTGTCTCATGTAAGAAGAGAACTTATGTTCCTCTAAAGTTGAATTTCTTATTAATGAAAATATTAAGTTTCTTTCCATCCTTTCGTTTTGGACTGATGAATCACCTCCCCTCCTAGCAAATAGGAGCAAAAATTGATGGAGCCCGTTTTGTGCTTTTGGCTTTCATATGAGTCGGCCTTGCTTGCCTTTTCCATTTCAGTGATCATGGTGGCCAGAGCAGTGGAAATAAGTTATGTAAAAGGTTTCTGCCTCGTTGTTGTTTTAATTAATCTGGGTCCCTGAATGACACACAGACTTAATCGGGTGGTATGGAACCTGTCGCTGTTAAGTAATTGGTTTGAACCCAAAGGCAGGTTGTGATCAAAAGTTGTCACTGTCCAATGGATACTCATTGGCCCATGTGAAATGGGTTGGTGGTCTCAGTCTAATTCCTTGTGGACCAGTGTCAGTCTCATGAAAAGCATTACCTAAAGTAGCACTAATTGGTTGACATTCTCAGCATGAAAGAGTGAGTAAAGAGATTGAAATATAAAATAGCCTTCAAACTTTGGCTGAAGATGGATACACACAGTGCAGCATTGAATGGGGTAACTCCTGTTGTCAGTCATGACACTGTCATGGAAAGACAAGAGTCCATTACCAGAGATTTTTAACCCAATTCCTATGTTCATAAACAGTGCAAGCTAAACCTAAGGAAACTGAAACTTTTGTAGACCTTTAAAATCCTTTGACTTACCCCTCACAATCCTGCTTTTTACTCAGATATCTCTAGGGAAATTTGAGCAAAAATATTTTACCAAAAGGCAACAGGCTGAAACTGACTCTGCTAAACCTTTAAAAAATTCTCAAATGGAGATCTAGCTTCATTATTACCAAACAGTGTGTGTTCATCACTTTAATTATAGGAAAAATCGATAGGGCATATAAAAGTACGTGGCATATTTTACCTGACATTTGTGATTGTTCACTTTATTAAGCATGCCTTTCTGAGCAGAAATAACAGGCTAGAAGTTACCAAAAGGGGCAGCCTAAGAGAGCAAAGATTTCTCTTGCACTCAATTTATCTCCTATATGATGTCTTTACCATTTCAAATAACATGTTTTTAGTAAAGGAACATGAAAACAAATTAAAAAGGCAATAATGGATGCATTTTCCCATTAGTGCAACCAGGCAGATTACTAATTCACAAATATTGAAACTAGCACTGATGGAGATGAATGAATTTCTCATCATTTAATAATGTAAATCACACAAACAGCAGAGACGTCCGGTAACTCCTGGCACTAGAAAAACGCCAACAGATAGATGCAATGTTGATAGAGCTTTTTATCTTGTTGATTTATTCAGCATCTTTTCTGCCTTTTACAATAGTTATTCTTTACTGCATTATCTCTTAACCTTTTATGAATTTTAAATATCTACTTTCTTCTAAAGAAGACAGGTGTCTGGAATTATGGTAGCCAAATTTTGCAAGTTAATAAGTTTATTTTTTTTTATGAAGTGTATTTTGATCAGCAACACATTGGGGAGACAACAGCTGTTTTAAATGTGTAATAAACATGACTAGAAGCATTTTTCAAAAACTATTGTACAAAAAAAGCTGGCAACATCACTTTATCACATAAAAAAATGGGGGAAATGCAATCCTATTTTCAAAGAAAAAAATATCCAATGGATATCCTTATATCTAGAACTTATTGTCAGATAAAATGTACTACTTAAGACATACTTTAAATGGCTCTATAATTCCAAACTTCTACCATGAAGCTTCATTAAAGTATATAAATTAGTACTACTGTCAGAGATGGCATTAAGTATTCAATAAGAGTAGACTTAATGCAATTAATAGCAATTAAAATTATACTTTTATGATGTCAGCCACCAGCATTGTAAAGACATAATTGCCTGTAAGGACTTTTGTACCATATTTATCCTCTAAAACTGTCCAATTTATATGAAAAATGCCAAAAACATATCCCATATGGGTACCATTATCTTCTCGGATTTTTAGAAGTAATCTGTCTTATCCAGCATGTGCACATTAGGCTAATTTGCTTTAATTAGTTTTTTTCTCATTTTGTTAATAGGCATGTTGATGTTAAGTTTTTATTTCGGAGGTACAGATGCTAACTTCACTCATTATGTCCCTATTAAGGGGTCAGTATACTTTGTGATAAGCTGGACTTATCCACTTATAGCATCACTCTCCAAAATATCATATGATATAGTGTATTGAACATTAAAAACCATATTGCTGTTATACTAATAGTGAGCAACTTGAATTCTAGCTAATTAATTACTAGTTAAATATGAAAGAACAGTTTCACTGTTTCTGCTGTGGCAAGGCACTTCTGTATGGACATAATAAATTAGATAAACTAATGAACTGATTTCAGAAACATAGTCACTTGTGACTCCTCAAAGCATTCATAAGAATTACCATGAATGCATGCCCGGGTTTTGCATTTTAAGCCAGGAGGCATCCAAAATAAGAAACTCTTTTATTTCCTGGATTCAATCATAGTCCATACCTCAAACCTCAAAGACATTTCATAAAAGTTAATATATTAAAATAATTCTATTAATTATTATTGGTTATCTCATCTGTAAAATTTTCTAATGCCAAACTGCTATAAAGAAAAAATAATTATGTATATGCAAAGAGCAAAACATATAATTAAAATTTTTCCCTATTAGTTTTCTGAGGACAGAAATTTTTTATGCAAGTAATTTTAAAGGTTGAACAGAGTCCTCTGATGAAACTTAGAAGACTTAGGGAAGATATTAAGGGTGGGTATATTTTTTCCTCACTGGATAAATATGTTTAGCTCCAAATTTGTATATTTGCCTTTATATCTGAAAGACATTTTTTGTATTCGTATACTTATTTTTCTCAGTTTATTTTAAATGCTTTTCTCCATTTGTGTTCTCATCATGAAACTATATAATCTTATAACATTGCAATAAAGTCATAGGGTTGATTTAAAATCTGAAAACCTTATATGCTTTGAAATGCAATGTTTTACAACAAGCAATAAAACAATTATCAAGTTAGTTCAGGTCAGTATCTTTAAGGAAATTGCACAAGAGTCCCAAGTGAGTAGGGGTAGTTAAGGAAGTAAGAGTTAAATCATTCAGATGTCTTCAAATAGGAGAGACAATATCGTTTAAATACATAATTATTTTAGGTAAGTCATGTTATATATTTATTATTTTATTTCCAACATAGAAATATATCTGTCCGTTAAAAGGCATACTCTCTGGATAGTATTCAAAAGAGTTGAGTAGCTCGTTGAAACACTGTTGTTTTGCTTTGGGTTTTAGTAAGCTCAATTTGTACCCTATAAGGCTTGAATTGTTTTCTTCAGGCAGCCAATAGTTGTATTGATAAGACCCATAAATTGACCATTTTTGTGTAACTAAGTGAAATAATTAAGAAATCAAAATTGAAAGAAGTAAACACTCAATTGCATAATTCATCCTTTTTAACTATTAGTCTCCAAGATTAAAGCAGCTTTCACAAGCAAGAATGTTTAGCTAATGAAAAAAACAGACTAAATAACAGAGAGTAGAATAAATTAGGATGTAATAGTCCTTCACAGCCTATCACGTAAGCTTTTCAGATACAATTTGAATGTAACAAGTTCTTCTCTATTCCTTTGTCTCAGTTGTATTATAAAACATAGTGATTACTATGCCCTGGAATTGAATTACTTTTGTTTACGTTTAGTTTCTTATTTCTAAGAAGAACACAAGGAATTACACGTCAGCCTTTGTCCCATTTATACAGTGAACGTACACTCTTAAGTCAATTGTTCAATAACAATAGAACAAGTGCTGGAAAGAGAGAATGTGGGAAAAATGTATACGTGAAAGCAACTTGGTGACAAAAATGGAAGCACAATATTTTGCAAATTGGAATTATCAATATTTGCAAATTGGAGTCTGTGTGTATTCTAAAAAGCATTTATATGGAAGATGGCTGTTTAGGTATATGATTTTCCATTGAATTACTATAAATAATTATCCTAAGCTTAACCAAAAATGTAATCGAACTCTGAAACAATAATCTGTGTTTGTGTGTGAAGAATGTGGGGGGTACTCTTTTTTGTTCTCTTTTCTTGAGCACTTGCTATAGATTAGTCTTTGTGTTCAGTATTTATACCCATTTACAATCCTATGAGATAAATATCACAGTTATGTCCTCTTTATAGATAACAAAATAGTTATGTGTTTTGAGATTCAAACTTGGGTCATTTATTTATTTTCTCAGACTTATAGGCATTTGCTGCCATCTCTTCTCATGGGTTCCAGATGTTCTCTCGGTGAACTAAGATTTGGTTCCCACCTTGACATCTCACTTAGGCTGCCTTTGCTCTCTTAAAGAGCCCCAGACCCTAAAATGGACTCCCATCTTCCTCACGCAAGTGCAATAACCCAGAGCAGCTGGTTTCATCTGGGGATCAAGAGGAAAGCCTTGTGTTAGTGGTTATGGTTGCTATTGATTGTGCATCTACAGTATTCCAGGGAAATCAGGGACACTATGGTAAAAACAGAATTTCTGCCTGGAAACTTACCTTTTCCCATGGTTAGAAAGACAAGCATAAAAACAAATAAGACAATGCTCAGAACACTGACAGTGCTCAGAAAATAAAAGGATGACTTGAACAGTGGGCACAGGGAGAGCAGTAGGAGAAGTACTTTGGCAAGTAGAGTTAGGGAAAACTTCCCAAGCAGATAGAGGGCTTTTGACCTGAGATGGAATGATGGAGAACCATTCCAAGACCTGGAAGGAGCAGTGTAAAAGCTGAAAACATCCAGCACACAGACTCTGGGAAGCCAGAGTCTAGCAATTGAAGAAAAAAAAAAGAAAGAAAGAAATCCAGGAGAGTGAAAGAGAAGAAGTGGAGGAAACCAAGTCGAGGAAGCAGCAGCTGTGGAGCATTCTTAGGGAAGAGGTGCACGCTTGACCAGATTCAGTGTTTCCCCATCATTCTGTCTGCTGAGTGGAGAACGTATCACAGAGCATGGCTCAGAAAGGCATGAAAATGTGAAGCTGAGAAATAACTCTGATTTGCTTCACGGTATTCTAGCAGCACGCATGTGCTTGGGTGTGTTTTGAAGAATAAAGAGAAATCAATGGGACTTAATGCACTGGACATGAGATCAAGGGTAACCACTATGTTTGTGGTTTGAGGAACTGGGTTTGTGGTGGTGGTATGAACTAGGAAGAAGATTCTCTCTGGGAAGTGGCTGTTTGGACTGGCTCTTGAAGAGTGAATTATGATAGGGTAACACACAATCTGTAGATGACTGGTAGTCCGCCAACTTGTCTTGGTAACCAGAGAAGTTTTGATACAAAGAAGTCATCACTGCATGGAATTCTAGCCATTGCAGTAGTGAATTAAAAACTATAGGGTAGGCTATAGGATTGGGTTTTATATAGATTTTGGAGAGAATGATGTTAGAGATGTCATGATTACTATGTGCATCAACCCTACCTACTTTTCAGATTTTTAACTGAATCTACTTCAAACATCATGAATTGTCTAATGTCTGTAGTTGGTTTTGTTTTTGTTTTTTTGTTTGTTTTGTTTTTGTTTTTCACAAAGAATGTAGAAGCTCCAAACTCACTTTGAGGGGCAAAACTATAGCCTCCCAAAAGTGACAAGATCCACTTGCTGTATGCAGCTCTGTTTAAACCGCTGCTACAAGAAACAGCGATTCTTAGGTTGAGATACAAGTCTAGTTGATTACTAAATAGCTGACCTTTATTGGTGTCTAGAAAGCAAAGGTGACAGTGGCCATTTCATATTGGTGGGTTATTTTTACAAGTCAGTCTGAGGCTGGCTATGCACATTCGATGCCTTTCAATGGGGAAGTAAGCACAGACCACCTAAACAGGTAAGAGGATATATGTGTACATGTGCTTGTTTGGTGGTCCTAAAGGGCTGTCAAGAGGAGAGTTCATATGTAATATCATGAGATCATTCTTGGCCTGATATTCTCCCAGTGGGGATACAGATGCCAAGGACTCTCTCTCTTAAAGAGCTATTCCATTTCTTGAAAGGCTCTATCAAAACACCAGGCAGGAGAGAAATAGTACTGTGGCATGTTTCCCAAAAGCATGATGGCAAAGGGTAAGGTCAGTGACTGACAGATGAAGTGTCTCACTGAGATAATTCACAGCCTGAGGATTCATTGCTGGGTACTTTAGTACTGACCCTGGTGGAATGTGACATAATGTGTCATTGGCTATGTATTCCCCAGTTTGCTTATCTACAAAATGAAGACAGTAATGCTCACCTACTCCATAGGAGTCTAATTGTAAGACTAATTCTTTAAAAGAACTGAGTTATTTTCAAGCACACGCACAAAAAATAAGCTACTTTTATTGCTGCAAGAACAGGATTTGTAAACTTGTTTAAACAATTATATTAATTTACTCTACTTAGTCTTAATTGAAAAGTTATGTATGGTTTCACAATCTCATCAGGGCCAGAAGATTCTTATTGATTCTTATAGTTAAAGTAATGATAGGCAAAATAAAAGACAACTGATTTCTATGACAGTTCTTTATGCAGTATTGCTCTCTGCCACTAAAATTCTTTTGATCACTGAAGAGCTGTGTGATATATAATGAGTTTCTATTCTCATGAACACCTGATGAGAATCATTGTCACTTCCAAATTTATGGCCCTTTTTAAAATCATGCACAGAATGCAAAAGTTTTTATTAGCTGATGATTGCCTACTGACCCATGTGTTAATTGAGAGTGATTGTGCTCCTCTGGTAATGACTTTCCCAACCAAAAAGGGATCATGCTCACAGTAGTATTTAGATGAACATCATCTGCAGAGGCCAATGTCGAAGAAAATGAAAGAATAATGAACAAGAAGCTCAAAAGGCTGAGCAATTAGGCTTTGTTCTCTCCTGTCCCTAAATCCATCATGGACTTCAAGCTGTCTTACAAAGAGAAACATTGTTTCCCTAGACCCTAACCAGGAATCAAGACCAAACAGAACCTAAATAGCTGAACTGGATAACCTCTCTCCAATTTATGGTGTATAATTAACTGCCTACCTCCCTAATAAGTAATTCCTCAATTGCCCAGTTTCTGGGAGACTACTTAAGCCAGACCTGTCAACACAATCCCACCCCGGATGTTGAGATCAATTCCCCCACATGACCTCCCCAGAATAGCTCAGAATTCGCCAGGCACTCAATCATCATTAACCACTCGGGTATGAACTGCTGCCCTGGCTCCAAGAACCCTGTTTGTCTTCTTTACTGTGAAACCACTGCAGCCCTCCCAAGGTATCTTGATGCAGCCTAACTACTACTTTGGATGTAGACGTTTTATCAGGCTGCTCTGCTTAGATCTACCTCTGTGAGTTTGGGCAAGATAATAAACTCCTTTGAACTTCAGTGGTTCCTCCCCGACCCCCCCAATGTAAAATGGTCATAATAAAACATCATTCACCTCTGGAAGGATTTGAAACATTACACATAAAGCAGCTAGCAGAGCAATTTGGCTCATGGTTAAGTGCTAGTTGCTCTTCCAGTTTCTATGGACATGGTTTTGATTTCCTGAGTCCTTCCCTTTAATCCCAGATTTTGAGCCCTATAACAATTGCCAGATTTTCCTGGCACCAACAATCTTGTCTCTCCTCCTCCTGTTACAGGATATGCTGGATTTCATTTACCATTTCATATTTCTCTTCTACAATAAAGAGACTTTGTGAACTTGGGGGGGTGAGCTTGAAAAGAAAAAAAAGATCAAGACTCAAAGACTAGATGGGTGCTCCTAGGTGTGTCAAGTTATCCTAGAGTGTCCAAGGCATAGACAGAGCAAAGTTACACAGTAGGCAAGTTCCAGGATCATCCTAAAGAAGTTTCTGTCGTGATTAATCTGCACCCTCTATTTCTTAGACATTTCAGGAGAACCTGCTTCACCATTGACTTTTAGGTGACTGACTGTGGATGAGAAAGAATGTTACACATATACAAAACTTGTGAAGCAAGTACTTCTCTAGAACAGAGTTAGCATGGTAACATTCCTGCAGTAATCAGAGTTTGTCTTATTCTTAGAATATGCAGCATGTCAGATACCAAATATCATACCATACATCAATAGTCAAATAAAAACCTCTGGAATTCTTTAGTAGTAAAAGAGATACAATCTTCTTCAAAATTACAAGTCCAGATCAGAAAAAAAGATAAATGGATGTTTTGCTATTATGGACATGGTAATGGTAACAGAACAATTTTTTGTTCAAGACTGGATCGAAGGAAGAATTCATTTTCCACCTTAAATCGGCTCCCCCAATTTTGATATAAATTCATTGTAGAAAACAGCAGCAGTTCATTAACTCCTGGCAACTTTATGCTTATTAAGTATTTAATGAGTTTAACCTTTATGTTAAATATAAAATAATAATGCCTTCCAAACCTGCACAAACTTCAGGAATTTTAATTTGGTCAAAATTTAGTCTGCATTCTAGCTTTGGATCGTCCACCTCCCATCAACTGGTTTTATGGTGTCTCTTGCACTGCAGTCCATTAGATGGGATTATTTCATTTCCAAAGACTGTTTTTACATGGGCTATGTAGTTGTTCAGTGAAATATAATCCAACTCAGTCCCTTCTGCATCCAATAAAATCGTCAGTCTGTGTTAGGGGAGCAATCATTGAAATGATGAAATAGCAGTAGTGCTGAAAATAAGCAATGGAAAATTCTGCAAAAGCTAAAATTATACCACAGGGACCTCCTTGATCACCATAGCCCTTCTCTGGCGGAGAAGCGGTTCTCCCTGAGAATTGAGAACCTGTCCTTTGAAAGGAAACCATTCTCTGGTGGTCAAATCGCCTTCCAGGGGAGCACTTTCTGTGACTCTTTCCAATATTTATAAGGTGGTGTCCACTTAGCCCTTTCATGATCTCCAGGATTTTCTCTTGCTTTGAGGTGATAGGCAATCAGAGATATTTGGTTCAATGGATGAATTGTCATGAACGTGGGGCACACACATGGTCACAGGTCACCCTTAAAATCTTTTAATCAGTACAAGAATAGGTATTAGAATAAATACAGAAAAACAATATATTTTAAAAGTCTAAAATATACCTTGCTTCATCTAAGAAAATGGGTGTCTATGGCCAGTCTGGGAGGAGTGGAAGGTTATTGTTTGCTGAATTAGAAAAAAGGCATAACAGAAAATCAGTGATAAATTCGATTTTGTTCAAGCTCCCTGTTAAACCCCAAAAGTCCATTATCTTGAGTTGATTAGGGAGAACAGGTTGAGGGGTTACTGACTATATAATAAGGGAGCCTAAAATAATAATTTTGAACATGAAAGTTGAAAACAAGAAAAATACCAGGAATGTTTTGAAGAATTAAATCAAAGTGGGCTGAGGGCTGACCAAACCTGAAGAAAGCAGTTTTCTTTTTCTTTTCTTTTTCAAAAAATAAAAAATAAATCATGCAATATAGAACAAACCATAAAAATCTTATTTGTTCTAAAGCTTCAGATCTACCACCACCACCACCCACCAGGGTGGTGGATGTTTAAACCCCTGTCTAAAATGTCTCACTTTCATCCTGTTACATAACCTGCTCTTGGTCACCAGTTTAGCATTCGGTAGTTCAAATGTAAAATATTTTCCCTAGCTTAATGGGTCTTGGTTTTTAAGTATAAAAAGAAAAGAAAAACTACAAAATTGGCTATACCTCCAAGAAAGAAAATAACACAGCAAGTATGGGTGGTCTTCTGAAACTCCCATTTGTCTTGGCATAAAAAGAAGTGCTCTCTGTTCCCTACTTCTTTCTGTACAAGTATAGAAGTTGAATGTGAATGAATTTCTCTGAGCTTCAGTTTCTCTGTCTATTAAATGGAGCCTGACTCAGCTTCAATGTGATATATCACACTGAGTTCCTGTTCAGTCACTAACCAAACAAGATAGAAAACCAAAACTTCCTTGTGAAGGTTGTTCCCTTTAGCAGCTATAATGATGTTTTCAAACCAGTATTGTACCACTTAGTAAATTATACCTTCCATACACAACTATGTTTGCTACTTGTTTATTCTGAAAAAAGATAAAAAAATACAATCATCATGGCAAATACCTGAGGAACTACCTGTGCATTTAGAGAATTGAGTTGTATGTCTCTAAAGTACATTGAGTTCCTTAAAAGAAAGTTGCCATATATTTATACTTGATAAAAGTTTAGAAAGATAAGCAA
Source organism: Spermophilus citellus (assembly GCF_964194105.1). NCBI lineage: Eukaryota > Metazoa > Chordata > Mammalia > Rodentia > Sciuridae > Spermophilus > Spermophilus citellus. The sequence continues at coordinate 54,718,635 of NC_138196.1, read as the reverse complement.
CATGTAAAAAGAGAAAAACAGACTTTTTAAAGACTCTTTCAGTGAATTTTATTCTATATGCAAGACTTAAAGTATTTCTAAAAGGACAAAAAAAAAAAAAAGAAATTAGACCAAGCTGATTGACTCACCAATTGCAGCTATAAATTCTATAGATCACTCAGGATAGGAAGCTGCATTATATTTACAATACTATAAAGTTCACATACAAATAAAGAAGCTTTCTGAAAAGGATTTAAATGCCATTAATGTTTTCCAAAATACCAATCAAACTTGTTGTCTTGCCTGTCTTTGTTTTTGACTTATCAAGGAGAAAAGTTTATCACCTTCCCTTTTATATTAGAAGAAATATATAAATGTCTCAGAAAGCAATCTCAACTCATTTATATTAGATCTCTGCTAGAAATAAACTCCTTTAAAATAGAGCAGGTCCCTCCTTCCCCCCAAGAGACAAAGCATGTTTACTTTACCTTATTTATCGGCATTTCACTAGCCACTGAAATGTAGGAAACTCCCCATGAAGCTAGACAGAGCAGGTGAAGATCAGGAGCTCAGATAATCATTGGAGATAGAAGGCGAGCAGGATTCTCCATTTAGGTAAAGTTCATAGCTTACTTCCAAGGATGTCTGTCACCCACGTGGCTTGGGAGGCTGAGGCAAGAGGATTATAAGTTCAAATCCAGCCTCAGCAATTTAGTGCGGCCCTAAGCAACTTAGCAAGACCCTGTCTCAAAATAAAAACTGAAAAATGGCTGGAGATATGGCTCTATGGTCAATGGTTAATCACCCCTGGGTTCAATCTCCAGTACTAAAAAAAAAGAAAAAGAAAAAAAAAATCATAGCTAGCTGACAGTTATGGTCTTTGTGGCTCCTTTTTCGCTCCATCTCACTAACCTTCATATTGAATTAGATCTGGCCTCTCATTAGACTCTTCCTTTTTTTTTTTTTTTTTTTTTTTGCTTTTATCAGTGCATTATAATTGGGCATAATAGTTGTGTTTGTTTTGACATAATCATAAATGCATGGAATTTACTCAATTTCAGGCCCCAGTGCCCCCTCCCCTCCATACTCTCCCTAATCCCCTTCTTCTACTCTACTGATTGTTAGACTCTTCTATAAGTCTATTCTAGGAAGGGAGAACAAGGAGGCTCACTATGGTCAGGAACTCAATGTTCTTAATTGATTTTTCTGCATTGTTAATTCTGCTTTTCACTAGTAGGTAGATTCACATGTTGGTTCCACATGACCAGGATCTTAACTTGTTATTTCAATTCTGTGATTCCAAACATATTTGTCTTCTACTCTTCAGACTTCACATCACTGATGAACTTAAAAATAACAATCTGCTACTTGGGTCTTTAAAACCTGTTATTCCTTCCCTTATTTAATGATATTCATAAAACATCAAGTTGGGACTTTTCGCTCTTCTTATCTGAAGGCTATAAGCCACCAGTCCTTTCTGAGGACCCATCCTCACATCATGCACCTGAATGCTTCTGCCTTGCACAACCATCACTTACCTTGACATCATGTCCTAATACTCAGACTTTATCCAAAAGCTCAAATTGGCCTTGACTCTTAACTTTGCCTTTTCTGTGTAGTAGACGATTATATTGAAGCTGACACCAATGTCAACAGACCTCAACTGACATATAACTTTGTCACTGGATCGGTAGATATATTATCTCATTCAAGTGACATATATTGGTTATTTTTTTAATTGGATGGCCACTGGTGATTTGAATAATGGGTATTTCCAGAAATATAAATAGGAGATGCACAGCATGAGGGTAAGTTAAGTACCAACTCTACCTGGGACTCAGCAGGGATTCTTGATGACTAAGTACCCACATTTACTTTCTGGTAGTTCAGCATCTCTCTAATTACAATTATATTTCATGTCCATCTTATCAGGGCTCTTGGAAGAGAACACTATATATAAATTAGTGTAAGCAGGTGGGCTACCAACATTTTCTCACAGTTTGGAATACTGTGATCTAGGCATGCAACCAGTGTTTCCTTCCAAATGACCTCAAGTTAAATAACTTGATATAAAGGCTTGGAAACAAAATTAGACCTAATATATTATAATCCATGGATCGCTAGGTTAAAATTAAATAAATATAGACACATATTAATCATTTTGACCAAATATCTTATAATTAATTGTAACAGTATATTTAGAATTGAGTAAAAGTTGGACAACATTGTAACTTTTTCCATGATGATTGGGTTATTCATTTTTCTTTGGAAGTAGACACATTACTGTTATATGCACAATTGACATCATATTGACTTTGTTTTCCTGTTATTTAGTCATTGTGCACTTGAGGTTGACAAGGGCAATTATATGTCACTAATGTTTATCAGCTACTATTTATGTCAACTGCTACAACTTTTATGAAACAAAGATTATAGGCTTACACCCTTTGATTGCAATATATAGTCCTCTTGAAACTACATTTAATCATATAGTTCTATGAAATATTTGGACACTATTTCCCCTTGTGTAAGTTTGATGTTCCAATAAATATTTTAAATGTATCATATGATTTTATCTGATTCACTCATGTATCTGAAAAACCAATCATCAGCTCTTCTAAAAGTTAACCTGTTTTCTTGTTCTAATTATCTTAATACAACTGGAAAACAAAATTAATTTTTGTAAGTAAAGAGATGAGAAAAATATTGGAGCTGTAACCATATTGTGGTTGGCTTATGTTAAACATATTTTAGTCTTGATTAAATGTAGCTCTTTTTAAAAGCATAATGAAGCATTGTTCTCTTTAACTTAGAATCACTGAATTAGATTTCATTCTGAAAAAGAAAACATTCACAATATGTTTAGTAGTGCCTCTATCTACATACATATATATATATATACACATATTTATTGTAAATATTTTTATAATTAATAAATAAAAAGTAGACATGTGCCTCAAAGAAATTATAAGAATATAATTGAATATAATATATATACATATTCTAATATATACATAAATTTCTGGATTCAAAAGTAAACCATTAGGGCTAGGGTTGTGGCTCAGTGGTAGAGTGCTTGCCTAGCATGTGTGAGGCACTGGGTTTGATCCTCAGCAACACATAAAAATAAATAAAATAAAGGTATTGTGTTCATCTACAAAAAAAATTTAAAGCAAACCATTATCCACTAATGTGTAATGAAAATGCTGTGATTTAAAATAAGGTAATTAAAATCTGACTTTTCAAGAAAAAATGGTGTTAGTATGGATTATATTTCTGAGAAAAGGTCCAATATTCAACTCTATTTGAAATACTCTCCCTCTTATTTTCTGATGACTCTAGTATAATAAATAATAATGTGCCCATATGGCACAATATTATATCATAGTTTATAAAATTCATACCTTAGCCAGGCACGTGGCACACATCTATAATCCCAGAGAGTTGGGGGGCTGAGGCAGGAGGATCACAGGTTCAAAGCCAGCCTTAGCAACTTGGCAAGGCCCTGAGCAAATTAGTGTGAACCTGTTTCTAAATAAAATATTAAAAAGTTCTGGGGTTGTGGCTCAATAGTTAAGTGCCCCTGGGTTCAATCCCTGTTGCCAAATTAATTAATTAATTAATTAATTAATTAATGCCTTCTATAATTTCTATTTTATTCATAGTGCAAGATATTAGAAAGTTAAAACAGAACAAAACATTCTAGTTCATTAAGAAAGTCCTATATGTCATATTAAGAAGTGAAGTCTTTATCACAGAGATCATTAAATCCAATGAGCATGGTTAGAGATAGAAAAGTCTTAGAAGCTGCTATACAATCAGCCTCAAATACCCCTTCCCTTAGCTTCTGTGAGATTATTCTTTTTGGAGTTCCTCCAGCTTCTCCTTGGCTGAATCTTCTCCAGCTGCTTTATGGAATTATCTTTCTATATTCAATTTATATTCGTACTGTAAAATCTCACCCATGCCTGTGGTCACGATTACTACCTGTATGCTCAGATGACTCTCTCATGTTTATCTTTGGCCTCTTCTTGGAAGACCAGCCCCATGTATAAAACTACACACTTGAACCTGTCTACTTGTATTTCTCTGAAGCTCAAAGCTGAACTGATAATTTTTCCCCTAAAAATCCTGATTCTCCTTCGATTTTCTTTACCTTGCTGATGAACATCACCATCCTCAGAATTCCACAACCTAGAAATATCCATTTGGAATCATTCTCAACCCTTCCCTCTCTCCTCTCTCACTTCTCATACCCAGATCCACTGGACTTTATTTCCTATGTATTTTTTAAATCCATTCACATCTCCCTGTATCTTGCCACCACATCCAAACTCTTCTATTTCCTACCTTATTTGTTACTCAGATTTCCTAATTAGATTCTTCATATCCAATTTTTCTTCCCTCTGGTACATTATCTATGCTGTAGGAAAACATAATTTGATATTCCCATGCATACATTTCTGAATGAATTTTTATGTACTTTAGGAAAAAAGACCAAGATTGTTAACATGATATACAGCATTCTGTATGATCTATCCTTACCCATCTCACCAACTACATTTTGAGCTATTTTCCCACTGGCTCCTACATGCCAATTACTGTTGCATTTTATTTTCCAAAAATAGTCACAATACCATCTCCAAGCCCACACTCTTTCAGAACCTTGTCACTCTCCCTCAAGAGAGGGAGTCTATTTGTTTTGCCTTTGAACCTTGGAAGACTTGTGACTGCCGCAACCAATAAAGTGACTTAAAGTTGTATGACTTCAAGGCTGGGACATGTTAAAGAAATAGGGTTTCCATTTGGCCCCTTATTTGGGTATGTTGTGGGGAATCCCATCCAAAGAGGCTCACTCCATGAAGGGTGTTAGATAGGAACTGAGGCCCTCAACCAACAGCCAGCATCTACTGCCAAACAAACATATGAATGATAAGGCTTCATCTTATTCTGTTTCCTGGATTTCAAGTTTTCCCATTAAGGTCCCAGACATCATGGAGAAAAGCAATCTATCCCACTGGGCTGTGTCCAGATTCTTGACCCTTAGACTCTGTTAGCATAATAAATGGTTATTTTATACCCTACATTGTGGGGTGATTGGTGATACAGCATTAAATAATCAAAACAACCTTCTGGCCCTTTTTAGTCTCATGCCCTTAGAAAACTGTGTCACTTTGACACTTTCCCTCGTCTGCACCTCTCTGCACAAATCTTCACTAATTTTTCTTATCCTCCAGAAATCAACTCAGATGCCACCAATATACACATGGAACACAGGAAAAATACACTTTCCCTGTTCCAGTATATTTTTCCATCCTACACTTGTGCCTTATTTCCCACCCCTCTTTATCCCCAACCCCCCTTTCTTCTCCAATGCTAATATCAACAGCTTGAGGATTTCTAGGGACAAGTGTGGAACTGGAACTGAGAGAAACGCCTCTAGGAAGAGCAGCCATGACGTTCAGGAAGAATCTTGTTGAATCAGCATCTCTGAATGGCCAGAAAACCATTAACTGAGGCCCCCAAATCTGACCTCTATAGGTCAAATTTTGCCTAGTTACATTTCATTCTAATGAAGAACCTAACCTTTCTCAATGACTGAAGTGTATTCAATATATAATTTTGAAAAATTTGGTATCCCAAATTTGTAAAATTATCAGTTAATGTACTAACACACTGGGTATCCTCCTATCACTAGCCTCCTGCTCCATGAAATTAGTTGAGGTTAGCAAATGTATGGCTTCCATTACTCAACCCATGGGGACATCCCTGATCCATCATGACATCCTTCCCCCAAAATCCTAAACTAGACCTCACAATCTGCACCACAGACATGTAAGCAGGCACCACCAGTCAATCACATTGGCTCAAAAAATGAAATTTATTTTCCACTTGAGAAATAGAGGTGAGCCTATTTCATCCAAAAAAAAAAAATTGTTACAAAAAATGTAGATTTTATGAGGGAAAAAAAAAAAAAGAACTTAGAGGCAATAGCAGGGCCCCTTCTACAATTCTTTCACAGCAGCACATTAAACTAAATTAGATTTATTAAATTAGCTAATTGTCACATTGGAAGGCAAGCTGATCCTGAGATGAGAAACAAAACAAATAGGTTGCAGTCAAGTGGATGGGGCACTGGGGAAGCATTGAGCCTCACTAAACTCTAGGAAGCCAGTTCTAATGAGGAGCACCAGGGGCAACAATCTTTGCAGAAGTCTCCAAGCTTGGCGAGCATGCCCTGGGACCAAAGACCTACCTAGAAAGAAAGGATCAACCTTCTCCAACTTACATGCAGGGAAATCAACAAATGTTTAATTAATAGTAAAGTTATCAAGCCAAACATGCCAATCCTGGCTACATTTGCTATAAATGCAAAGTCCAGAATCAGAAGAAATATTCTGACAAATGATCAAAACAAGATTTAGGATTTTAAAGTAAGGAACACAAAACCCCCAGGTAACCCATTTACCTACATATTTCCTTTACATAGTAGATACTATTTTTAAAAAAGAGTTAAAGGAAGAATTCTCCCCTCCACTTTTTCTTTCTACTTTGTCACCATATCGGCTGCTCACGGCATGTTTCATGGTGTTAGTGCATGCCAGGAACTCTCTGGTGCTTGTGTGAGAGAGCCCAGGCCTCCTCTGGGACCACCACCAGCTGCCCTCCACCCTCCTAAAAATGCTGTTTAGTTGTCAACAATGACTAAGGACTCAACTATGCAACCAGGTGGTCTGATAGTTCCTCAAATCCCCTTTTGTCTTGTTAGAATGTTAATATCAGGGGGTGGGGGAAGAAAAGTCACACTTAAAAATAGCATCCTGAACATCTTTGTTTTTCTCCATTTGGACTTCCTACTGGATTTTATAAAATGGCAGCTATCACCAAACACAGTCATTTCCTTTGCAGGTGTTCAAGAACCTAGCAATTTCATTGTTTTGCATTTTTTATTCATAATTTTAAAATTTGAAGATGACCATTTTCATCATATTTTGCCTCTACTGTGTTAGAGAAAAACTTTCATTATCTTAAAAACATAAGATTTGTTCTTTAAAAGTCTATTTACACAATCCCGGATTGTCATTAGACACATTAATGAATGATTTCATATATCAGTCATTGTTGATTATTTTAGGACCTTGATATTGTTTTCAGTCACTTAAAATACCTGAGTGGTTCAAGATCTTTCTCTCTCAGATAATTCAGTTTTTAAAGTGGGGTATGTTGAATCTTTTCCTGTTTAAAATACTTTTATCCTGCAGTGTAGTATTTGTACAGATGACCAAGATAAAGTACCATATGGAAATGTTCTATATAATACAAAATATTATTATGACATGTGTGTCTACATTTTTTTATAACCCAAATTTCTCAAGTTTTCAGTTTTTCAGTATTAGTGCATGCCAGGAACTCTTTGGTGCTTGTGTGAGAGTCCAGGCCTCCTCTAAGACTATCAGCACCACCCTCTACTCTCCTACAAAGGCTGCTGACTTGTCAACAATGATCCACAGTTGAGGCCTTTGAGATTATGTGATCTATGGTTTCTCCATCAAACCTTTTTTCCATGTTTACAAAACTCTCTCACAGGAATACAATATTGCTTCCACTTCTGTTAGCATGCCCTATTTTTGTTTTTAGATTTTTATCTAAAACCATATTTGTAAAGGCAGGTTTCATAACCACTTTGCAAAACCCACCATCCCCATTGGAGTCACCCACTAAGGTCATTGAGTTTGCTCTATATGCCTTTTCCCTGTGGCTTCAGTGGGACTTTAAGAATTGAGCGACTACAGGATTGAGTTGTAACTACAGGGTACGATACAATCTACCAGCCAAATTCATGTCTCTAACATTCTCCAGAGGTGACTGACCTTTACTTGTTTAACAGAGCATTAGAAATAAGTGACTGAATTCAAAGTATACCCATGATATCATTAAATAACAGCTTCATAAACTAAGAAATAATTCCTTTACCAGTAATGTAGACCATTTACTATATGCAAATTAGATGCTTTATTTTTTAAAAATTATCTTGAAAGTTTTCTCAGTATTCACTTTATTTTTCCAGCATATTAAAAAATAATGATGAAATAACAATCATTTTTATGTTGATATATATGAATAAAAATTGCAATGCAAAACAATTTGAAATGTAAAAAAAAAATCGCATTCGTAATTTGGCCTATTCCCTTTCCTATTTTTTCTGGGTTTTATCAGAACTTCATTTATCAAAAGTCATAAAATCCTCCAAATGGTCCCTCATTTTTGCCTTAAATTAAGACATGTTCCAAACAAAGAAAAGGCCATGCAAATTTAGGCCTTTTGCTGATTTGAGATTGGGCCACAAAGCAAGTTTTAAACTTATCTGTGTTTAGCTATTTCCCCATAGCCAGCTCCTCAGTTCCTCCCTCCCTGGCTAGGGTTCTCTATTCCCATCCTCCTGGACCTCCTGGCCTTGCTCTCTCTCTTATGTCATGATGTAGTTCACCCTGTCCTGCCAAAACACAGGCAGGAAGAAAGCAAGATATTTGGTGGACTGTAAACAACCAGGCTGGGTTGAGAGTTTGTTTCTGATCTTCTGCTGTACTTAGTGAAAATTAGCTTGCCAGTATGCACACGAAAATGGACTTTTTCTTGGATTGAGTTTTACGTAGCAGTTAAGATTAGGGTTGTAGTGAAAGAGTAGCATTGTATTATACTTGTATATAATATTCAGTCTGTTTAGAAAGGAGAATACACTTTAGAGGAATCATTTCTTCACAATAAAACTCTTAATTAGTTTAATTGTGTAAACACTACAAAATAGAGATACACACCACACAAAAACATTACCTTTTTGAGGTAAGAGCCTAAAACCTGGATAAAATGTAATTCCATAATAGAAAACAACAACACAAGCTTTTAAGGGAATTTTTATCCTAGTTCTTACATGCTTTGCATGCAGATCATGTGAAAGGGGTGATAACATCCTATAAATTGTTGTAGTAGTGTTGATTTGCATAATGGACTTACAGGAGCACCCAGACTGGAACTTCCTGTGAGCCCATGAGCATTTTAAGAGATTGACTCAGACAATTTTCTTTTGTTATTTCACAAACTAAAGTCACACTTTAGAATTTATTTGTTATTACTGTGGAAGGAGAAGAAACAGAACAGAGGTCTTAGAGCTACTGAGCAAGGTAAAGAACTTATAATATTATATCAAATGATAATGCAAACCACAGAAATGTATGGGGAGGCAGGAAAACGTGTTATGTTTTTTCCTAGAGCTAAAAATTATGTTGTGATCATTTGGAGTTAAGTAACATCTAAATCTAAATGAGTGTTTATTTGGTTTGTACATCCAGATAGATTAGTATTTATATCTATTCTAGTAGGGGATGATTCTGGGGGTTTTCAATATTAATTAACGTGGTGTGAGATTAAATTGCTAACTTTCTCCTGGTCATCTTGTAAATTTCTGCAAAGAAAATCTTTAGCCTTCTATCCTTTGCAACCATCCACCCTGATTAGCCAATGCCACAATCTCACAAATTTGTAGTATTTTGTTTTATTAACTGTTTGCTTAATTCAGGAATGTGAGCTGAGTGGGAGAAAAAAGAATTGGGTGAATTGTAATCATGTGGAATGTTTGAGCTGATTTGAATGGATGGGGATTATTTGCCTCAGAGAGCCTTTGTCTAACAGAATTCCTAGGAGTTAGGGAAGCCATCATTCTAGTCTCAAACTCTGACATTCTTTGACAAATTATTTTAGTTCCTTGCATCACTCTGACCTTTACATAATGAGGATAATAATATTTTTCTAGCTTAGATAAAACCTTCCATTGTATTGTTAAGAATACTTCACATTGATGAAGTGGTCTTCCCTGTAAAACTCTTCACGTGCTTTGCAAATAAAATCAATTTAGTAGTTTGATGATTCCTATTGCATAGATATATAAACCAAGAAAAAAGAGAAATAACATTTTGCCACTTATTTTGAGATATAATAATAGCTAATATTTGTTAGTGACTACCTTGAACCAGATATTGTGTGTTATCTCACTTAATTCTACCGTTGCATCCTTATAAAGATTTTATTCCTATTTTCCTTGTAAAACAAATAGATGCTTTAAAAGAGTAAACGTTTTCTAGAATCATTCTGTAAGCAAGCGGCAGTGTCCAGCCCATGATACCAAAATTTACAGCCTTGGGGCTGGGGTTGTGGCTCAGTAGAGTGCTCACCTAGCGTATGTAAGGCGCTGGGTTAGATCCTCAGCACCACATAAAAATAAATATCTAAAATAAAGGTATTGTGTCCAACTACAACTAAAATAAATAAATAAATAAATAAATAAATAAATAAATAAATATATATATATATATATTTTTTTTTTAATTTAATCTATAGTCTCCCAGGATTACCAAAATCAAACCACGTCAAAATTGAATTTCATGGAAATCAGTATGAAACAAGGTCATGGAATCATTGGATTTGGATATCATCCCATTGTCCAGGTTGATTCCTTGATTCACAATAATACTATTTTCGTTTTATATTTCTGAAACTACTGATACATAGTAATCTTTTTAATGAATATTTGGTGACCTTGGCTTCACATCATCCTTCAGGTAGCAACCCCTCAACCTTAATATGGAGATCTACCCACCTACAGTGCAGATTCTTGTGCAACTGAATGCAAAAAGAGCAAGTGGGAGTCATGTTTGCCATATTTTGCGGCTTTCCAATGGCCTGGTTCTTCGCATCCAGTGACACTGGCTAAAGCGTTCCCTCATCCTATGCTCCCTGCAACCTACAGTGGGGGAATTGGATAACATGTGGTGAACATCCCTCTTTTACTTTGTAGGAGGTATCTTCATTTTACTTCACTGCCAGTCCCAGAGAGTCAACTCCAGAGACCAATTCCCAGTGTTTTTCACGGAAACAACATGCTTTTACATATCAATTCTATAATGAAAAGATAAAATCAAGGCAAGACTTAAAAATCAAATAGACATTTTGCCTCCAAACCAAAATTAACCTGTAGTCTTGACCTTATTTCTCTTGGGAAAATTATGACAGAAAAAAAAAAAAAAGCATTTACTTGGTTTTTCTACTTGGTGGCATTAAGGCTCACAGACCCAAAGGGAGCCAGTGATTGCTTTAATCATTGCACAGAGACAAGTGTCTCTGACCCACTTCATTATGACAGTATCCAGAGCTTCCACTTCCCATGAAACTTGTGTCTGGTGAAGTCATATATATATATACATGTATATAATTTCAACATATACTTGAACATATATAATTTTAGAGCAGTCTATCAAAATAATCGTTTGAATTGGATCATGTCACATCCCAACTTAAAATCCTGCAGTGGTTTTCCATTGCTCCCAGAAAAAAAATGGTTAGAAATCTTTTCTACACTCAGTCTCTAGGCTCAGCCAGTTACCCATCTTTCTAGCCTAACCTGGTACTGCATCCTCCCTACTCATAGTCCTGCCAATTCTGGTCCATTCCATATTAGCAGCCTCTCATTCTGGGCCTTTATACTTATTCTCCTTCCCTCTTTACTTTCCCCCTTCACCTAAGTACTTCTACTTATTTGTCATATTCACTCAAATTCCCCTCAACTCCCCTCCCCCCCCCAAAAAAAATTTAAAATATACCAAGGAATAGCCCAATCTTTTTATTATACCCTCCCATAGGACCTCATTCTTTCCCATTGAAGAGTTTATCAAACTTTATAATATTAAAGTATTTGTCCATTGGTTTAAAAGTCTTCTAGACTTCTTACCCAGGGTGCAGAAATAGAGTTTTCTTTGTCAATCACTGTGCTCCCATCACCTAGGAATGTTCTGGCAGACCCTGGGAGCACAGTGAATCTTTGATGAATGAATCAATAAATGAATAAACTTGAGTGGGAAAATCTAATATCAAAGCATTCACAATAGTCCATTTCTTGCTTTTGCTTTTAGATATTTACTTATTAAAAAGAGAATGTATTGGGCTGGGGTTGTAGCTCAGTGGCATAGTGCTTGCCTTGCATGTGTGAGGCACTGGGTTTGATCCTCGGCACCACATAAAAATAAATAAAATAAAGGCATGCTGTCCTTCTACAACTACAAAAAAAAAAAAAAAAGCATGTATCATCTTTATAATTAGGAAAAAAAATTCCTAAGAGAAAAGAAAGAGAAATGCCATTTACTATCTTGCCAAAAACCTAACTCTGTAGAATACACAGATCCTAAAAATGTGCTTAGGCTAACAAATTCATATTTTAATATAAGTATTGCTGCCATGGTTTTCCCAGTTCGTTTTTCCCTTTGTATTTTCAAAGTCTAACTTGTTCAAAAGCATTCCAGAGAAGGCAAAATATTATATGATTTCCTAGCCATTTCTTAAATACCATACATCATCATAAAATGTCAAAATTTGGCCTCAGATTGCAAAGCAAAAAATAATTTTGAAGCATCCTTTAATCATGTAGAACAGTAATAATAATGTTTCACCCAAAGCACTTTAAAATTGTTAACAACATATCTGGTTCAAAATGGATAGTGGCTGAGGGGAATAAAGAAAACAAAACAACAACAAAAGAAAAAGGCAAAAAAAAAAATTAGAAAACCTTTCGCCTTTTTTTTTAACCAAATATAAAAGCATGCCCTAAGCACATGTATTTTTCACAGTGCTGACAGCAGCAGACCTAATTGCCTTTCATGTAAATTAAGAATATGTACCTTTGTTTAAGCAGTAATCTAGGTCAAGATGAGAGGGGTGGTTTATTTGTTTTAGCTTATTTAGAGCTTTGAAATGGCACTTAAAGCATGGCTTGAAAGTTATTCTTGGCTTCTATGTATTTAAGGAAGAAAATGTGCCTCTTTTAAACTTTTTCCCCATCTCCACTTACCAATAACAGCACTCCACTCCACACATCTTGAAGGCGTATAAAAATACTTAGCAGCTTTGTTATAAGACACTTGAAATTCTGGTTGCTGCTACATATTTTTAAATCTTTTCTATTTGCTAAAGCTTGATGAATCTGAGAATATGTCTAGAGGGTAAATAGTGACTTGGAACCATTTGCTGCCGAGTCGCCTCACTAGAATTGTTATAGGATTTTTCCTCTCCTCCTGGATACAGATATATTTGGGGTTTTGGGGTTTTTTGTGGGTTTTTTTGTTTTTTGTTTTTTTGTTTTTTTTTTGGTCAAAAAAAGATATTGAACTACCACGTTCATCTGACCAATTTTTAACATAGATTATATCATAGGGAGGAATTTCTGCCTGACCCCTTCTGGTTTATGGCACTAGTGAGTTTAAGTGTGTGTGAGTGATCATCGGCCCCCTGAACATGGAAAATTGTATCTCAGCACGTTCTATCTGGAACCTGGCAAAAAGGTTGGTTCATTTGTTTGTGCGTTTGTTTTAAGCATTTCATCCTAGGAGAACATTTTGTGGATAGCACATCACAAAGAAAGTTATGTTTTAAAGATCAAAGAACTGTTTTTCTCATTTATATAATTTCTAGTGGAGTCATAGATCATCCGTACCAAACGCCATTGTGCTTATAATCTATTGGTTGTCATATCCTCATGAATATGATGTATTAATAGTAAAATAATTCAGAAGCATTCCGGGACCCTGGAGCTAATGGAGTTATATGGGTCTAAAATCCAGGCACTCTCTGCAAGGGGAACTAATTCTTAACTGCTATTGTCCTGTCAAAGTTATTTTATTCCATTGTAAGAGAGCATTACAATAATGTATAATGTATAATGTGATTATACATTTTATTTTTTAAATATGCTGTTAACAATGAAGAAATATATTGGACGCAAAGCAAAGATTTGGGGGAAAAGCACCATCCAAAAGGTTAACTTTTGTTCAGTAAGAAAATGCAAAATCAGAAATTCTAAAATAATTCGTTTTTCCTTAAGAAGCTAAAGAATTTCTTTACCAAAAGAAATCAGAAGTCATATGTTGTTTTGTATTTGTTTTGCTTACAAAAGAAGTGAGTTTTTTTTTCAAATGTCTATATTAAATACATCCATCTAGTAAAAGTTTTATGATGGGGATAGAGGAGGAAGTAAAACTTCACCAAAGGAGCAATGCAAGAAGAATTACGAAAGTATAAAATGTTTGCTATCTGTTGTGGGGATGGGTGGATCCTGATGGCTGGTTCTTTGTTTACATATTTGTGTTTGTTGTATTTTATTTATATTCTGTCATCTTCAAATAAGTAATTTACACTGTATTTATTTATACAAATAACTGCATCTCATGTAACCAATTTATAGAATAAATTGTTATGTTACTAGTAAAAATATGAGATTCACATGGAACATTTTTGAGGTGTTTGAATTATCCTTATATTCACATAAAGAGGTGCAATGAAAAAATATTAAAATTGATCATGTTTAACTTTGTAGAACTCAAACCACAATAAAAAATTTTCAAGGCTTGAAAGCTGAAAAATAAGTTTTAGTTGGTTGATTTATAATATTCAATTGCTCACATTCTTTATATTGAATAAATCTGGAGGAAGTTGATTAACAGGTCCCACATATTTACTTCAATTTTTGGCAGAGAAAAAACTTCAAATGCATCTTGTAACATCATGAGATACTACAAAAAGATATTTTATAAAGTCTCAAATACTGTGATACCTGAAAATTTGTTTCTATCAGAAGTAATTAAAAGTTTGATTTGCTCTTTAAATGATGCTAATTTGTATTTTGTGTTCAAAGTTTAAATTTCATCACTGCTGCTTTATATGCAATTGGAAGCACGTAACACGATCCAAATTAGCAAATTGAGCTTGTTATTAAAAATATCAGCAGGATAAACAAATTAGGTCAATGAAGTTTCTGAGAGTATTTAAGTAATGTTATTGTAATTTATTTTTTCTTGGTACTGGGCACTGAACCCATAGGAGCTTAACCACTGAGCAACATCCCCAGCTCTTTTTATTTTTTATTTTGAGACTAAGTTGTTTAGGGTTAGGGTTAGGGTCTAGTTGTTTAGGGTCTCGCTATGTTGTTGACAGGCTGGGCTGGAACTTGTGATCCTCCTGAGTTGCTGGGATTACAGGCATGTGCCACCACACCTGGAAAGTAATATTATTTCATTCTCTAAAATTAATAGCATTTTTGGTCTCACTTGCCATTTTTTTTTTAAGAGAGAGTGAGAGAGGACAGAGAGAATTTTTTTTAATATTTATTTTTTAGTTCTCAGCGGACACAACATCTTTGTTGGTATGTGGTGCTGAGGATCAAACCCGGGCCGCACGCACACCAGGCGAGTGCGCTACCGCTTGAGCCACATCCCCAGCCCCTCACTTGCCATTTTTAATTGTAACATTTATTTTAAGGATAGACAACACACTTCAGCTTTTGAAACCAGAATTCATAAAAACAAATTCTGGAATTCACTCCAGTTGAATTAACAAAACTCATATTTTGCCCATTGAATAAGCACGTGACTAAATGTTGACAACTGTCATTAATTTCTCCTCCTCAACTTCACTTTCACCCTTTTAATGTTCTTCTTCCTTGTGGACATAGCTTGCTTTTATGGTTCTCTTGCTTCTTCTGTGGCTATAGCAATCATTTCCAACGAGCCTTCTACCTTTCCAAGCTGTGTTCAGAGTAAAACTCTGAAAACACAAACACAATCATGAAATGTCCTGCTCAAATCCCTCCTAAGATTTCCATTAGTCTCAAAATAAAAATTAAATCCTACATATCAAATTAAAAATTAAATCCTATCATACACCACCCTACTGCCCAGTCACTGCCCTTTTTGACACCATCTTCCCACGCTCCAAAACTTCCTGCTACATCCCCAAGCCAAGACCTGGAGCCCCTGATACTGATCTTTCAGTCAAGACTTATTCTTTCTTCTGTCTCAAGACACTGTACAAACTACACTTTCTGGAAGATTCTTCATCCCTGTTTCCTACTCTTGTGGAGTTAGATGGATCCAACCAAACTTCCATATCTCTGCTGGAAAGACCATGTCTTCAAGGAACCGTCCTGGGACCTCTCAGGTCTTTCAGGTCTATGGTCTTGTAGCACTGACCATTGTTGTATGAGCACAGGTACACCAGTGTGATAATTTGGTTAACATCTGTCCCAATTACATGAGGACAAAGACTATGTCTGGTTTTGTTTATCCTTGTATCCCTAAAGCCTAGAGCAGTACCTAATATATCTTGTACATACTCATATTCTCTGAACAAAGGAATGAGTAAATAAGTAATAACGCTTTTCAAAAAAAAATCTGACATTTTAAGCATCCAGTTTTATCTTTGCAGCAAAAGTATTTGAGCAAATTTTGGAAATAGTTTTCATAGGAACCACCACTCTCTTTCTTTATGTGTTATCAGACATTAAAATGGAAGGTTAGGTCCAAAAATGTTATTAATTTTTCTAACTAAAAAAATCACAAATACTTTCCAATAACTACTTTGTTGTTTGTCTTGATGATTTTTTATAACATGCTCAATTTGTTTAATGAAATCGTCTTGACAGTCTTCAGAACTCAATGTATTTTTGTAAGTTTATATCATAATGTTAAAAACTATTCTAATCTCCTAAAATGTTTCTATCTCTTCTATATTATGTACTTTCTAATAAAATAATGATGTCCCTCACATTCATCTATAAGGATGAAAAATAAAAATAATAGAGTTCAAAATATCTATACTCTCATTCTGTTGAACTGTAATTCATGCTATTTCCACCTACAAACCTCCCTATCAAATATCTTATAATTACAGTTTTAGATTCTTCTCTGGACTTTGTTACCAAACTTTCATATCAATTATATCTTCATAGTACATTATTGTCTAGTATGGGCACAATAGGTTTCAATAGTTTTTATGCAGGAGGGAACAGCCACCTCAAGAGCAAGGCAGCAAACAAACTTTTTGAATGATGTTATTTGTCTATTTTCATGGTCATATTTAAATTTTGTTTGCATACATTTTTTTCCTATGGTGTTAAGCTAATCAATTTACACAGAAAGAATCTACAACTCATTGTTATGCTCACTATGGTTTGTTTCAAGATAAAATTGAAACTTGGTGGGGAGTATGGGACATATTAGCTACATAAAGACACTGAGGATTTGGGAAAATTTTAATCACCCTGAAGGATATTAACCTAATGACAGGAAAATTAACATGACACCACTTCTACTTTGCATGAGCATTTCCAACATACTGTTTCATCTGCACCATTTGTTCCAGGATGTCTAGGCAAAATCAGAACCTAATTGGCTCTAGAAGATTTGTTTCAGTCCAAACAATCCCAAGCAGCTGATAATAGATTCCTTTAAAATTTCCCCTTACCAATAAAAACTGTTCCTGATCTTAAGGACGTGATGAATTAGCTGATGTTTTAGTCAACGTTTTCCCTGCTGTGACCAAAGGACCTGAGAAAAAGTTTTAAGGAGGGAAAGTTTATTTGGCAGCTCATAGTTTCAGAAGTCTCAGTACATATTTGGCTGACTCCATTCCTTGGGGACTGAGGTAAGCAAGAAACATGGCAGAAGTGTGTGGTGAATGAAAGCAGCTCAAGACAAGGCACTATGTAAACAGGGTGTGTCCCCTCACCACAGGTAAAATATGTACCAAAGGCATGCCCCCAGGATCCCACCTCCTCCAGTCACACCCAACCTGCCTACAATTACCACTCAGTTAATCCTTCTCAGGGGATTAATTCACTGATTGGGTTAAGGCTCTCCCAACCCAATCATTTTATTTTTAAACTTTCTTGTGCTAACTCACACATGAGCTTGTGAGGGACATCACGTATCTAAACCATAATATTCTGCCCCTGGCCCACAAAAGCTCATGCTTATCTCACAATGCAAAATATATTTAGTCCATTTCCAAGAGTTCCCATAGTCTCAATAGTTCCAAAATTGCCCAAAAGTCCAATCCAAAGTCTCCTTTGAAACACAAGGCAAATACTTAGCATGAGCCCCTGTAAAACTCAAAAGCAACTTACAAATATCCAATATATAAAGGCACAGAACAAACCTTTCCATTCCAAAAGGAAGAAAGAGGGGCACAGAAAGAAGGGATGAGACCAAAGCCAGACTAAAATCAAATTGAACAAACAAGTCCTCCATGTCCAACATGTTCTCTCCAAAGGGATTATGTAGCTCTGCCCCTGCGGCCTTGCTGGATGCACCCATATTACCTCTCTGTTGGATTGTCTGTGCTCAATTCCTACAGGTTTTGTTGGTAAATGCTCCAGTACTGGCATTTTTAACCTCAGGGATCTCCATTTCAGTGTCAGCTTCCTCCTCATATTTCCATGCACTGCCCTTTCAAGGACAGCCCACAGGGACTTATACCCTGCTGCACTTTGCCTGGCCTCCCAAACCTTCATTTGAAATCTTGGTAGAATCCACTATAACCCCTCTAACTCCAGCGTCCTGCATTTCTGCAAAAGCAGCACTACATGGTTGTTGCCCAGATCTGCCACCATCTCCAGTAGCAGCCAAGCCACCAGGGACCATGGCTGCAGCATTCTCTGAGTACCTGGGTGGCTGAGCAACATTCTAGGTCAACATCCTAGGTCCCCCTATGCAAATAGGGTAATGCATTAGTTTCTGCTCAAAGTAATTTTTGCTTTTATACCCTCAAGCCTAAAATCGGTATATCTTACCAATACCTGAGATGCCCTCAAGCCATCTTTCCTATTGTCTCTGGGCAAAGTCATTAGTGGCTGAATGTCTTCTGGCCAAACTACAAGTTTTTCAATTCTTTCTGTTCCGCTTTCCTCTCTTGATTATCACAATAAACTTGCCTAAAAGAAACTAGTCATATCCCTACAACCTCCTGAATACTATGCTGCCCAAAAATTTCTTCCACCAGATTAAGAAGCCCATCACCTTTAAATCAGTTTTACAGAAAGTCTCAGGACATGGGCCAAATGTAGACAACTTCTTAGTCAGAACCTAACACAAATGACATTTAGTCCAATTTCCAAGCATCCTCCTTCTTTGAAATCTCATAAGCCCTATCTTTACTGTCCACAGTCCTGGTGACATTCTGGTCTCCTGAGCTCCCACCAGAATCACTCATTAAACTCTGCTTATAATAATCTGAAACTTTTCCAGCTAGCATCTCTAAATTTTTCAAAATTCCTCCCACAAATTACAAGAAGCTCCACACACTTCTAAACCACATGATCATGTTAGTCACAGTAATAGCCCCACTTCTCCGTACTAATTTCTGTTTTAGTTAGTTTTTTCACTCTTGTGACCAAAATAACTGAAAATATCAATCAGAGGAAAAGTTTATTTTGGGGCTCATGGTTTCAGATATCTTAGTGAATAGATGCCCAGCCCCTCTCCCCAGGGTTCAACATGAAGCAGAACATCATGGCAGAAGGTTGTGGCACAGAAAAATAGCTCAGGACATGATAATTAGGAAGCAGAGCAAGAGTCCTCTCTCCAGGGACAAAATGTGTACCCCTAAGCTAGGCTCCCAGTGAACCACTTTCTCCAGTCACATACTATTCAGTTACCACTCAGTTACCTTTCACAGGGGATCAATTAACTGATTGGGTTAAGGCTTTTATATCCCAATCATTTCTCCTCTAAACCTTTCTTGCATTATCTCACATGTGAGTTTTTGGGGGATACCTCATAGCTAATTCATAACAGCTAAGAAACACTTTTATTTCTATTTATAATAAAATATAAATTATAATTATAATTTAGAATTTGAAATTATTTTCAAGTTAGGTATAATTATTTTTAAATTTAACATATAAAATTTTAATTATAAGTATAAACAATTATAATTATATTATTTTTAAATTGCCTACCCCTCTTCTAAGTGCTTGACAAATGTCATCTCATTTTATCCTCATTACAAACCTTTGGGAAGGTATCATTTTATCCTCTTTCATAGAGAAAACAATTAAGACATGGAGAATTTAAGTTATGTTTGAGGTTATAGGGACACAGCTATCAGGTGGCAGAGCCAATCGTATTCCCCAGGACTTTGATCTCAGATTCTATTCTTCAAGCATTTTGTAAACGTGAGATGGGCCAAAGTACCAAAGGTAGCAGTTACAATGGCTCAGGTGCTGTGAGAGCATGGTGTGGTAGTGTCAGAGCCACAGTGCACACTGAAATGTCATCTGGCCCTTTGGTGTACCCAATACATCCCAGGTAGAGGAGAGCCTGTGCTCCAACAAGGGCAGATAGGTTGATCCACCCAGACTT
The DNA here is from genome assembly GCF_964194105.1 of Spermophilus citellus. Taxonomy (NCBI): domain Eukaryota; kingdom Metazoa; phylum Chordata; class Mammalia; order Rodentia; family Sciuridae; genus Spermophilus; species Spermophilus citellus. Next base: position 54,698,422 of record NC_138196.1, on the reverse strand, counting down.
CAATTTAAGGCCAGTGCTAGGCTATAAACTTCTTGAATGTCTGCAAACAACTAAAATGTACATTTTTAAAAGATATATTTCAAATCCACTTTCTAGAAACCTGGGATACCAGCTCAATGTCTGGAGTTTCCAAGTACCATCTGAATCCTAGGACCACAGAGTGCTAAAGCATTTCACTCCACCTCTCACTTGCTTTCCAATGCACGGTGGCTCCAACACGAATGCCTTTGAATCCCGTTTTCTTGGTGAAAAGATGATTTTATTTTTTTCCTTCAAATAAAGGAATACTGATCTGTGGGTATACATTGCCACATACCAGAGTTGAATTACTTTTCTCTGCTCAAGAAACCATTTCCAATTTCAGGATACTTCATCTATTCTCCCCCTACCCCTTGATATTTTTTAGAAAGCTCCCTTCATTTGGGTTCATGTATAGCAGTTTATTTACTGTACATCCACAGCATGTTTACAAAATAGCATTATTGGCACATAGCAGTCAGTCTTAAGGAGTATGAAAGTTATAAAATGAAAATACTGAAAATACATACATATATATATATAGAGAGAGAGAGATACATATGTGTATTATGTGTTTATATATACTGATAATATTTTACATTCAGGTTACTAGATTTGAATTAATTTTGTATCCAAATTAAGATATATATATATGTGTGTGTGTGTGTGTATACACACACACACACACACACACACAGAGAGGGAGAGAGAGAGAGATCACATCCCATTTCCAGTACCCACTATATGAAAAAATAAAATCATTTGGATTGATGTGAGAAATAAGACAAACAGAAATGATATTGTGACATGTATATAGTCATCTATACACAAATACACATATGTAAGATATGTGTACAGAAAGAGAGAGAGCCTGGAAGAACCAAGTATTGCTGATGGGATTGTAAGGGAAAAAAAAATACCAGGAAGTAACTTCATCCCTTCCACAAATTCTTGATCTTAGAGCCACCTTCACTTTTCTATCTGGTTCCTGGCACAATGCTTAAAAGAAAAAAATAAGTAAAAAGCATTCAGTAGATATTTGTTGAATAAATCCATACATGAAAGAATATAGGGAGAAAGGAAGAGAGGAAAAGAAGGAAGGGCTTAATCAAGCAATTGAATTATCCGGTCCAATCTCCACTGTCATCTATTTCTTTACTATTTTTCTGAGTCCTCATTTTCTTATGGGCCTCATTGACTTTTCAGTATTTCACAAAGCACATTCCTACCCTGGGTTATCTTAAGCTTTTATTTTCTCAACTCATTTCTTGGAAAATTCATGGGAGAATGAATTTCCCAACTAGGTCCAGGATAAACCTGTTCAGTCTCCCTGATTCCTACTTGATCTTTCATGTTCCTGTATTTTTAGCACCTCATCATCTTGCCCTAGTCCTTTTTTCAATTTCTCAAGTCCCCAGTTCCATCCACATCCATCTTAAAAATGACTCAAAGAAAATCCATCCCTCCTTTACAAGCCAAACTTCCCACCTACCCATGATCTTAACTGCCCCACCCCACTGCCTTTGCTCTGGTACATGCAGCCCTTTCCCTTTCCCGTTTTATTAGCATGCTCAGGATGATTCATCCACAAGGAACCAAAACCAAAATCACCACCAAAACACATTTACCTCTATTTTTTTATTTCCTCTTTTGGTCATGATCTAGAATTCCTCCATCTGTGGACTTCCTTTTTACCCTCTCTCTGTCCAAAATAAAAGTTTCGGAAGTTACAGGTGTTCTCAAAAGTCAAATCTCATGATATTCTAACCATTCTCATCCTTTTCAAGCCCCATGTAGCCTTTAGCACTATCAGCCTCTCCAGCACCTCCAACGTGGCTCCTTGGCTGGTTCCCTTCCCATGGCTCCCTATAGGACCGTCTACTGCCTCATTTTCATCCTGCAGCAACCTATATGTAATAGTTCCTCGGGCGTAGACACACTTTCCCTCATCCCTTGAGGAGTTACATGCCTCTCATGACTCCCAATCGTATAATTCAACATTTTCAACCAATACATCAGCCAGACATTGATCTGCCCTCTCTGCATATATTTTAAAGCACACACACACACACACACACACACACACACACACACACACACAAATGCACCAGGTTTCTGAAAAGCTGTTTTCTCCAAAGGACTCTTTTTCTGATAACTAACAATTATTTATTAGTCAACAAGGTTCAAACCTAAAAGTAATCAATCTCTGACTTCTTGTCTTTGCCTCCTACAAATCCTTCATAGGTTTTTGTTTGTTCTTATGTTTTTGTTGCTTGGTGTGGGGTTAGAAAGAGGGAAAGAAAAGAAATAGGGGGAACTGGACTCACTGTGGAACCCACTCCACAGAATCAAAATGCTAACCAATCAAGGGATTGGTTTATTCTAGCGTGACAGTGGTTTAAAATGACTAAATGACATGCAAAAATTGGGAACACAGGCATTTTTTTTTCTTCAACATTACCAGAGGGGCTGGGGTTGTGGCTCAGTGGTAGAGTGCTCGCCTGGCACACGTGAGACACTGGGTTCAAACCTCAGCATCACATAAAAATTAAATAAAGATATTTTTAAAAAATTATCAGAAACAAATATTTGTAAGTCCACACAATAGCACATATAACACTGGGTTCTGGGATCACCATGTTACATCAGGTGTCTCCAATCCTTAACCAAATTCACATAAAGTGTGACTGCAATTAGTCTCATTGCTTAGGTAGCCAACAAATGCTCTTTCTGTGATTAAGACTCTTTTCTGTTTAGTTGTTATAATGCAGTTTTTAATTTCTAAAGAGTTTCAAAACTTAACTTATTTGTATGAAACATCCCATCAAAATTTCTTCCAGTTTATATTGTTTTATTTATTTTATTCTAGATCTCGTGCTTCCCTGACAAAGTGATTTAGAATTTCTGCGCAAGCAAGGCAAGTGAAGACCTCTTTTCAAAAGAAAAGGTAAGTCCCTGGGACTGAAACGTCTCTAGGCATGAAAACTTCTTAAAATATCCAGCTTGTTTGTCTTGATGAAGTCACTTGGCTAAGCTGCAGTTTACCTAGCAGTCTATCATTTATGCTACTTGCTTCTGTGAATTAGCTATAGGTAAGGATTCCAAGAGTGTAACTGATCTGATTGTCATACTATTTTTGATCACATGAAAGCAATGACATTTCTACAGACTTTTTTTTTCCCTAGAAAATTAGATGAAGGAGGAAATTCTAAAATATAGAATTTCTGCTTTTAACCAGACAGAATTTGCAGTATAAAGTAGGCCAAGCACAATGGATTAGAGTATGTGTTTCTCCCTCTTCGGAAGTGATTTGTGGGGGAGCTCTCTTGTTCTCTGGAAGTCTTAATCCTTTCTGAGCAGCACTTACATGGCAACCTTAGAGAATTAAACTTGTACCTGGTTATTTTTTTTTCCCTTCTTCTGGATATAGCTCAGTGCGTTTTCTCAATGGTAACCATGGTCTAGTGATTTAAAGCTTTTGAACCTTGTGAACAGATTCATTTAAAACCATATTCTGAAGGGTTTCCACAAAATGGAAAATGTCTTCTACCAGGAAACTACAAAAGAATTTACAACAGAAAATCTGATAAGTGTTCACTGAGGATGTGTTTACAGTAGTATCTAGAGTAAATCATTCAAAACGTTCCTGATCATTGGAGTACAGCTGCAATTTTCCTTGCCTTCTCCTGATTGTTTTTTTCTTTTAAATACAGTAAATATTTCAAATTTAGTAAAAATTCCCAAGAGGGAAAGGTCTTTCTAAAATATGAAATCATAAAAAAAATGCCAGTAGGTAGGAATAGTAACATTTTTACATCCGAAAAATTGAGTTAGTTGAGCAGATTTCTTTTTGATGCTATTCATTCAAAGACAACATTTTGGTTAACAAAAAATCCTTGCAGAAGTTGAGGAGGCATGCCTACATCCTCAGATCCTGTGGCAATCACTGTGGTTTTGTCACTGATACTGATATTATTTTACATTCAGGTTACTAGATTTGAATTAATTTTGTATTCAAAACAAGTGATCATTGTTTATGTCTGAAGTTGACACAGATGCAATACTTGCAAGAAGAGGTTTTTCGCCTTTCTTCTTACCAAAAAGAGAAGATTTGAAGTTTTGTTGTTATTGCTGTTGTTATTTTAAGAATAAAATGGTTGTTTATTTGTTACATACAATAAGAGCAACTGCTGTTGTTTTTCTTTTAATATTGCTCTCAGGCACTGATTTTTACTTTTCCCCTAAGGGCATCTCAGAGAAAAGTGATAAGAGAGTCCTTTAATAAGCGCTCTTCCCTGCATATGTGCACATTCATATGAGTAATTAATCAAAACTAAAATAAAGCTCTGTAATGAATGGCTGAGTTATGGGCCATCTCCTGCATGCAGGGTCTCTCTCTTCCCTGGATCTCAATTTAGGTAATGGTGAGATTTTTCCATCAAGATAAAACGGTTAATACAACGTACATTTTAATAATTTAAACCTCCTCACTAACTGTTCTTTTAAGATCTTCTGTAAGATTTTTAGCATTATATTTTTGCATACTGAATATGGAATAAAGACACTACAAATGTATGTGTAATATATATATATTTCCATATACCCTGAGGAAGTGATTCATCTAAGTTGCTTTACTGATTTTTCCTCAAAGCCTCCTCCTGGCTTTTCATTCAAATATAAGTAGCAACAAATCACACTGTGAAAGAATTATCTATAATATAGATTGTAGTTGAATAATAAGTTAAAATAATTTTTGGGATAAATTAGCATTGAACTATTCCAAAAATTAGGAGAACAGCCTTTCTTATTAGTAATGAGAGTCAGGCACTCTAAGCTGAAATGTTATCACCTGTGTGTTTCCTGCTATAAAATTATAACTCGATATTCAGTGCAAAGGCGATACTTGATTCTTTTGAAGCCCATTGTTGATGAAATTCCTTTGGGTCTCTGGCATTTCACCTCAGAAAAAGCACTGCCCAGGAATGCCACTGTAATAAAATATGTCAAACTCCCCTGTCTTTTAAGTACCCTCTCTTCAAATCCTTCTCTTGTCAATTCATGAAAACCACTCTTCCCATACTGGGAGGTTCTCTAGGACAAGCGTCTAGTCTGTAATAGCTAATATAAAAACTTGAATGTTTTAGTGCTCCTCTGAGATGCACATGGAAGGATAACTTTTCATATGCTGTGATGTAGGTCGGCTGCTGCCTGTTCAAGACACGAATAAATAACCATTTATATTGATGAGGAAACAAAAGATAATATCCACATACTTCTAAACTCTTCCTAAATCAGGCCGGACAACCAAATACCTTCCAACCTAGGGAAAAAAAAGAAAAAGAAAGAAAGAGAACATTTTTTTAAAGATTCTCTATACTATATCATTTAGGAAGATTTCTAGACTTTATCTGTTCTGATTTAGACCAGCTACAGTAATGTTTATCATGCATATGCTTCAGCTAAAATTCCTCAATTTGATGCTAAATACACTTTTTTATTTCCTACAGTTACTCTGAAATTTTAAATAAGTCTAATTCTCAGAAACATTTTCTAAATTAAAGAATTATAGCCAGGCATGGTGGCACACACCTGTAGTCCCAGTGGTTTGGGAGGCTGAGACAGGAAGACGGTCAGTTCAAAGCTAGTCTCAACAACTTAGTGAGGCCCTAAGTAACTCAGCATGACTCTGTCTCTAAATAAAATATAAAAAGGGCTGGGGATGTGGTTTAATGTTTAAGTGTCCCTGGGTTCAATCCCCAGTTTAAAAAAATGATAAAATGTTTTGATAAAATGGGACTATGAACTAAACATAATTTCCAATGCATAGAATCCTGCTATAGTTGAAAAGTCAATGGAAAGAATAGAAAACATAAAATGTTATATGGTCTGTCTTAGAAACAAAGAAAAGAAATATCATAAATAATTGAAATTCACAGATAAGCCAAGGCTATCATTTTTAGTCAGTTAGCTCCACCTGTTTCCAGGCTCTTACAAAATTGAACACACAATTGCAAAACCATTGGCTTGAATAAAACTGCTTTTTTTTCCCTGCGATATTGTCCCCCCCCCCAAAAAAAGGAAAAGGGAATACAAAGAAACCACCCAATGACCCTAATATTCCCTCCCTTTCTAAACTGGGATTGGAAGATGCTGATTATATTTAGTGGATAATCAAAGAACTGGATGAGATGAAAGAAACAGCGTAAATTAACCATGTCAGAAAACATGGTAAGCCACTCTGATGATTATAAGTCACTCTGTTTGTTGTCTTGTAGAACAAAAATCAGAATGGCTGACTACAGATTTTACTTTTCATCTAGATGCCGTGGTATTTTGCAGACACAGCATTTGGTTCAGGGGGAACATTGGAGTTTTAAATTTGTGTGACACTGTGGTAATTTTTCACTGTGCTTCTTATTTTGTCTCTCCTAAATGATCAGTGTTACCACTAAGTGTGGGCATGAGCAGTGTGGCATCTGCAAGTTAGATAAGAAAAAATGTAACACTAGGAAGCTTCTAGTCTGGTGTTAAGAGTCTTGAGGAATCCAAGGGGGAAGAGTTCAGGCTGATGAGAAGGCTTTGATGGGTAAAATATGCATCTGACTTAGTAGGTGGAGATGGCTCCACAGGATGTCTGTGACTGTCTTGTGTCTAGCCCACTGTGGCACTGGCCCCAAATTGAAAAGACAAGAAAAATAATTAAGAATTTTCTTGCTGAAGTATTTAACCTTTAAGGAAATAGAAAAGAAAGACAGAAATTTAGGGGAAAGAAGCCTATTAAAATTTAATGGCAATTGGGCTGGGGCTATAGCTCAGCGGTGGAGCATTTGCCTTGCATGTGTGAGGTACTGGGTTAGATCGATCCTCGGCACCACATAAAAATAAAGAAAGAAAGAATATGTGGGACATTATGTCTAAAAAAAAATTAATGGCAATTTACTCTCATTGGAAAGTTGTAGAGTGAGCAAAATGGATTTGTTTGGGCTGTCCCAAAGGTGAAGTAATTTCAAAAGTAACTATTTAATGCAGAAGGGTCATAGACAAACTCACTTTGAAACATGTTTAACAAACACCATTCTCAGGGCTAAGGCCACAGAGTTCAGTGGTAAAGCACTTACCTAGCGTGTGTGAGGCCCTGGGTTCAGTACCCATATCACCACAAAGAAAAAAGAAAGAACTCATCATTCTGAATTTCATCATTTCTGGTTAGTCAGATACAAAGCACTCACAGAGTTTCAAAATCACAACGTGATTTTTCTTGGACCTAGACAGGAACCATACTGTAAAATGATATAACAAGTAGCTTTCTGTGCAGGTTCATGTTCTGGTACTTGGTGATAAGTTTCCACATAGGCAGATTTGTACAGATGGAAAGTGAGATCCTCGCGGAAAACCATGGGTCGTCTGTAACTACACTGAAGCTGTATCCCTGCTCTCCTCTTGTCCCAGTGTCTTCTGTCTCTAAAGTCTTAGCTCCATGGGATCCTAATTGTCCTCTGTACTGAGGCAAGAGGCAAGGCCACTGTGGAAACACATCACCTGGAATAAAGGGATGACTCTAAGACTTGCCACTTGTATTCCAAAACCAAATCACTCACTTCACAGCCTGTGGCCCAAATCACTGATAACTACCTAGGAAATTAGCCGGTAAAAGGCCATTATTAGAGAATAGCTGGGAGATGGGTAAAGCAAGATGAATAAAAGCAGGAATCAGAGGAAATATTTCCTCACAGATCAAATGGAACGTTTTTAAAAATAAGTAGTACCCTTTTGCCTTCAGTTTTCCAATCAATAAAAGAGTAAATAAATACAATGCTACATAGTGTGCCGTTTGAAGTAATGAAGATAGCACAGGCCTTGGGACTGACTACTAGGTTTGCATTCTTTGTTTTTTGTTTATTTTGTTGTTGTTGTTGTTTGGTACCAGAGATTAAACCCAGGGATACCTAACCAATGAGCCACATCCCCAGCCCTTTTTTATATTTTATTTAGAGACAAGGTCTTGCTAAGTTGCTCAAGGCCTAGCTGAGTTGCTAATGCTGGCTTTGAACTCCTCCTGCTGAGAGTCTCCTAAGCCGCTGGGATTACAGTGTTGCTCCACCGCACCCAGCTCAAATTCACATTATTAGTTCATCACTTTTTAATTCTGACAATTTGTTAATTCATTTGTCTACATCTCACTTTCTTAACCTGTAAAATGGGAATGATATAATATTTCGTGAGTACAAAATTTAATTAATATACTAACCTAGGTATTAATATTGAATGAGTTGTGCATTTTAAAGGTGACTGCATGCACAATTCACAACAAATTGTTCCTATTTTATTTAGGATAATTATTTCCCAAGAATCTCATACTTTCCATTTCTAAGATGTTTGGAATAGATGTACATATTGTCAGTGTTCTTGTATTCACTCATATTTCATTGAATGAGAAAGGATAAAATTCCCAATTTGGTGGGTGAAAAAACAAATAGAAATAGGCAATGCCAGGATTTTTTTTTAAATATAGCAGCCACAATATAAACAAGCTATATTCTACCTCTCTGGTCACATTGCAATGAGAAGATTTAGGGATACACAATGAAGGTTGAAGGTTTTAACTCCAGGAAATGTAGCCAATTTCTAGCTTTCTTTCAAAATCATCTTTCTTGTCAGGTTCTGAATAAAAACTTCTGCTTTAGGGAAGATTACCAGAGGTAAATAAGTATGATAAATAGGCAGGTTGGAATGGATAGCAAAAGCTGAGCTTCCACAGCTAGCATCAAAGAATTCCACTACTAAAAACACTGAGGATTCTTTATGCTGCTTTTTCCCTGGCATTAGCACAATACTATGGGTCAAGTGCATGGTAAGAGCTCCATAGTATGTTGAATGTGTGAATACATGGTAGGTAAATGGCCCATTTTCCTTGGAAGTATTCCAAAAGGTGTTATCTATTCTAGGAGACAGAGATGGCTTCTAATAACCAATACTGATATTCTTAACCCCGTGTGGAGGTGGAAACTCAGAACTCTTTGACCTTGACTATTGTGGATTTCAACATTGTGTTAATACACTATCAACATCCTCCACCTCTATTCATTGGCCTTGTGCATCTCTAGACTGAGCCTGATTAGAATAAGGATGTTTCAAGACCTTCTGTTCCAAACCCCTTATAATTGCCATGTTCTTAACAAAATACAGTATTCCATAGATGGTTTATTTTTTGCTTTGTGAACCTGATCATATAAGAAATGCCATAGCAAATGAGCTCAGTGATCCAGGTAGGTAAGTCTGTTTTCAGCAGTGGCCCCAAAGAATAGTCTTTGAGAGATTGTGGTTTCTATGTAGATATTATGTAAGTGAACTTCTCCAACATCTCCTAATAGTTCACCAACAATCTCTCATATGAGAACTCATTTAATCATTTTGAATATTATAAACTAAAAATAAATTTCCACCAACCCTCCCTAAATTTTAGCAAAGTTCCTTACTAAACAAAGAAATTCCAGCATTCAAATGATGATGAATACTAAACTCTGATAAAAAAAAAAAAAACAATTAGCTAGAAAGGGACTGTGATCCAATACAAGGCATTTTTAATCAGCACTAGACATACAGGTGAATTTCTAAGTAAAACATTAATTTCATAGATTTCAATCTACCTCTATTCCTTTTATTCTCTTTTCTCATTCCCCAAGAATGTGTTTTTTTTTTTTTTTCGTTTACAGATTTTGTGATGTTTGCTTTATCCAAACACAGAGATATCACCAGAGAATCACCCTCCTGGTTGATTTGTAACATCTAGATGAAGCTAATAATGATAAATTGTTCCACCACAGCAAATTTTTAGAAGACTCAGGTGTTAAAAAAAAAATTCAATTTGTGAACATAACAAAGCTCAGTTGAATTAACAAAGGCGACTTCAATTGAATAGCATGTGCAGGGTAAAAGATATTTTTTGTACCTCCATAAAGGAAACTTTTTTTTCTTTTTACACATACATCATTCAAGTACCAGGGGGAAAAATATCCCTCTCAGGCACTGTTTATTGAAAAATTTCATGAGAGCCAATCTCCCTTTTCCAGCAGAGCATCAACCTACCTTTCTAAAAGGGGAGCAGATGATGCTTTTGAAAATACTGCCTGCATGTTGCAACACATTTATTTAAAAATGCTGTTTCTATTATGCTTGAACACTCAGAGTAAAACCTTGTCATAAATGGTGTTATCACCAGGAATGGCAAGTTGTTTTCATGCAAGAAGTTCAAAATCTCCTCTGATGTGGTCAATTAAGGGAGCTTTATATAACTCCTTAGGACCAACTGAGGGTACATTTTGTTGTCATTTTTTTTTTTTTATAGTTGGGTTCTCATATCCTTCTGACCTACATAGCATGGGGGGGTCAGCCATCAGCTGGCACTTCTCAGAGTTGTTCAAGGAGAGACTGGCAATTTGTGTGCTGGTTTCTGTGTGCGTCTATTTATATGTTCAGCTATAGATCGACCTATCATCCTTTCTCTCTGTTCCATTACTTACCATTGACACACTTCATGAACAAAAGTTCTTTGGTGTGAACATGATCTTAGAGTAGATTTATACAAAGTGCAATAGTCCTTTATCCGAAGATCGAGGTGTGCAAAGAAAACCCTGGCTCGGTACTCCCTCCTCTGTGTCAGATTTTGACCTCAAGACCTATCTTAGTGCAGTTTGTAGCTGGTTTGAAGAGTTCCTTTCCTCTATCCTGGAAAGGGACAGTGGGAGGTGGGCGGAGAAAGCACTCTGGCTATTCTTCTCTTCAGAGTGGTCAGCAACCTAGTGTCGCTTCCTGGGACCTCTACTCCCATTCAAACACCACCCATTAGTTTCAGCTGTAAAGTTCAGTGTGCAAAGCACTAAGGGATAATGTCTCACTTACATGAGCCATATTCTTGCTCCTTATTGATTTTTAAGATCACAATTACATTAAATGCCAAACTTGAAAATCAAGGCAAAGTGGCACTCAAGAAGAAATCTGATTACTATTTAAGAGGAAAAGGAAAATCTAAGAAGGTTTTGAGTGCCAGAAATAGATCATTGCATTGTAGACAGTTTAAATGGTGTTTATCTTTAATATGTGTGGTATCTGTTATTATACATGGATATCTCTTGATAAATAGCATGTTTAGATCAAGGAACAATAAAGAACTTGGTGTTGGCTCTTTTGAAAATGTTAAAAACTCCGTGGAAAGTACAAGCTTTGTATGGCTTGTGTTTTTTTTTTTTTAAAAAAAATGGTTTAGAGGAGAAATTCAGTCTTCAAAGGCAAGGGCACTTCCTTAAGTGTGTATTTATTTAATTTGTGTGGCATTGTGGTAGGCCCTTAGAGTAATACAGAAGATGAATCAAACATGCATTCAACCCACAAAGAGCACTCGTTCAGTTAAGAGAAGAAAGTCATAAACAAAACATATCAAATAAAGTGATTCGTGATACAGCAGAGGGCCACTTGACTTTCGGTGACAACTAAGGAGAGGAAGGAGACTAGTGAAGGATTTCTTAAAGAAAATTCTGTTGTTTAAACCATTGTCATGAGGATGTTCAAATGGTCTCCAGAAATCACCTTCAGCCACAAGAGATTACAGAGGCTGATAGGGAGGTGTAAAATGTCCACATCCCATTGAAAGTGTTAAGTTCATGCCTGCTTTGTGTATGCCAATTAGTGGGGCAGAAGGAGGACGTACTGGGTCAGAGTTAAAAGCAAATAAAACTTTACTTTCTTTTTTCTTTTTTTTCCCAGTTCTGGGCAGTATTTCCCCTTTCTTAAAAAACATCATTTGTTCACTTAAATATTTCCCAGGCTCCTACTTCTAAGGAACAAATGGGGTGTTTAGGATTTTAGTAAGATCACCCTGTATAAAACCATTAGGTAGTTCAAGATTATAGAAGTTTGAATGTTTTGACTACATACGATTATTGTAGTATACAATTACCCAGTTACCTTGTGAGAAAATCAGATCAGATCAGAGAAAAAGTACCAAGGCCTACCCCAAAGTGCTGTCCTCATTTATTCACTAAGGTCAGTGTTATCAACAGGGAGCGACTTTGCCACTGCGGGACATTTGGCATTATCAGGATACTGTTTTGTTTGTCCCCATTTGGGGATGGGTGCAACTAGTCTCCAGTGGGGAGAGGCCAAAGATGCCACGGAACACCTTAACATGCCAAAGACAACCCACCACATTGAAGACTCTCGCAAAGCCAAAAGGCCAAGGTTGAAAATCCTGGCCTAGGTTTATAGTCCTCCTTCACCCACCAGTTGTGAGCCCCAGAAATAATGAAGATTGCCTGGAGAGGCCTGATATTCATACACCCCCATGAACGAACAGGTACCTCAGCTATATATTCAAAGAACCCAGCTAGACTTTGGTCATGTCATCAGAAGCAAGAGCACAAGGCCAAGGAGGCAGGAGTGAGAAGGAACAGACATACCCAGAATACAGCTTCTTCTGGGCACAGAAGTGTGCAAGCAGAGGTCCTAGTCAACAGACTGAAATGGGCTTCCAGGCAAGAGAGGCCAGCAGTGGAGTTACATCCAGAGGCCTCACTTCTCAAGGGCCAACTGAGCTATTGAAAGCTAGCCACAACTCCTATCTGTTCACTGGCAGCAAGAATTTACCCTTTCTTCCCATTTTTTTTTTTGTTCCCTCACCTTAGGGCTTTTTGTTTGGACCTCAACTCAGAGCTGCTCATTCATCCTTACTCCAAGTCTCCATAACACCATTCTCCCCCACCCTGCTCAGCCTGCCCCAGCTGGGTACTCCCACTGGGCTACATGGTCACAGCAGATGGAAAATGGTGATGGACGAACCTGTTCTTTTTTTTTTTTACTTTTTTTTTCCTATTTGTTCTTTTAGATAGATATGACAGTAGAATGTATTTTGATGTATGATGCAAACATGGAGTCTGACTTCCCATTCTTGTGGTTGCACATGACATGGAGGTACACTGGTGGTGCATTCATATGTGAATATAGGAAAGTTATATCTGATTCATTCTACTGATTTTCCCATTCTCATCTCCCCTCCCTTCCTTTCATTCCCCTTTGTCTAATCCAATGAACTTCTGTTCCCCTCTCCATCCTTATTTTGTGTTAGTATCTGCATGTCAGAACATTTGGCCTTGGGTTTTTTAGGGATTGGCTTATTTCACTTAGCATGATAGGAAGAACTTGTTCTTATAGCCCAGGGGGTACTGGGAACAATGTGTTTCTATAAACCAAGGGTGGGAATATGAACTCCTTTCTGCAAATAAATATTTTGATAGACAGGAATTAAACTCTGAGTTTGCAGTTTTGTAAAGTGTTCTAAAATTCTGATGAACTTTTGTGTTTGTTTATTTCTTTGTATTTTAGATCTCAGAGACCCAATTTAAAGTTGGCAGTTCAGTAGTATTTTTTATGACCCAATGATATGTAACTCTTCTAGGGAACTCCAGGCAGCTTTGTTGGCTCCCCTAGGAACCTGAAATAATCTATGCTAAAAGGAATTTGCAGTTGGGAGACATAGTCTCCATCCATCCATTATCCCATTTGTTTCTCACATGAGCCCAGGAAGGTTGGAGCTCTTGGAGTACATTTGCTTAGCATTTGGTGGGTGCACAATAAATAGTTGATAAATTAACAAATGCCCAAGTATTTTGAAATGGGAAAAAAATTCCCATTGTTAAAACAGCTTTGTGCATTGAAACATGGTTTCTTGGGGACAGATCTAGGGCCTTGGGTAACTGGCTGCTCACTCAGGGCTTTCCTACTGCCTCTCTAGGTTTTTCTGGACTAGGATAGACACACAGCCCTGGGAGTCCACCATGGCACTAAACTAGTCTCTGGATCCCAGAGTGGCCGCTCATTTCATAGAGTGAGCTGTTTAGGGCCTAAGCACTTAGGCACTGCCTTATTCCCTTGTACATCTTCAAGTAGGGCAGTCACCCAGAACAGTTCCATCAGAGACAGTGCTCTCCTACTCTGTAAAGCAGAGAACCCTGCCTTTGATTTATTTTGTATTTCACCACAGGGCTGAGCATACCCTAGAGGCATTTAATCTGTTGACTTGAATTGATCTCCGATGCTGGGCTTGGCCTGATGTGAACCTTCACACTGTAGGACTCAGCAAGTCATTGGAACTCATTTTGCTTTAAATCCAAGGCCCCTGATGGTTCCAACCAACTTTCTCTGAGGTCCACGGGTCTGGTCAAAAGATCATAGCTTTGACACAAGATGCAGTTAAAGCAAAGACATGCTCTTCCAAGTCTGTAGGTTGAAGATAAACAGAGGTGGCAATAATGTCAATCTCCTCCTCAAAAAATATCATTTACTCAAATAATAGTGTAAATTTTGGTCCTAATTTACCTTTGTAAACTTATTCTTCATTGCTCATTTACATCATCTATGTGGTCCAGCCAAGCTGAACCGTTTCCTCCTGGCAAGAATGGCCTCTCCCTTCTGTCCTTCTGCCCACTGCCCATCTCCCTATAACCCAACACATCTGATTCATTCACTCTCTTGTTCAGCAAATATTGATTATGCATCTACTAAGTGTCAGACAGTATGCTCAGTGCTTGGAATACAGAGATAAGAAAGAATCTGCAAGTCATCTGAGGAGCTTAATTTCTTTACCAACTGTTTACATGAAACAAATTGATGAAATAGTTATCAAGTGTGATGTCTCGTTAGTAGAGAAATTAATAGCATCCTATGATAAACTAACAGGAGAATCATACTTGGAAGGTGAGGTCTTGGGAGACTCCCTAGAGAGATCTCACTCAGGCTGAGCACTAAAGTTGGAGGAAGAACATTCCAGCATGAGGAACAGCCAACGTGACTTGAGACAGGAAAACTCCTCCAGCAAGCCTGCTTCCGTGATGCTTTTTCTCATCACATCACCAACCTACCCATGTGACCCCAGTCAGGAATAACCATGTTCCTTCCCTTCCATGCACCTTATTGGTTCCTCTTGTGATATGTCTCACTCTCTCCGCCTCCGAATAAGGTCATTTATCTCTCCTTGCTTGAGGGTCCTGTGCATATCACAGTCACTTTTGGCAGTGATTACTCAAGACAGTGGTGACCCTTGGCTCTTTCTGTCAATTTCTCCAAACTACCGCCCTTTGAAAGGTAGATCAATAGGATGGACTCTCAGGTCAAGCAGAGACAGGACAGCTTTCCTTATGGAAGTAGCAAGTTAATATTCCTTCCAACAGGCAGCAGTGCCAACTGTCTGATCATTTTTTCAGATGTTTTTGCTAGAGAAATGACACAACTCCAGGGCATCTTGAGAATTAAAAATGATGTGTCTTACTAGACCCTGTGGTGCACTAGCAGTTCAGGAGGTTGAGGTGGGAGGATCTCAAGTACAAGGCCAGGCCAGGAAACTTAGTGGGACCCTGTCTCAAAATAAAAAATAAAAATTGCTGGAGATGTAGCTCAGTAGTAGAGCACCCCTGGGTTCAATGCCCAGTACTGCAAAAAAAAAAAAAGAAAGAAAAAGAAAGAAAGAAACAGAAAATGATAGGCTGTTATCACAGGGATATAGTCTAGAGGTGGCTGTGCAGGAGCTATCAACCATATGACTTAGATTGGAATGCCAAATGGGACATGTGTCATACTTAAAAATAAATATATATGATATGAAAGCAGTAAGTGTTAGAGAAAGGGGTATAATTATATAAAACAGGGCTGGGATATAGCTCAGTTGGTAGAGTGCTTGCTTCACATGCACAAGGCCCTGGATTCAATCCTCAGCACCAAAAAAAAAAAAATGCTGTTTATATAAAACAACTCATGATCAGCATAAGGAAACTGTCTTGGGAAGTAAATTAAAGTCACTGGTAAATAAGGGTTAAAAATCAAAGCACAAAAAAAAATGGTTTTGTGGAAGAACAGTGTTCTGCAATTGTCCTATTATGATATTGAATTCTGCTTGAATAAATTAGGACTGGTGTTCTCTTGTTTAGCTGTCATTAAAGAACTCAGTGGTAAATGTCAGTATCCCTACTAAGACCCCACTGAGTGTCATGAAATTCTCCAAAAACCTCTCTAACCAAATTTATAAGCTCTGCATGTTTGACCATCTTAATATGTGAAACTGACTGAGAGATCTAAGACTAACTGTACACAGCTCAATTCCAATTTGTTTGTTTTTTAACAATGTCTTTGAAATGTTATACATTATGTCACGTTACAATTTGATGGAAAATGACTTCCTGTGTCCAACAAGAAATACATTTTTAAGAAACATGGCAACTACACTGTTATTTTCCTTGCTGTTTTCAATGGCAGTCATTTTGCCACATCCTCTTTCTTCAGAATTATCAGCAAAAGAATTCACTCCTGCTAAAGACGGTGGCTTAGAAGAGCGACCTTCTTATCTGTCCATTTCCAAAGAGCAAACTAAAACACTTTGTATTTTACCTAGGATATGTCACCTTTAAAAAGACTCCAGCATCATGAGTTCCATGAATGATATTGGAAAGTTTGCAAGTTTTCATTTCAAGAAGGGGAAATTGTCCCATTTGGAGCTTAAGGCAGAGAGCTACATGCCATATTCTCTGAAAACAGCCAATGTCCTTCAGTACAGTTTATCTGTGGTCTGCCTTGGTGTTGTCCACAGCTAACACTTAATAGTACAGAGCAGTCCTTCAAGGAGCAAAGAAACATTCATTCAACACAATCAGTAAAGGGAGAGTAAGAGGGAGGTGATGGGGGTCATGGGGTCGGGGGTAATATAGGAGCTGGGGAAGAAGAAGAAGAATTCTTATAAAAGTTTGGTGATATCTAAAACAGAGTTAGGGGTCCTGGCGGGATTCCTCCCCCTTTTAACAACAAAGTGCAGAGTGAAAGAATATGCTCAGCTTACTTTGTCTTCCTATTTCGTTTGATCTGAAAGAACAATCAGAGACGGCTGATTTCTGAAGACTGTTCAGAATAGAGAGATGGCGGATGCCCCCAGTCATAGCCATCATTGTCAATAGGAGGCATCCCAGATACTGACACCAGCACCTGGAAACGCTCAGATGCTCCACACTTCATCTTTCATTTCAAAATCTACCGCTGGGAATTCTCTTTGTACAATGCATTGGATGATAAGTGTTTAGAGGAAGACCGGATCCTGAAGGAGATTAAAGCGTGGACCCTCAGGCACTAAAAATGAATGCTGGAGGATTCAGATATTTTAAGGTTAAAGCAGAGATGTTGCTGAGAAAAGCAGAGATGGACACCGAGACATGGAGAGAAAACTGAAATTGAGAGAGGCCGCATAAAAGAAAGAAAATTGTCTCTACCTAGACCCAAACCTCTCATTTGACCTCTGGTTGGTCATGTGGGTCCCTCTCTACCTGCACACCAACTAGCCTCATTAAGTAATCAGACAGTTTGGCATAATGTTCAAAATAATGAGAAGGACTCTTTACCACAAAGGAATCTAAGACAAGTTCAAAATCCCCTTGGAGGATTTCTGCCAAGAAATTTAGCACCTTTGTATCCTAGATAAAGGCCTCAAGTTTTAAGGGATGGAGGAGGTTAACTGTTTTTTTTAAAAAAATCAGTTTTTAAAGATATGGATGTCACTGTGTTAAATATCTAAAAGTCATCTTAACTAGAGTGCAGGATTGTATTGCAGGCATAGTAAAGTTAGAGAAAGGGTTATAAGAACTTGAGGTTTTTCTAATTCTTAATTTTGTGGGAAAGGAATACCTCTCAAAAATAATTTCCATGCACTTCTTAAACCATAAAATAGGGTGGATGTTTAGGTTGGTTGGTCAGTGTTTGTTTTAAAACAAGAATACAACTTCACTGGAATACATTTCATTTTATCTCCACATAGGGTGACTTCTGAGGCTATAGATGGTTGTATGGCTACCCATTTGTTGTATATGAGCATCAAGAGATATGATTTGTTTCTATCCTGAAGCTATCCACTGTCTCTGGGGACATGCGAAGTACACTTCTAGGAAATGTAAAACTTTGAAAAAGGTCAAAAAAACTAATATTTGGGGTTCCTATTTTTTACCCTATATTTTTTCACCCAACTTAGCAACTCGTTAAATATAGTTAATAAAATACAAGTTTAGTTTTTAGATTCTCGCCTGTGACACAGTGAAACTGGCCCCATAGATAAAAGAAAGTTCCTTAACCTTAAATATCAAGTTCATTAGCAAATGTGCTCTTGTGTCTTTTTATTTAAAGAAAGGGAAATAATAGTAAAAATGATAAGTACTTATAATACCTTTGCATATCTGTGATTTACCTCTTCAGTTGTATATAAACCTCTACAAAGTAAATCAGTGATTTTATCAAACTGATTTTTAGTTAGTTTTATTCCCTAAGAAATTATTTAAAGTTCCTCATCTGTGATTATTAAAATTTTCCCTACTACTTATGAAGGAAAACGTTTTAATCTTTGAAGAAATAAAATAATTGGTAAAGTGCTCTAGAGTATAATAAAAACAGATGAAAGAAATTTGAAATTAGTTTTTGCTATTTCTAAAGAAGCTAAAAATTTTGAGGACATAATCACAGCTCTTCCATGCTTTTTTTCTGGCAATATAGAGATGGTTAAGTGGAAAGAGACCAGAAATGGTACCAATAACAGCGGCCGGTGTCTGGGGGCAGGATTAAGAAGAAATAGACATAAAGACATGAGAAGTGTATGCAGGATGTTTGCTCACATCAGCAACAGGGACACAAAACTGTGGTCTGTTTTATAAACAAAACACCGCAGTCATCATGCTGCAGATACAATTTTAATCTGTATTCCAACAACTTATGATCCCCTTGATTTTCAACAACAATAAACTTTGATATACTTATTACTATATTAGCTTTAAGCTTTGCCTTGCCTTTATAAAAAAAATTGAATTGTTACTGTGTTTGAAAGGAACCCTATTTCTGAAAGAAAACCAAGGTCCAAATTTCTAATCAGTTTTTACCAAAATGCACATTCAAAATCGATTACCACATTCTTTTTTTGTGTGTGTGCCAACATAACTTTGAAATTTCAATAACATTTATAAAACAAGTATAAAGGTAATTTTGCATAAAATAGGAACAAAAGCTTTGATGTCCTTTTGGAAGAGAATCTCCACTAAAATGATAAGATACTGTATTTACATATACTCATTTCTTTTGAGAAAAATATCCCTAATATAAGGACTATGGTATTTTCCAAACACATTTCCACACACATACACAAACAGAAATATACATAAATCAGGGATGAGTTTTGAAATCCCATAAAGCTAAGAGAATGAATATTTCTTTTTTTGGCAGGGATTGAACTCAGGGGCACTCAACCACTGAGCCACATTCCCAGCCCTATTTTGTATTTCATTTAGGGACAGGGTCTCACTGAGTTAATTAGGGCTTTATTAAATTGCTGAGACTGGCTTTGAACTTGTGATCCTCCTGACTCAGCCTTCTGAGCTGCTGGAATTAGAGGCTTGCGCCACCACACAAGGCCCAAAAGAATATTTCTAATGTTAACTTGCAATAGAATTGAAATCACCAATGACTTGAAATATTATAGGCCACATACATCTAGAAATGAGGAAGTCTACATTGCTTGAACAGCCATGGGTGGGATTGTGATACTGAAATTCACTCAAGTTGGCTTTCTATTTGGAAGTCCAATAAATTTGTTATATATTTCTATATGTCACCTGGTTCAGATAGTTCAAGATTTAGTTCCCATTTGGTCTATGAGGTGAAACTTGCCAGATCAAGTTGCACAGGCATGATTCAGTAAAATTATCATTTTCAATGAAATTCCTACACTTGGGCTGTTCTGAGTTACTGGCCAGAACTTTTTCAAGGAAAACAGGGAACAATTTGAAATGGTGTTGGAGCTAAGTTTTTAGCCTTTGACTTACCTCGGCCACCCCTACTAGTTCCTTGCACAGATTTCAAATTACCACTGGTGGGGAAGTAGGTTCCAAATGAACAATTATGATGCAACGATGGAAAGTGGTCATATCAGTGGTGTATGCAAGACTTGTAGCTGGCACAGAAATAGTCTCAGGTTACTTGGCATCCACTCCATCTAAATGCTCAGTTTTCTATCTTCTTGTGCTTCGGGCATTAAAAAAAAAATCCTGAAAGTTATTTTTAATGTGTCTAAAATATGTGTATGTGTGTTTCTGGCTTATCACCTTAGACCTAGTTTTGTTTACCTCCCTACTGTACAAATAGATTCTATTATAATATGTGATGAATGAGAGTTTAATGGGCTTCTACCCTCCTCCAAATATTTTATAAAATGTTCCCTGAAATGTCTGTTTGCATTTACTGAGTAATTGGCATAGGGGAAATCAGTGGGGGACTGTCTTACCTCCTCCTGATATCTATTGTGATTCTTATAGTAAAAAATTAAAATTGAAAATTAAATATTTGATTGTTGGAGCTTTTTATTTTTTAGAAAATTACTAAAATCTGTACATACTCCAGGGTGAACATGTCAGGGGTTATCTTTTCAACCCACTTTATCAGTCCTCTCAGGATATATTTGATTTCATCTCTTAATATAGGCCAGACTTTCAGGATAACTTGCTTGTATGTGTTTCATATTTTGTGAAATATACATAACCTAAATAGTCACTTAAACTCAGTCTATTATAAGGCTATCTGAGTGCCTATAAAGAGGACAAGTCCAGTCCTTATAAAACAGATTTCTTTAAATTTGACATTCGTATAGAGAGGGTAAAGATATGGCCAATAGCATCCATGTCAAAATAGAATAAATATATCTATAAATATATATACATATATATTCTATTTTAGTTATAAAATCAGTCAATGAATCTCCATGATGATTCTTTGAGAATTATATTGATTTAGAGACTACCTTGTTTATTTTTCATGGGGTGACTAACATATCTATGCATATTATTATTGTTATATGTAAAGTTAGACTGTGTTGACAAATTTTGTAGTCTTTTTATGACAGGGCAGTATAAAAAAAAACAAAAAAAAAACCCTTTCTTTCCCAAAACTACCAAAGAAAGCATTGGGGTTAAATGACAGAGTTCCCCTAGCTATTTGTCTGTCACAGAGAACAGTAAATTGCAGCCTGTCTCAAGGTTGGTGTTTAGACACATTCTGAGATTAATGGTTTTGCATAGACACTTTGGACTCCAAGTGATTTCAAGATGAGCTCTATGGAGAATATCCTCTGATCTAAGCTAAACAGAAGGGCTTTGTGAAGTTTAGAATTATGAGCTCTACTAAGTTAAATTATAATGGTAAACAAACTATACTAATACTGAAAATTATAGAGCTTTCTCGATGTCTTTAAAAAATGAAGAAAGATTTTTAGCTAAATCCATATTGACTGACCCCCAGTCACTGTGTTATGCTTTTATAACACCAGATAAGAGAGGGGTTCTTTTGTTTTCTACTAAACTTTTTCAACAAAACTGTGCTTTTGTGAAGATGCAGATGCCCAAAGAAACTTTGATATGATAAATGAACAATCACAAAGAAAAAGTTAGTTAAGTAGCATGAGTCACATGAGAAAACACTTCTGCTACGAATGTGCTGATTCATTTATTTTCAATAACATCGGTTTATTTTTAGTGCTGCATTCTAGAATCTGATAGGTGTTCTTACAGCTGGTGAATTTGAAAACCTTAAAGGCAATAAACTGAATATTGAAATATGCAGAAGTCACACAAAGAAAAAGTGCACAGTAGTTCCTGCTTGCATTTTTTTAGCAATTATGCTGACTATTCCTGTAAATTAATTCCTCTATATGGACCTATCATGAAACTCATGAGAATAAGAGATTTCAAGTAACAGATTTACATACCATAATTTCTTTTCCCTTTAGTATCAATGTTGGTTCAAGTAAGCACTTAGATAAAAATAAGTTTTAGCACTTAATATTTCAAGCACATTAGTCATATGTTAAAATTAGGAATATTTTCCTAATGTTCAACCTGTTTATTTAAATGCTCCCAAGACATTGAAAAAGTACATTTAGTAAAATATTAAAGAGGTAAAATCTAATCTTATGAAGAATTTTAACGAACAAGTCTATATAACAATATCATTACCCTGGCAGGTAATCTATAAGAATTATTGAACAAATAATTATTGAACACCCATTGTGAACAAGATATAGTACTAGACAAGGTCAAAGATACAAATATTCGATATGGTCCCTACTCTCCTGAGTATTGTTATGGGATCAGCAGCATGGTGAGTAGAACTATTTCAAAGCTATGCCAACCACAGACAGAAAACCTTTGCTCTTTTATTTGAGTTTAGAAGACAATGCTTCCAACCCAGAGAGTTAGGAACATTTGTTAGGAAAAAGCAGAAACGAGTATAGAAAATCATTCTTGGGATTGGCATTAGATATAACCTGCAGGAACAGATGATATAAAGACAGGAGAGAAAAGGCAAGCTCAAGACTGATAGCTGAAAGTATGGGTTTGCGCACTTAGCGGACTGAGGTCCCAATCCTGACCCTGGCCTTCACTATTTATGTGTGTAATTTATCCTCTCTAGCCTCAGTCTTCTCTTTGGTATAATAACTTCCTTGTTGAACCCTGTGAAATTTAAATGAGATAATGTATTGTAAAGTAACTAGTATTACCAAACATCATTTCTTTTAAAGGTAGGGGGAAAAAATCTAATCTGACTTCACATAGTCTTGGAAAATGAGTCTAAAACATCATGAACCACCCTGAAAGCTAGACATAGACATTTGACCTTTTTGACCTCTTCCAGTAACCACCGGGGATCCACTCAGAATTTTTAAATAGAGATGAAGTGAGTCTGATGTAGGGTGTGGAAATAAAGATAAACAGGAATGTTTAGAAAACAAAATAGCATTTTGTTGACTTGGTTATATAGCTAACTCCCCACAAAAATCCTTCTACCCACTGAAGACTTTTTCTACTTATCACTTATATAGCTCTCCCCACAGAAAAATCAAAGCAGAGACCTTAATGGTACATCTTTGTTGAGACACCCTTCTGCAAAAGAGAATAAGGAGAGCTGAGCTCAGCTCCTCACACGTGTTTTTCCAGGAATTTTCTTTCAGGTTCCTTCCCTGGGTTTCTCCCTTTATCACACACAGCCCCAGTCCCTGTGAAACGAAATACAATAGGAAGATTCCGTGGCTGGGAGGAGGGTGAAGGAGGGTGCTGACCGCTTCCAAACCAGTTTTTGTTCCTGGCTAATTCACTGTGGCCTCAGAGGGAGGGCGAGCTTCGGCTCTGTCTGGAGGTACTAGGATTCCAGCCAATGCGCTTTGGGCTCCTGTTAATAGTGCTGCTATGAACATTTGTGTGCAAGTATTTGTTTGATTACCTGTTTTCAATTTTGAGATTATATACCTAGAAGTTGAATTGCTGGGTCATTTGGTAATTCTATGTTTGGTTTTGGAGGAAAAAAATAAACGGTTTTTCACAGCAGCTAGCAGCACTGTGTACTCCCACCCACAAGGGATTTCTCCACATCCACCCCAACCGTCTTTTCCCCTCATTTTTTTTTTATATTACAACTGTCCTACTGAGTATAAAGTGATTTCTCATTGTGCTTTTCCTTTGCATTTTCCTAATAATGGTTAATAGTATTTTTTACGTTCTTGTTGACCATCTGTAAATCTTCTATGGAGCAATATCTATTTGAGCCAATGCAAATGTTTTTATGTACACAGAATACTTAGCATACTGATAAGTTTTAATTTTTGCATATGGTAAAATTAAGATTCTAGGAAAAATATAAGCTTGGATACAGGGGAGTCACTTAGCAGAGCCCAGGCACACTTTTGAGTGACATCTCCTTTCACTGACCAAGCTGGGACCTACAAAGGGTGTCTGCTCTTAAAGCTTCCTTATCTCCCATCAGTACAAGTGTCCTTTCTCTCTTTCTCCCTCTGTGCTCCATCCTCTCTTCACATTTTCAGCCTTTCAGACCTGAATAGGAGAGAGGAAGATCTCCGTGTTGGCAGCCTGGCAGCACAGCTTTGAGAAACTTTTAGAGACATTGCTTATCTGGTCATTGTGGAGTGATGTTAAAATACAACTGCAGAAGCCAGATATGACATCTATGGTCAGGACACACCTTAGAGGAATGAAATGTTGACTAAAGGACAGGATTGTGCTGGCTTGCATCAAACATCAGCAGCCAAAATGAGTTTCTCCCAAAATCCCACTCAGGGTTCAGTGCATTTCAGTGAAGGTTACCAAGACATTATTGTATGTGTTAATGTGAGTTGGAGGCCCAAATAAAAAGCCAGCTTGGCACTGTCACCAACTCACAATATGTCTGACCAAGGTTTTAAGAGGCACAACCCAAAGCAATAATTAAAAGCTATTTTTCCTCACTACCTCAAACCCCAGCAGTTGCAAAAGATAAAGGAAACCCCAAGTGAGCTTTTAAGAGCTCTGAGTTACCTGAAGAAACCTAGTTCTGCCTCCTGAGATGGAGCCGACTCTCTATTGCTGGAGGAGTGGTGATTTCTCCAAGGCCCTTCAGATGTAGTGGGACTCCCTGCTCTGTTTAGGGACTAACCATTCCTGGTCTCCGCAGATTTTAATCTACTTACTTTGAAACATGTCTTAATTATGCTTAAAAAGTGGGTGTTACCATTAACTTGCAGTCTGATTTTTCTAAGTCTTTTTTGAAAAAATGGTCATTTTTTTTCTGTGCAGTTGTTACCATGATTTTAGCTGAAATCATTTACATTGTCTTAGTCCATAGTGCTTTCTTCCATGAAAGGGAAGCAGTAATTTCTGGAATACATTCCACATTAAGCTCCATGCTGGGAATACCATCATAAGATAATTCCTTGAGACTGGCAATGGTGTTGTCCTTGATTTACATAGAAGTTGAGACTCAGAGAATTCCAGTAGTTCTCTGATTGAGTACATCACTCTTGAGTCCAAAACTTAGGTTCATTTTACCAAACTCTCTACCCAAAGAATAAATCACCTAACAGTTGGAACTGGGAGAGAGAGTGGGGCAAAACATGCATATTTGTGTTCACCTAGCTATACAATAATTACAAAAAGTATGGGTATGAGCTTCTCCCAAAATCTCCCTCAGGGTTTGGGAACACTGGGATGTTGTAAGAAACTTGCCATTCTTGTGAATAATGAGCATAGAAAATATTGAGAATATTTTTTTGAAGTTAAAAAAATGCTACCTCTATGTGGAATTTCATTATGAATCACATTTTTTTTTTAAATCTAGATTGCTTTTACTAAGCAGTAAATGGCTTTTGGTCCCTAGGATAAAAATTAAGAGAAAGTTTTCATTATAGCAATTAAACTGTCTTAATGAAGCTGAAATATGAAAAAAAAATCAAGAAATGTAATATTTTTCCCTGCTTGATGGAAACAGCTTCCAATATTATATTCTCAAAAGAATATTTAATTAACTTTTAAATAAGAGTATGAGCCTTCCTTTCTTTTTATCATAAATTTTCCTAAAATATTCGGTAATAGGTCTTACCCACAAATATGCACATAAGAAGTTATAAATAAAAATGCACTTCTGGTGATACATTTTAATGAATTCTACAAAATATTTGAGCAATAATCTCTAAACATGAAGGATTTTAGTAGTGAAAGATGAATAAATTTATTAATAATTTATATTAAAACTTGATGATATACATTATCTATGAGTACAAATATTAAAAATAAACATTTCACAGTATACTGAAATGTTGTAAATTGATACAAATTAATGGTTGTTACGCTTTATACAAACTTCCGCATGGAAAATAGATTTTAAAAATTAGGAGAATATGATAGAAAAATATACATCCCAAAATGAAATAAAATAATAAAATATATACATTAGAAAATCTCTACTTGTAATTCGGTGCAAGAAGAAAGAGAAAAAAACTTCCTGAACAAGGCTCAGTGATGAAAACTGATTCCTGGTCAGTAACGGATCCAATAATAGGCAAAGTAAAAACTGTGTTTAGGAATTTGCAGAGGTAAACTTGGGAAAAGAGCACAATAACTGAGGTAGCAAAAGTATAATTTCTTTCATAGGGAGCCGAATATTTCTATTTCATTTCTGACATTGACATATCAGCATTCAGCCAGGTACAGTGGTGCACACATGTTATCCCAGCTACTTGGGGAACTGAGTTAGAAGGATTGTGAGTTCTAGGCCAGCGTGGGCAACTTAGTGAGACCCTATCTCAAAAAAAAAAAAAAAAAGAATTCTATATATCTATACACACACACACACACACACACACGTATACACACACATCAGAATTCCATCATACAATATTTTGATGTTATATCACATTGTTTTGTATCATAATATCATAAAGTGAATTTGATATTTTTAATGCCTCTCCCTCCAGCCTTAATTTTGCTCATTGAAATTAGAAGATTAGCAGGAATGGGCTGATTAGAACCAGTTTTCCAGCAATTCCTACCAGCATCCTCTACCATACATCACCGATGCCTCCTTTTTGGGTCCCTCAACTTAAATATACACCAAATATTAATGTGCCCAGGAACTCTTTAAATTCAAGGTTTTCCAAGTGTATTAGACACCAGGTAAATGTTAGTTTGTTTCTTTTTATTACCAAACCCTGGGACATCCCTCAGGAAAATACATACATAGACGCATAAACATATTTATACATACATGCTTGCACAAAAAGATATCAGAGAATCGGGTTTTCTGATCAGAGAAGTTTCTTCCCCTCTTCTTCAAGGTAAAGGCAGCAAGTTCAACAGACTCCTTTAATGCAAGACATTATAATAATATGGTGTGATATTTAGGATCATGACATTAAATTCGGATATCAGGAAAGGCTTCCCAGAGGTCATACTCTAGGTGAGTGTTAAATATGAGGGGTGTTGTTGTTGTTGTTGTTACTTGGGTTGTGGGGGGTTGTTTGGCTTTGTTTTGCTGTGTGGTACTGATTGAACCCAGGGGCTCTCTACTCCTGAGGTAGATCTCAGTCCTTTTTATCTTTTATTTTGAGACAAGATCTCTCTCATTTGCCTAGCCTGGCCTTGAACTTTTGATCCTCCTCCCTCAGCCTCACAAGTAGCTGAGTTTACAGGGGTGTGCCAATTTGCCCAACTAAATAGGAGCTTTTAAAAAGCAAGAACTAAGTGCATCTCTAGTCTGGCTGCAGACATAGAGGCAATGACATTGCCCAATATATTATGGGGCTCCAAGAATTCCTTAAGACTCAATTTCAGCATGGAGGCAGTAGTGAGAAACAGACTACAGCTGTGGGCAGGGACCATATACCATTAGTCACACTCATATCCATTTCCCCCTGGATTGTACATTCTCTATAGATAAAGTCTTTACTATTTTTGCACAAGTCCAAAGTCTCAGAAAATACATTACAAACACAAGGTTTTGAACTGAGAATGAAGAATACACATACACATAGAATGACAATCTGGAATGAAGAAAATGAATCAGTGCAGGACAAATCAGTCATTTAAAACATCAAAGATCCAAAGATGGAGAAGAAGCCAGGTTGATAACATGTACTTGATTTTCAATTATCTTCTAAGAGATGTGGCTAATTTCTCTTAATTTCCATAAAGGAGAGATGTAAGTATCTGAAAAGACCACCTCTAGCCACAGAAGAAGGTGTAGATATTGCACAGTGTAGTCCCTTTTGGGGGTTACTTTTCCATTTTGTCTGTTCACCACCTCCTGAATCTGTTCCGGGTTCCTTTGGCACATTGGCATGGTTAACTCTCTGTCTCTCTCAAGAACTTGAACCTCAGACCTCCTTTTGCTTCCCTTCAGCCAGTACTCTAGCTTCCCTCTTGATGGTAAGCCCAGAAACCTCAGGACCTTCCAAAGCCATCTGTATCTTCTGAAATTTCAGTAGGCCAAGCATTGGTCCATTTTACCTGAGAGAGAGAGAAAAAAAAATATCTATACAAAAAAGAATTCAGGAAGATCGTACAATTCAAAGAATATTGATCTATTAATGTTGATAATTATTTTATCTTCATTTTACCTAATGCCTAATATATTGCTTGTACAAATAAACACTCTGGAGGTTAATGTTTATGTGTTATTTCAGAAATTGCAACTTCAAATATGAACAATTGTAATTAGAAATCCTAACTGCTCAGCTGCCTCCAGAATGCTGCCTAATTGTGCATTTTTCTTGCAGAGTCAAAGTATGCCTAGATGTTTTCTCTACTTATTTCCATTATTCTAGATGTATATAATGATATTTTTTCTTAATCATTGATTTTTTACACCCTTGATATTTCTTCTTAATCATTTCTCCTTTTTGGCCAATTATACTTCAGAGCTTTCAAAATGTGCTTTTATAGCTACAGAAGGCTAAAATCATATTCAAAAGATTATTGAAAAAAATTATTTAGAATTAAAAAAAAGCCCCACTAGTTTTGAGCCAGTGTCAAAACATTGCAGAAAATTTTTCTTACTCATTAAGTTCTCATTTCAATAAAACTGATAGATCATGCTATCATTGTCTGATTATCCATACATAGCTTGAAGCCATTTCTGGAACCCCCACTGACTTATCTTTATGCCCTTCTTTCCATGAAGATACTCTTACTGTTTAACTGTCTTTGGAATATTTTTCAACTGTCAAGTACTAGAGAACATTTCAACTATTAACCACGTATATTCTGGCCCTCCATTATTTTTCTCAGGACACAGTAGCATAGATGCAGTCCATGAATCAAGCAATAGACCTCAGGTGAGCTGGTGATCTGACTTTACTTTCCAGTGGTGTGGATAGCTGTCCACCAGGGTACTTAGAGAGCTCTAGCTGTACAAGTGAGTGGTACCTACTGCAAAAGGGTAGGAGTAGACAGCATTTCTCTGCTTAATTAATTTTGCTTAACTAGAAAAATCAACTAAATCAAGAACCCAAATAAATTTCTACACACTGATAATAAGCAAAGAAAGAAAGTGTTATAGGTAACACTTAATGAAATATGTGCCCTCACTATAGGCATAATCAGATATCTTTTTGAATATTTATTTTTTAGTTTTAGGTAGACATAATATCTTTATTTTACATTTATGTGGTGCTAAGGATCGAACCTAGTGCCTCGTGCATGCTAGGCAAGCAATCTACCACTGAGCCACAACCCAGCCCAATAGTCAGATATCTTGCATTAAAAAAACTCCAAAGTTATTCATTGCTACTTGATCTTTTATTTGTCTTAAATATATCATGAGGCCTGAACTTTTTATTTACTTTTTATTAGTATTTGTGTGTGTGTGTGTATGGTGTGTTTTGAACCCATGGTTTTTCACACACTGTACAACTGAGCCAA
Source organism: Spermophilus citellus (assembly GCF_964194105.1). Lineage (NCBI taxonomy): Eukaryota > Metazoa > Chordata > Mammalia > Rodentia > Sciuridae > Spermophilus > Spermophilus citellus. Next base: position 54,669,110 of record NC_138196.1, on the reverse strand, counting down.
ATCTCTAACCCCTGAACTACTTCTTAAGGTGTTACCTTTTCTTTCCTTTTTTAAAAAATTATTCACATGGTTTTGGAGAGGACCAAATAATGAGTCAAGAATTTTTGTTAGGTACTTTGCATATGTTACTTCATTTAACTCTGTTTCATTTAACATCAGTTCTCAAAGATGGGTATTAACCCTATATGACAGTCTAAGATACACTGAATTGTTCCTCCTTGAATTCTTATGCTGATGCCCTTACCCCCAGCATGACTATATTTGGAGACAGGGCCTGTAGAGAGGTAATTAAGGTTAACTGAGGCCATAAGGCATAATACTGACCTAATAAAACTAGTGACTTTATAAGAAGAGGGGAAGACACCAGAGACCTGTGTGTGTGTGTGTGTGTGTGTGTGTGTATGTGTGTGTAACCATCTGCAAGAATGAGGAAAGAGACCTCACAGAAACCAACTCTGACAGGCACAGTCTTGATCTTGGACTTGCAACCACCAGAACTGTGAGAGAATAACTTTCTATTGTCTAAGCCACCCAGCCCGTGGCATTTGGTTACAGCAGGCCAAACTGACTAATACAATAAGTATCAGCCTTATGCAGCAGGAGACAAAACCAAAATGCAAAGAAATTGACTAAACAATCATGAGGTTGAAGAGCTCAAAAAATTGACCTCAGTCTGTCTGAAGTCAAAGCCTGTACTTTTTTCATCTCGTCACACAGACTCTATATTTAAACTACTCAGTTTTGCCCCATCTCAATCCTCACCCCAGGGAGAAATTGGGGCTTTCAGCAGCTTCTTGGTTCAGGCAATTTGGCTCAAGCCAAATCTAGATGAAAACCTAGATTCCCTATGGATAAGCACAGTTCTACCATCCATCTCTTCATTCAGAGTTGGCACAAACGCCCCTTAGGATCATCTATTTAAGCCTGTCACTTTGCAGACAAGGCAGGAAGAAGTTATAAGGTCACAGAATTAGGTTTGTGGTTGGCCTTGTCCAATTAGGATAAGATTTTCCCCTAAAGTTTTCATTCTCACTACCTCCAAAACGATAATATGTGTTTTCTTTATAAAATACTAAAAATTAGTTCTTAAGTCTTCTGGCAGAGTCCCAACTATGTTACAGCTTGCTTTTGACACAGGATTCTGGCCTAAACTGCTTTTCAAAGGCCAAATCATTTTTCTTAAAGAACAAAACTCAGGTAACCTGATCACAAGCAGGCTTTAGACATATATAGACGAGTATCTATAACACGAGTTTCAGCAGTCCCTGGTGGAGTCTGCTCCCTGTTTATGGAGGGATGTGTCAATAATCCCGGTGTCCCAGGCAGGGGTAGTGGGGAAGCACCCCGGCTCGGCAAGAGTGGCAACAGATTCACTACCATTTTAGAACATTTACCCCGCTCTGAATCATGTATTGTCCAGAGTTATATGGAAGTGTGTGATAGCCTATTTTTAACATCCAGGCAAGGGAGAACAATATTGTATGAAGGAATTTAAAGAAAACTCTTGGGAATGTAACTCAAGCTACCCTCAGGAAAAGGGAAAAAAAATTTTTCCCTTGGGAGAAACAGTTTTTGTTTGAGGAAGAATTAAAAATAAAACTCGGCTGAAATGCACAAACAAAAGCTGTTGTGGTTATATAAGCAAAAAAGATAGATGGGAACTACAATATTAGGAAATGGAGCAGGGGTGGGGTTAGAATGTTTGGTTTGCAGGTAAGATGTAGTCTGTGAGAAGTTAATGAGGGAAAAAAGGGAAAGATATGCCACAGCGGAATTAAATCAGAGATCATGACCTCAGGCAGATGTTCATCTACAAGATCTATCATACTTCAATTAAGAGTCTTCAACACCCCAAAATCCCAAATGTTTAAAATAGAAGCAGGTGAGTCTTCAGAAAGCTTTGTAAAGAATAGTCAGGGCAGGAAAAGTTGGATGTGTTAGCTATGTTCCAATTAACCACCGTCTCAAACTTCACGTCCATATCATGGCATAGTAGGCCACAAATCCCAGTGTCTGCAGGGCTTGTGTTACCTGATTAAAGACGGCCAGAGTGGGGACTGCTATGCCAGCTCCACATAGCACAATGGAACTCCATGGTTGCCACCTAAGAATACCTGCCCCACGTTGCCAGAAGGCCTGATATTTTATTTATTTTTTTTTAATTTTTTTTCCTTTTTTTTTTATTGGTTGTTCAAAACATTACATAGTTCTTGATATATCATATTTCACACTTAAAAAGCAGCAGAAATCCAGATTTTTATGTAAAATATCCTTTTTTTATAACTGTGGACAATTATTTTTTTTTAAATGTTCAAGCACCATCTTGGCAAAGTAAGACCTGTCCTAATTCCACTGTCCTTTTCCATAGAATGCTTCCAGGGTCCCTGGCTTCTCTCCCAACATAGGTCATCAGACTCAGGCATCATTGCCCTGGACAAAAAAACTTCAAAGTCTCCCCATTGCCTATGTGGTGAATTTCAGATATTGTCAGCCCTACACTCAAGACTCTCTGTACAGTCTCCTTAGCCTCGCTCAAGAAACTTTTTACCCTGAATCCCAACAGGAACCTATTAGTTCTTGGTTCTCCCTTTTCCTTCATGACAAATAAATCATAGGAACCCTCAAGAGTTCACCTGCGTGTCCTTCCTCCTGGGTTCCCTTCTAGCATAGGTAAGTACCCTTGTCCCTCAGCATTCATGGGGGATTGGTTCCAGCACTCCTCACAGATAGAAAAATCTAGCTGTGTGTAGTGTTGCACACCTGTAATCCCAGCGGCTCAGGAGGCTGAGGCAGGAGGATCATAAGTTCAAAGCCAGCCTTAGCAAAAGTGAGGCACTAGGCAATTCAGTGAGACCCTGTCTCTAAATAAAATACAAAATAGGGCTGGGGATGTGGCTCAGTGGTTGAGTGCCCCTGAATTCAATCCCTGATACCACCTACCAAAAAAAAAAAAAAAAAAAACACACAGCTAAAAAATCTGTGTGAATGTTTAGGTCCCTCACATAATGGTGTAGAGCTTGCATATAACTTTCACAAATCTTGACTTAGACTTTAAATCATCTGTAATTACTTACAATATTTAATATAATGTGAAAGCTATGAAAATAATTGTTAGACCATACTGTTTAAGGAATACTGACCAGAAGAAAAGTCTGCTTATCAGATTATGCTAAGTGAAGCTAGCCAATCCCTAAAAAACAAATGCCAAATGTCTTCTTTGATATAAGGAGAGCAACTAAGAACAGAGCAGGGAGGAAGAGCATGAGAAGAAGACTAACATTAAACAGGGATGAGAGGTGGGAGGAAAAGGGAGAGAGAAGGGAAATTGCATGGAAATGGAAGGAGACCCTCATTGTTATACAAAATTACATATAAGAGGAAGTGAGGGGAAAGGGAAAAAAAACAAGGGGGAGAAATGAATTACAGTAGATAGGGTAGAGAGAGAGAAGATGGGAGGGGAGGGGAGGGGATGGGAGAGGAGGGGGGATAGTAGAGGATAGGAAAGGCAACAGAATACAACAGACACTAGTATGGCAGTATGAAAAAAAGTGGATGTGTAACCGATGTGATTCTGCAATCTGTATACGGGGTAAAAATGGGAGTTAATAACCCACTTGAATCAAATGTATGAAACATGATATGTCAAGAGCTTTGTAATGTTTTGAACAACTAATAATAAAAATTTTAAAAAAAGAAAAAAAAGAAAAGTCTGCTTATCTTCAGTACAGACCAATCTCTTTTCAAGTATCTTCCATCCTTCACTGATCAAATCCCCAGATGCAGAACCCACAGCCAGGGAGGACTGACTGCTTCTTATACTACTCTTCCATGAATCTTACAGCATTGCTTTTCTAAACCCATATCTCAAACAATTTTTGGAATTTCATGGCTGACTCCCCTAATCAACCCTGAGAGTTTAACTCAGGGGTTAACCAATCCTTTTCGTAAAGGGTCAAACAGTAAATATTTTTGATTTTATGAGCCATATGATCTCTGGGGCAACTATTTAGCTCTGCTCTTGTGTTGTGAAAGCAGCCAGCTGTAGACAAAATGTAAGCAAATGGGTATGGTCATGTTCCCATAAAACTCTATTTACAAAAACAGGGGTCAGACTCAGCCCAAGGGTTGCTGTTGCCAGCTTCTAATCTTCATGAGCAAGGAGAGGGTCTTATTCCTGTCACTATATGGCAGATAGTTAATAAATGTTTGTAAGAGAATGAGTTCTTTAAAACTCAACTCAAATTTAGTTCTTTCATAATCTTTATTTGACAACTAAGGACACAGCAATATTTTCCAATCTCTGAACTTCCACAGGTACTTGTTATCCAGGTACCTCATATGACTGTGTCTATCAGTGCATGAGAGTTGCAAAATGCTGCTGTGATGAGCTAGGGTTGATCTATGTAATTTCTAGTGTCCTCCGTTCTAAAGTTCTCTATGAGCCAGTCCAACATTTTGTACTGCTACCTGCTTGTATATTTTTGGTTTTGCCTCATCAGATAAATTATAAGCTTCTAGAAAAATAAGAGCAAATCTAATTTCTCTTAGGATTACACAAAGGCCTGATATAGTGTTATTGCCATAGAGACCCTTCACTTATTCATTTAACATACATTTCTAAATAAATGTGGTATTTGATGCAGGCACAAAAACAGACAAAAGTGAAATGGTCCCTGTTCTCATCAAAGTCAGAATGTAGTAAACTAATTGTTGTATGATCATAAACTGAGATAAGTGCTCTGAAGGAAAGTACAAGGATTTATGACAGCATTTCATAAAGAAAGCAAGCAAATTCTGGGAAAGGGAGAGAAAGGAAAACCTTAACTGAAGAAGTAATGCTTGAGTCAAGATTCATTATTAAGCCAATATTTATTTGGTATTAATTATTTGCCAGGCACTATTTTAAGTCCTTGAGTATGGTAGTGATCTAAATAAATAGAAGTTCCTGTCTCTGTGGAGCTTATTTTCTGGTGGGAGCTGAAGAATAAGTAAAATTTAGATAGAAAGGAAGAAAGATTCACAGTATATTCCTGGAAAAGGTAGCAGCATGGACCAAGATGGCAGCGGGGAGGAAAGATGGCGCCTCTGGGATGACTCCAACAGAAAGATCCAGCTACCAGGGTAGATGGCAACAAGTCAGGTAATATGACCATACAATGTGTCCTCTAAAGCACAACACTCTGCAGTGTGAAGGAGGTGTTATGAATTATTACAACGAGCAAAAGCCAGGATAGTTCTAGCAAACTGGGATATATCAATATCCTACTTATAAGTCACAAAAGGATTTTAACAAGACACATTAACATTTTTTAAAAAATGATCCCTCTGGTGACTGTGGAAAACTGACTTGAGGAAGAACTATGTCAGTGTGAGGTGACCAGTTGCTATGCTATTGCATATGAATTGTTTCTTGATATTAATTATATTTGATGTCCATTGTTTGTAATTGAAATGAATGGAAGGGTGCAGATGGGAAAGAATGGGAAGCATTTGCTGGAAGGAAATAAGAGTTTAAAAAGAGAATCAGGCGCCAAGACCTCCTCTTGGCACCAGCAGCGAAGTCCCCAGGGAGTATTTTGAGCACTGGTCTTGATGAGTCTGAAGATTGCAGTGAGCATAGTCACTTCCATTAGTGATTATTAGTGAGGCTCTAACCAAGGTTTTGATACTGGACAAAGCCTGATAGAACTAAGTGTTCCCCACTGGACAATGAGTAACAATTTGTGCTCTCGTCCAAATTGCAGACAGAGTTCATGTACTTTGAGGAAAATTGAAGATGTTGGTGGTTTTCATAGCTCAAGACAAAGACTGAAGAGCAAGGTGGTAGAAGGTGGTTTAATATTGAAAGTTCGATATTGGGTGCCAGAATGCCAGCATCAAGTGTAAAAAGTTATAGGAAATGACATCTAAACTAGCAAATAAGAGAGCAAGAGTTGTGATTTGTGAACATTGATGTTTTGGAGACATTGAGCTGAAATACTCAAATAAAGCTATATTTGGAAGCTGAGTTTAATACATAATTCAAAACCACCTTAACTCGCTGTGGTTTTAAATGAGATGTTGAAATTGTTATCTAGTAACAGTGCAGAATGACTCTTCATCAGTCATTTCTTTAGCCAGCGTATGTTGTCTAGGTAGAAGGATTTTGTTTTACTCTCTAAATAAAATCAGAGCTTTCAGTCAATCTGATTGCATTTGACCGGGGAAGCCCTGGTAAAGATGTCACTTACACCCTTTACCCTCAGGCACAGTCAGCAGGAAAGCAAAAGAGACTTGAGTGACCAGGGCTGTCTAACTAAAGGTCAAGTCTCCTTGGCCCCCTCCCAAGGCCTCACTGTACTTCATTGTTAGATGATTACTGTACTCCTTTATCTAGGAGTGCCCATTTCAAAATTGTTACAGGTAAATTGTCCACTTATCTTAACCATGCAGAAAAAAAATAGCTTGAATAGTAAACCTCATTTGTATGCATACTTCACATTTGTTCTTGCAATATTCTCATTTCCTTATAACCCACATTTTTTAAATACTCTAGAAATAAGAATGTGGCAATAGTTCTACCTGAGACCAGGTTAGAAACTCAGGTTGAGACATGGTGATGTAAAGTGACTTCTTTTTTTTTTATTATTCTGATTTGTTATACATGTTGGTAGAATGCAATTCATTTCATATTACATATATAGAGCACAATTTTTCAAGACACTGATTGTACACAAAGTATTTTCACACCATACATGTCTTATACATGTACTTAGGGTAATGATGTCTAACTCATTCCACCATCATTCCTACCCCCTTGCCACCTCCTTTGCCCTATCTAAAGTTCCTCCATTCTTCCCATGCCGCCCCCCACCCCATTTGCCATTACACATTTGCATCCTCATATCAAAGCCTTTGGTTTTCTGGGATTGACTTGCTTTACTTAGCATTATATTCTCCAACTTCATCCATTTACCTGCAAATGCCATGATTTTCTTCTCTTAAAGCGGAGTAATGTTCCATTGTGTATATATACCAAAGTTTCCCTATCCATTCATCTACTGAAGGACATATAGGTTGGTTCCATAATTTAGCTATTGTGGATTATGCTGCTATAAACATTGATATGGCTTGTCCCTGTAGTATTCTGTTTTTAAGTCCTGTGGGTATAAACCGAGGAGTGGGATAGCTGGGTTAAATGGTGGTTCCATTCCCAGTTTTCCAAGGAATCTCCATACTGCTTTCCAGATTGGCTGCACTTGCAGTCCCACCAGCAATGTATGAGATATAGTGATGTAAAATGACTTCTTTCCAAATCAAAACAGTCAATTCCACAGCCATTAAAAATGATGTTACAGAAATAAATTTTCAAGATATCAGAAGATGCTCATAATAAATTATTAAACCAAATTCTAGACTATAAAAGAACATGTACAGCATAATTAATTTAAAAAAAAACAAGAAAAGGGACTTTAAAATCCTAAAACTAGTAAATTTCTAAAACGCTAAAATAGTACTAATTTTTTTCTTCTTTTCAATTATCCATATGGTCTAATTTTTCTCCTATGTACTACTTGTGTTATAAGAAAACATATTAGGGCCACAAACAAAGCTCAGTGGCAGAATACTTGCCTAGTATGTGCAAGGCCCTAGGTTCAAGACCCCACCCCCCCAAAAAAATGTGTGTGTGTGTTAAATATTTATAAATGAGCATGTTAGCCTCACTATAATGCAGTATAGCAGTGCTATACCAAGCCAACCTAGCATAATGGCTAAGACCATTGAGTCCAAAATTGGGCTGCCTTATTTGCCACCTCTCATAATTTACTTTATTTCATTAAAAATTAACTTCTCCAGGGCTGGGGATGTGGCTCAAGCGGTAACATGCTCGCCTGGCATGCGCGGGGCGCTGGGTTCTATCCCCAGCACCACATAAAAATAAAGATGTTGTATCCAGGGCTGGGGATGTGGCTCAAGCAGTAACGCACTTTCCTGGCATGTGTGCGGCCCCCGTTCGATCCTCAGCACCACATACAAACAAAGATGTTGTGTCCACCGAAAACTGAAAAATAATTAATAAAAAAATTCTTTCTCTCTTTAAAAAAAATTAACTGCTCCATTTATAAACTAGGAATCATAATGGTCTCTAATTCTAGATTTGTATGAATAGGGTTTTAAAAACACTTATAAGTTCCTTAGCATACTGTAGGCACCCAATAAACCTCAATTAACCTTAATATTACTTAAGGTAATATTCATTTTTTTAATAGGTGCTAAGAAATTTGTGGAGTGGAGTTGTATATTTTGTGGGCAAAAAGTGCTTTAAAGAAGGCTGTCCCTAGGCTGAGGTTGTAGCTCAGTGTTAAAGCACTTGCCTTGCATGTGTGAGGCACTGTGTTCGATCCTTAGCACCAAATAAAAATAAATAAATATATTTGGTCTACCTACAGATATATATATATATACACATACATATATGTGTGTATATATATACACACATATATGTATATATATATGTGTGTATATATATATATTTGTGCAGTAGGCCTCCATTTTCAGACCTCTGGGTAACTTCAATTAAGGTATTTGACAATAACAAAATTTATATGTGTGCGTGTGTGTGTTTAAAAAAAAAAGGAAGAAGAAGGCTTTCCCTGGGCTGGGGTTGTAACTCGTGGTAGAGTACTTGCCTATCACATTTAAGGCACTGGGTTTGAAACTCAGCACAACGTAAAAATAAATAAATAAAACAAAGGTATTGTGTCCATCTACAACTGAAAATAAATTAAAAAAAAAAAAAAAAGAAGAAGAAGAAGGCTGTCCCGAGTGAAGGCCAATACCAAATACATTGTGAAACCAGTGGTTTTATGGGAAAACTGTTAACCAGGAGGGACTGATATTTCCTGTCCCTTGCATGTAATTGTCTTGCAGGCTTCCTGGTGCTTTTAAGTAGCTCTGGCTGCCCTCGGATTCTTGATCCATCCAATGCAGGGACTCTGCCACAGAATCTGGAAAAAATATGCTACCATTCCTTAATATTTTAGATCACTCTGGACACTAAACTGAGGCCTCTGTTTTCAGACCTGTGGGTAACTTCAATTAAGTTGACAATAACAAAATTTTGTTCACCGAGTCATTTTATTGGAACTAAAGAAAATTGGTGATAAGTGTATAATTATTAGAACACAGCTTCATGGGGGGAAGGATTTAGTTAAAAATAATAACTGAAAATGTCAGGCGCAATTATATACTCTGCCCCTTTAGCTATCTGAGCTTCGAAGTCGATGTCTTTGGGTTTAACTCACTTGATCAGTGCTTGTCTTAGATCTCAACTAAATATTATAGCTGCTACTCTCCTATCTTACTTCACAGGGTCCTGAATAATGACAAACCAGACAGCTAGACATCCAGCTAGCCACCAAACACAAAACGAGACAGGAACATAATACCCTGTTTTGAATACTGAGGTACATAGAAGTCTATTTTTTCAAGAAACGCTAAAGTGTAGACATATAGATGAATATGTAGTACTCGACCCATTTCATCCTAACTACTCTTAATGGCCTTTATTAAGGGGTATTTTATGTGGATTTGTGCAATAGAGGAAAAAAGTTCCACCCCTTGACAATGTAATATACTAGACGAGTTCTCTTTTTTGAGATGTCAAATATCTACTTTATTATAGTGAGAAAGTGACAGTCAATTTAAATCAAAATTTATGGAGAACATTAGGAGCTGGAAGGACTTTGGCTAATCACTGTAATGTCCCCAACAAATGGTAAATGAAAGCATAAGGAAATTGAGTTAACACAAGTTAAAAGTTCACGTACTTATAGAATTATATTAGAAGACCTACAACTTAATTAAATTATCTGAAACTGCTCATTTAGCTTCTATTGTACTAGTGAACATTTATGCAATTTTACCGTTAGATATATATTAAGTAATAGGTTTGGATTGGGTCAAATTGGGAAAACCCTAATGAGGCAGAACAGGGGAAGTTTAATTCATCATGAAGCATCATTCTGAATCTTCATATTGAATATTATTAGGCAGAGATTTCCCTGGTTAGTTGGTTACTCTCTTATATCTATCATTCTGGCATTTTGAATAATGGAAAAATCAAACAGGAATTTTGTACATGGAAAAAATAATCTGATGCAGAAGAAATGTGTTATTGATCACCTAATCTTTGATTTTTTTTTTCCAGTCTCATATTTGCTTTATCAATTGTAGAAGTTCAAGAAGTGGTAAATGTGCAGAATTTTAAAAATTAAAGGCATTACTGACATCTTTTTACACAAAGGATAATTTTGTGAGACTCAGAAGACAGAAATCTACATATAAATCACATAATTAATATATTTTCCTACTTTAAACTCATTTAAGGTCAGTAAGTTCAGTGAAGGTAATAAATTTTCAAATGTTACTTTCAAAATACTTTTTCAATATGTGGCGCAAGGTATTTATTAACTACATTCAATTATGCTCAATTGTATTCAATACATGGCATTTCTCTTTTCGTATGGCTGCTAACTTAACTTTGTTGAAAAGCACGGGTCTCCATAACTGAGTTTGCCACAGATTCCACATGTCTGGGCTCCTCCTGAGGAGACCCCCAATAAGCCTAGGATGGAGATGTGCTCTCTTACAGAGGACACCAAAGCAGCTGGAAAGCTTTTGCTGCAATTGGAAAAAAAAAATGCAACTTTTAATTCAATCATTGGAAAATAATTTAAATATAAAAGTGAAATTTTTATTCAGGCCATACAAATTTGGGGGAAATTCTGCCATTTTTTTTCCTTTTCTGATAGAACTCTACTGAAAGAATAAATTATTTGCCATGATACTTGGTAACATATATATTCACACACTAAGAAATGAGTAAGAAAAAATAGGACCTCCCGCAGACTTGTCTCATCTGCTTGCTGGGGGGGAAAAATAAGCTGCCTTCTCCCTGCTGCATTTAGAGAATTAATTCTCATATGAAATGAAAGGTCCCGTCCAATCCTATTTCACGGTGGCTTTGAGTGCTTGACTGTACCACAGCAAAGGGCATTACTTGATTGTTCACTGTTGACATCACTTTACACCAGAAGGTGGCAATTGTTTTAATAATCACACTAACAAGTCTGTTTTGCCTTCAGATTAGATTTTTAGAGATAGTGTTCATTGGTACTTGCCAAGCAGATGCCTTTTAAAATCAGTAGCTTTCACTCAGAGACTTATTCCTCCACATGGGTTTTTCCAGTCCCATTAGCTTGCTAAAACATTGTACCTCTTTTAAGATAAAATAAGCTGCAAATTGTCCTGATCTCCCCATATGAAATCTTGACATAACCAAGGGGATGCCATTTCAGGTGAAAATTCTAATGCATTGATATCATGACAAAATATATATCTAATATCACTAATAACATGAAGAAGGCACTTATTTGCAAGGAAAACTCATGGAGAATTTCTTCAGTTGTCCATGATATCTGAGAAGTGTAGTGTACTAATGAGATTTATGTCAATACACAATAAAAAAATCTTTCACATATAAATCACAAGGCATTTATGCCTAACTTACCTCACAAGGTGGCAAAATCCCATAAATTCCTCAATTAAAACTGAGTAGAAGATAAAAGACTTCTGGAAGCTCAGCAGTTCACAAAAAACGTCTAGCAACCTTCTTAACCATATGACAAAACACACAGGAAGACCCAAAATACCAATACTCTGTCACTGCTTGAGGATTTATCTCCTAAGACAAATTTTCCAAAATCTGTCATCTGAATACTGTTTGCCATCCATAAAGAAAGAGGAAGAGGAAGGGGAGTTGGAGAATAATGTTGGCTCTGTGAAACCGCAACATTCTTTCCAGATGGTCTCGTTTTCCACAGCTTAGGTTACCTACACGACAAAAGGATAAGAGGCCAGGGGTGAGCGCTCTTTTTTTGTAAAACTGAGAACTCCAGACATTTGTCATCCAGAAAAAATGCCTGCCTCTCAGCAGGACAGATTTTTAAAAATTTTTTCTCAGTGCCTTTCTCTAATTGGGCTTCCAGAACTTTTCACACATCCTTTCGCTGCACAAGTCCACAAAAGCCAAAGTTCTCCCACACCTAGTCACCAATGGCAGACCCATAAATCATCAGACATTACAAATATTTTTTTTAACATTATGCAATTAACACCCATAATGTAGGAAAACGCTTTATAATATATAACATATTAAAGCAATAGGAAATAGCACGTCAGATTTCTCATTAGTAAATTCTAATAATGGCTAACATAAAAATACAATGATCTACTAATATTTTTTCTTCAATTCACATTTAAAAGAAAAATATTACAATGTCTTTTAGTATCTGTGCAATACTTACGTAGGAATTTATTAAACCAAAGTGACTTGGCATGCCTAAACTAGCGTGAGCAATATGAAAATTTAAAGATAGCTGAATGCCCATTCTTTAATTTTACTAAAATAATGAAAAACATATATTATTTGAGCTTACAAAATATGTAAATACTAATTCAAATGAAGCATCTATTTTGTACATATATATTGCATTTTTCTACTCAGTATTAAAAACCATTTCTCTTGTTATGCTTTGCTTTCTTTTGTCCCCTAAAAGTAAGGAGAAATATGAATCTTGGAAAAATCATCTGCCAAGCCTTTCAAAGCTCTCATATTTAGCAAACTTTCCTTTTTAACTTTGAAGAATTACTGTACATTGAACTCCGTAATCTAAATAATATCCTGTACATTTTTACATCAAAAAGCAGAACATAAATAGTTGATCCTTCTTCTAATAAAATTGGCACTGAAACTTAAAATGCTTGGAGGCTGTGTTTGCTTTTTGAAAAATATCTGGATGTAAAAATATCTAGATAAAAAATATCTCGATGGGATTTGAGCAAGAATTGATAACTGGATGTCATGTCTTTTGTTTCCCAGCTACTGGTCTGAGCCTGGTGCCTTCCTAGAATCACATACAGTCAGCCTCCCAGAGAAGCCCACCTAGAGTCACATATAGTCGGCCATGATACAGACACAGACACAGAGTCTCTTCACACACCGCACAGAATAACACTCCACCCTCCACACCCTTACCCAGCACAGGAATATAGTAAAGACACCGTTACCGAAAAACTCACATTTGCATATTCTAACAATCTCTTCATATTAAAAGAAAAAAAAGGGGGGGGAAGAAAATTTGCTACCTCCAATGTCTTTTCTGAGTCTGCATATCTGCCATATGATAGGTCCTTTAATGTTGCATGAGAAAACAGGAATGCAAGCTCTGGTTGAGGAAGAGAGGTGGAAAGAAACTGAAATATGTTCATTTGTTTTCTTTCAAATTCATTTTATGGGTTTTTAAAATTAGTACATATATAATGTCTTAGTTAGCGTTTCTGCTGCTGTGACCAAAAGCCCTGATAGGAACAATTTTAGAGGAGGAAAAGTTTACTGGGGACTCACAGTTTCAGAGGTCTCTGTCCCTAAATGACTGACTCCATAGCTCTGGGCCGGAGGTGAGGCAGAACATCAATGGTGGAAAGGTGTGGAGAAGGAAGGCAACTCAGAACATGACAACAGGAAGCCTAGGCAGGGCTTTGTCACCAGAGACAAAATATAAACCCAAAGGCACTCCCCCAGTGACCTACTTGCTCAGCCACACCCTACCTGCCTATAATTACCAGCCAGTTAATCACTATCATAGGATTAATGCACTGATTAGGTCAAGGTTCTTCTCATAATCCAGTCTTTTCACCTCTAAACTTTCTTACATTGTCCCTTACGTGAGCTTTTGGGAGACATATCTAAACCATAACAGACAAGAAGGTATTTGAGTGTTTTTCTTCATTTCTGGAATCAACTCTGAGTTTGCTTTCAAGTAAGAAAGATTGAAGGGTAAATGAAGGCAAGGTGCATGGTAAACTGCAGTAGAATTTAGGGTATGGCTGCAAAAACCTGTTTAATCTTTTGCTTTGTTTTGATTTGAGCACTTGAGTGCTAAGAGATGAAATGGGTGTCTAAATCATAGATTATGGCTCTGAGGAATATAGAAGACATTTTTAAATATAAAGAATACTACATCGGGCTGGGAATATAGCTCAGTTGGTAGAGTGTTTGCCTTGCATGCACAAGGCCCTGGGTTCAATCCCCAGCACCAAAAACAAACAAACAAATCAAATACTACATCAAGGCAGAAGCCCTTCAAAGGAACAACCTTGCCAACTGCTCATTGTTTTAGTCAGCTTTATTGTTGCTACGACTAAAAGACCTGATCAGAAAAATTTTAGGGGGAAGGAAAGTTTATTTGGAGGCTCATGGTTTCAGTGGTCTCAGTCCATGGACAGCAGCCTCCATTCTTCCAGGATCAAGGTGAGGCTGAACATCATGGCAGAATGTGTGGTGGAGGGAAGCAATTCACATGATGATCAGAAAGGAGAGAGAGAGAGAGAGAGAGAGAGAGAGAGGCGCCATTCACCAGATACAAATATATACCCCCAAACCACGCCCTTGATTCCTTATCTCCTCCAGTTACCCCTCAGTTCATCCCATTGAGGGATTCATTCACCGAATGGGGAAAGGCTCTCACAACCCAATCATCTCCTCTCTGAACCTCCTTGCGTTGTCTCACACGTGAGCTTTTTGGGGACACCTCACATCCAAACCATAACACTTATTGAGTACTCTTTAATAAGTCATATGACTCTCTGGTCCTTAATTCTTTTTTTTTTTTTTTTAAAGAGAGAGTGAAAGAGGAGAGAGAGAGAGAGAGAGAGAGAGAGAGAGAGAGAGAGAGAGAGGGAGAAAGAATTTTTAATATTTATTTTTTAGTTCTCGGCGGACACAACATCTTTGTTTGTATGTGGTGCTGAGGATCGAACCCGGGCCGCACGCATGCCAGGCAAGCGCGCTACCGCTTGAGCCACATCCCCAGCCCTGGTCCTTAATTCTTGATCTCAAAGATTACTCTGACATTCCCTAACATTGTAATTGGATATGTTGAGTTTTACCAAAATGTGTTTGGTCCAAAGAAGAAATAGTGTTCATTTTTGTTTGTTTCTTTTGTTTTATTTTTCTTGACTTGTGTTTCAAAAAGATATTCAGAACAAAATTGCTAAGCAGATATAGGTATAGTCACAAACCTTCTGAGTTGACCAAATGTCACAGGCTGGTGCTCATGGCTCCAAGAATATAATTCCCATGATTGGATTCAAAGAATTCAACTGAAAAGTTACTAATTAAAAGAAATATTTATTTTATACTGATTTACAGAATAAATTAATTCCTTCAACTGCTGTCTGTTTTCACTTAGGATTAATATAAGTCAATAGAAAAAAAATTGTTTAAAAGTTTAAAAAAAATGCTATTTTGGAAACACATAATCACTACTTTGACCAATTCATACAGAAGGGAGATTCCTCTTCATTGGCTAAAAATGAAGGCACATGATGTAAGATGAGACCATTTTGTGCTTGATGTCAATGAATACATAATAAGGAAACATAAGAACTATTTTTCTTGTATTGAGCTTTCAGACTGTATTGTGCCAACTTGCACTGGTTGAAGACAGCATCAATATTAATGAAGGATGGAAGTCTGAGATTTAGTGACTCTAACTTCCCGACCCCCACCTTACTTCCTTTCATGCTAAATCCATTAGTATAGACATTAGTATAGATGGATCGACATTAATAAACAAGAAGGACAAAATAGCTCTCCATTCAGGGACAGTTTTACTTGACCCTTGGTACACATTGACCATACATGGCCACGAGACATTTGAACTACTCCATGACATTTGTTTATTGATTTATTAAGCTAACTTTTCCCTAGGTGTCTTATATTTCTTATACTTAAAATGCATGGAAAAGTTAAAATTTCTGACAGAGGGTGCTTCAAAAATAAATTGAGGACAGAGTCTCTCATTCATCTCCATAACCCTTCGAAGCCCTATACTGAAAGACAGTTTTGCACAGTGGACTCTGCACTGTAGGTACTCCATAAATGCTCATTGTATGGAACTCGATTGAACCACATTTGTTAGATTCTGAACTGTTTCATGTGATCTTTTGTTGTACTTTTGATGTTGTTCTTATTAGTTATACATGATAGTAGAATGTATTTTGACATATTGTGCATATATGGAGTATAATTTCTCATTCTTCTGGTTGTAAGTGATGTAGAATTACATTGGTCTATAGTTATATAGTTATATAGTATAGTTACATTGGTCTATAATCATATGTGCACACAGGATAGTAATGTAACATTCATTCTACTGTCTTTCTTATTTCCATTCCCCCTCCCTTCCCTTCATCTAATCCAAGGTACTTCTTATTATCACCTTCCTGTCAATGTGTAGTTATAGACACATACCTAAAGATGTGTGTGTATAAATACATACAAGTATATAAGTGCATATATTTCTAAAAATAATTTTATTCCAGTGAATCCAGACAAAATACGTAGTGAATTTTTCTATATGGTGTGATACAGAATACTTTAAATCTTTTATTTACAAATGACTTTTCTTATGTAAATAATCATAGGACTTTCTAGATCATAAGGACATTTAGGTGAAAACTGTATCTTATGGTTGGAAGGCACCATGTAGTACATTTGATCTTGTGAATATCCTTTGTCGCCCATGGCTGTCTTCAAATACACCAAGGGTACCAAAAGGCAGGAAGGCAGATAAAGGGCCATAGATGATATTCAGGGCCCTTTGGCTTAGTCTCTGTAACAGATAAAGTCTACTTCGGGTTATTTGATACAGTAATATATTGGATTTATCTGTATGAATGCATTGGAACAACAGTTTTCACAACCTTAAAAATAATTAAAGCCACCTTTTTTTTTCTTCTTTTGTGGTACAGAGAATCAAACCTAGGGCATTGTTCTTAATAGGAAAGGATTCTACCACTGAGCTATATCCCAAGCCCTTAATTTTTAAGAAAAGACAGAGAACCAGTGCAGGGGACTGAAAGTTTAAATCCCTTCAAAATGTGTATGTTGAAATCACAATCTCCAGGTGTATATTAGGAGGTGAGGTCTTTGGGGGGGGGGGTGATTAGGTCCTGAGGTAGAATATTCATATATATGATTAGCACCCTGATGAAAGAGACCCCAGGGAACTCCATCACGATGTTCACTACAGAAGGACACAGTGAACAGACAGCCCTCCATGAACCACGGAGCAGACACTGAGTCTGCCTGTGCCTCCATCTTGAACTTTCTGGGCTCCAGAACTATGAGAAATAAGTTTTGGTTGTGTATAAGCCACCCACTCTATGGTAGTTTGTTATGTCAGTCTGAATGGAATAATATTACCATTTTACCAACAGAAAAGCTTAGGCACACAAACTTTAAAGAGCTTTCTAAAGATTCCTATCACATAATTGTGGAGTTAAGAGTCATGCCAAAATATCCATTTCCTGGTGTCCAGTCCAGTCAGAGCTTACCTAGGGAGAAAGGAAAGATAGAGGTCAGAGGAAGTTAGACTCTGTTGATTAGTCTGGGTATAACCATCCTAAATCTCTACAGCTACAACCACAGGAAGTCAAAAGAAACTGAAAGTCAGCTACAAAACAAGAAGGATCCTGATATTGATTTGAACTCCCTGCTAGCCACAATAATTTGCAAGAGGCCATGCCTAGTGAGGATTTATGGACATTTTAAAAAAATATTTATTTTTTAGTTGCAGTTGAACATGATACCTTTATTTTATTTATTTATTTATCTATTTATCTATCTATTTATTTATTTATTTATTTGGTGTTGAGGATTGAACCCAGGGCCTCGCACATGCTAGTCAAATACTCTTATCACTGAGCCACTACCCCAGCCCAGATTTACTGATTTTTTTTAAAAAATTATTAGACTCTCTCTCTCTCACACACGGTAAATACAATGTTTTTCTCTTTTGTACCCTAATAGCTACTAAATTTGTGTGGATTTGTCACTAAATATATACATATATGTAATAGGTATATTATATATAACTATCATGTCCAAGATAGATGTAAAGTTTGTTTAATTTTACAATTGTATCCTTCAGTTTGACATTACATATATATGAGGTTTGATTTTCATAAATTACTATTGTTTTTATTTATTCGAGTCATGCTGATTATTAAGATATTTTAGCTAATACTACCAAATGGAAATCACTACTATATGGTATTAGCTAAGGTATCTTAGGGTAAAATACATATTTTATAACTTTGTAGTAGAATTTAATACCTTTAATATACTATTATACTCATAAAGATAACATTGAGGGCTGCGGTTGTGGCTCAGTGGTAGAGTGCTTGCCTAGCTCGTGTGAGGCACTGGGGTCAATCCTCAGCACCACATTAAAAAAAATTAATAAAACAAAGATAGATAGACAGATAGATAGATAGATAACAATAACATTGTCTCAGTTCATCTGATTCCTAGGCTGCAACAAAAACAATTATTTTCATTATTAATCAACTAAAATCTCATTAGACTTTTGAATTTTCAGTATCTGAAGAATTATTTATTTGATATCCAGGCCCATGTTTTTGAACTTTTGAGAAGTGCTCAATAATAACAGACTTTAAGTTCTTTATATATTTTGCTAAAGTTAATTCACCTTTAGCTAATGATTGCTCAGGGTGACATTACTTTAAAGACAGAGAAGAAATACTTGAAGTGAAACACAACCCTAATCTCGGGGAATATGTTAGGGTGTGCTTTTTCAATTGATAAGTAAAAGCAATCATGTTTGGGAACAGACCACCCCATAGTGGGAACTGCCTTTCAGCCTGGTTTTTGTCAGACCAGCAGCTGTTCCATCAGTCAATTAGTGACCAGGGACAAAATGCACTTTTTAAAATCAATTAGCAGCCCTGTCAACTGAATAAAGATCCCTGGGTATGCTTTTCACCAACAAAACAGGAGCTAAGAGTGAATAAAGCTAAGGAGATCATAAATTCTTGGAAGTACAGTCCTAAGACCTGAGAAAGCCAGCAAAGGTTAACAGTCATACCATGCTGCCTGCAGGATTCTAGTAACTTGCCCCAGGGAAAGAGAACCATATATGCTTTTCTCAGTGTATGTGCAAATATATCTGAATATCTACGTAGTTATGGATCTAAATATAATAGTATGCATGTATGTGTCTTTGCATTCAGAGAATGGGTTTCCCCATTATTTCTCAACAGTGCAGATTATTAACAACTTCCATTATAAGGAAGCCATCGTTATCCATTCTCTATTCTACATTCATCCCCCAAAATGTACTCCTGAGCCTTCCCAATATGGGTATGTAAAATAGCTCTTTATTATCTTTCATAAGATCATTCATAATTCTAGTATTAACTTCTTTTCTGTCTACTTTAGAGAACCAATAACCATTCATTTAATCTTTCTGATTAGGTTTTATCTTCTTATCCCTTTGTCCTACTTCTAAAATAGCATTGTTATCCTAAATCTGATTTTCCTAATGTATTGTTTATATATATCAATATTGTCTTATAAAATTATTGTTTCCTCTTATAATAACAAACTGAGCATTTAAATACACAGGTACAAATGCTCTCCATAAACATATATCAGTTGACCAAGTTTCAGAATGGTGAAAAGTGAAAAACACAATTCCCACTTAATAAAAGAAAAGGAGCCCCCATACTCAATATGCCAACACATCTTCACTGTGAAACATGGCAGACATTTTGAGAAAAGCAATTGAAAAACAAGTACAGCTTACAAAAGAAGTTCAAATAATTTGCAGAAAATTGTTATAATTTTAAGCTGAAGAAATTCATTATCAGGTACTATTTGGAAGTATAAAAAAAAAAACAAAGAAGATACTGAGGTGACCTAAATATCAGTAACCCAGGAAGCAAATACAACCCCTAGGACTGAGGTGACCCAGGCAGTGGTAACTGTAGGAAGTACATGGAGTCCCTAATTGTGGAAAACTAAAGAAAAATGGAATATTTTCAACACTTAGAAGCTCAGAGGAGGAGCCTAGTATCCCTGGTGCTCAAACCTCTCAGGTAAACAAGTGCAGTGTTGGTTTGACCAGAAAAGAACAAGTTGACACTCATGTGGATCTGAGAGGTGCAGCAGAGCAGGCTGAGGGTTGGATAATATAGAGGCCTGGAAGTGGAGCTTTGGCTTCTCTTCTAATACTAGTGCTAACATGATCTGGAAACACAGCATTCATACGCCCTACCTACCTTCCTATTGTCCACCATTTGCAGAAAGTTACAGGAAGTGAACTGCACAGGAGATTGGGAAATGTAGTTCACAGACTCTCAGCCCTAACTGAGAACACCAGGTGAAATAGATAATGGTGGGCTTGAAGCTGACAGATAATAAGCGCATAACCAGGACACATTTGCCCTAAAATAGCTTGCTGATACTCTATTTGGTTCTTTAAATGGCAGGTCATAGTGGGTTTACAGCTGTGCATCAATCATTGGCCTGGCAGTCTGTAGAGTTAAATAGATGACTGAATTTTTGAGGAAGCACAAAAATATCAAGAGTGAATGGGCATTTGCACATCGTGAGGCTTTTTCTTCCTGCTTGATCTTTGAGGCAAACCCACTCCAACTCTCAGGGGTGAAAATGCAATCCTCAGTCAGTACAAAACATTTGTTACTGTAATTCACTACAACTCATGATTACAGTGGAAACTTGTCATCCACATAAAACCTTTTCAAGTAGGTTGGACCCTCTGAGGTTTGGCTGATGATAGGCAAAATTCAAAGTATCAAAGTGTGTCTGATAACTAACTGTATGTCTACCTCCAGATCCCCATTTATAATCTGCTGTGTGCCCAGAAGTGAGATCTCTGCCACCATCTCTGAAATCATCTCTCCTCTATACTTCACTCTCATCTTTTAATGTTACTCATCTATGGAATAGGAAAGTCAAGCTCTGTGGGGAAAATAAATCATCCGAATATATGAAAAATTGATTATTCCCCCTTAGCCATTACAAAGATCCTTCTATCTTAAAGTATACTAACTACCTCCAAATCCCATAGTGTTAGAATTTTAGAAACAGGGCAAGTTAGAGAGCAGTTTGGACTTACGGGACAAATGGAAATTTGAATTATCTAGAATTATTTGAATAATCTAGAATTATTGAGAATAGAAGCTTACTAAAGTCTCTTAGAAAAGATAGCAGCAGCAGTGAAGATTTTCAGTCTCTTTAAACCAGGCACAAAGGTAGACACAAAGATAGCAAAACCATAAACATCCAAACAACATGTACAACATGGTACCATGTCCCCATGCACGCACACCAAGATATGAGTAGGAGGGACAAACCACCAGCAGCCAAAGGAAAGGCCTGGTGGGACACCTGTATAGAAGGATTCAGAGTGAAGGGACAGAATGGCATCTAAGGAATCAAAGAACATGAGATCTCCACACAACCAAAATGCTGACTTTTATTTACTGAAAAAAAAAAAAATAATGGACCAGCTTGAGAAGAGCAGCTGAAACTGTTTTGTACAACCCAGAACCAAAGTGAGTACAAGGCTGAGAATGGGCAGGAACAGTCTAACTACTAGGAATACTCAAAAATGACCACTGGGGTACTCTTCCACGACAAGGTTCTTCCAGAACTGAGTTATCCATTGGGTACAGTAGGCAGAAGGCATGGTGTCCCCGTACTTTTAGGGACTCATGGAATGGTTTGAGTTCTTTTAAAATCAAAAAGGAAAAATATACACGGGTAATTTAAAGAAATGACTTCATATATAATAACATATTTCTCTTCATATCACTGTAGTTGCAACATATACTTTGTAACTTTTTTCTTTCCTTCCTCCCTCCCTCCCTCCCTCCCTCCCTCCCTCCCTCCCTCCCTTCCTTCCTTCCTTCCTTTCTTTCTTTCTTTCTTTCTTTCTTTCTTTCTTTCTTTCTTTTTTTGTAGTACTATAGATTAAACCCAGGACATGGGCTCTACCACTATGCTACATCCCCAGTCCTTTTTATTTTTTAGTTTGCAACAGGGTGTCACCAAGTTATCCAGACTGGCAAATCCCTGCTCAGCCTCCCAGGTAGTTGGAATAACAGGCTTATAGCACCACCCCTAGTTAATTAGCTAATCTGTAACATTTTTAATGGTAGATGCCCAGGACCTAAAGAAGTCCTATAGCTCTGGGCCCCACATAGAGCAAAAACAACTGAAAACTGAACAATATACAGGATAGGGACAGTAGAATTCAAGTCAAAGGAATGTTCAAACCAATGGTAAGAGGGGCCCGAGAGCCGTGAAATGTAGAAAACAAGCCACCATATTTAGGAACACTACAGAAAAGCAACAGAAGAGGGCGCTCTGGGAAACTGAAAAAGCTACCCTGAATCCAGCCTCATTCCTAAAGTTGAAGAAAACTAATTTCACATAGAAACGAACAGCAGAGAAGTATGGAGGTCAAATCCCATACAATGTTAGGACAAGAAAAGAAGAGAACCCATAGCAGAATAACACCCAGACAGACAATGAGAGCACTCTAGGAAGATGTGCCCTGCAAGAAGATCAAAACACCCAACTGCTATTTCAAAACAAGCTAAAACATTAAAAAAAAATGATACAATACATGAAAGAACAACATGAATCAGAATTAGAAAAGTTCAGAAATGAGGTGACGGACTTTAGGAAAGAATTAGAAATTAAAGTAAAAAACACTTGAAATGAAGACTAAGCCCAGAGAAACACCAAGGCTTATCAACACAATAGGTCATATCTTACAAGAAAGAGAAGGTTTAGAAAAGAATTTTCAATATCAAAAGGAAATAAAGAGATTAAAAAGGATTCAAAAGAAAGTGATCAATATTGAAAAGAAAATTTTAAATATGGCTAATAGGAGTTTCTGAAGAAGGAAATAAAAACAAGAAAACAAAATAAATTCTAAAAACAATAACTGAAGAAAACTTTACTAAAGTAATTTAAAATTTCATATTGAAAGAATATACTGTGAATGGGGTGCATGACTGTAGTCCCAGCAACTCAGGAGGCTGAGGCAGGGGGATAAAATTAAAAGGGCTGGAGATGTATCTTAGTGCTAAAGCACTTGGGAGTTCAATCCCCAGCACAAGGGGGGAAAAAAAAAGACCAAATTCATTTCTAAAAATCCAGAATGGCCAATTTTAAACATAGTTTTATAAAATTACTGGCCTCTCAATTTTAAAAATAAAAAGCCTTTGGGCATCTTGCAAGGGAAAAACCATCTCATTACCTATAAGGAAAAGAAAATCATTAGACTTTGCAACAAGAATGAAGGAGATAGAGTAATACATTTAAGATACTCAAGAAAGTCTGAGCCAAGGATTTGATACACAGCAAGTTGAGTTTCAAGCATAAAGGGGGTAAACTGCTACCAGCATGCAAGAACTCAGGGAATACTGTTCCCATGAACCCCTCCTGGAGAATGTACTGGGCAGAACGAGATTCAAACAACAAAATTCCTAGACAGACATTAACTTAAAAGACTGGTGATGAACACTAAATGTATATCAAACCTTGAGAGCAGGTCTAAATTAGTGTTAAAAGGCAGAAAGGGAAAAAATGCCAGAGAGGACAAACAGTACTTAATGGCTAAATGCTCTGACAGTGTAGATACAACATGACTATTAAAAATGAAGGGAAAATATATGCAAAAAAATTAAAGTGATCATATTGTAATGTTTTTAGTAATCATATTGCAGATGACATTTGTGTTGCCATTTTTAGACTGTTTTGTGTGTGATTTCAGACAAAAACAATGAGTAATTATGGGATTATCTAATTATATCATTTTCTCCATCCTTTAGAATCAGAATTCTAGAGGAGGGAGGAAGGAAGGGAAAGGGAAAATACTGGGGCATGATATTGGTCAGATTATATTGTGATGTTGTGTACATGCACAAATATGTAACAATGAACCCCACCAATATGTGCAATCATAATGCACCAATATAAAATATGGAAAAAAGTAAAACAAAAAGAATTCTAGGTAGATTCTAATGTAATAAAGAAGAACAAGCTTCAGTAGAAGCTCTGTAATCTCAGATTTAAATAAAAATATAAACTTAAATTCAAAGTATTTAATATTTAAATATATGTCTTAGCTCAGCCCATTGAAAAAGGACTAAAAATAATGATCAGCCTAGTAGTTGAGCCTCTCTCTGTACACAATTTGTACCTTGCATATCTTTTCTCACTGAAAGAAAGTAGGGCTTCTTGGAGAACTAACTGATTTCAGTCCTGGGGCAAAAAAATATATATAAGATGAGTATAAAACATTTTATAATAGGAGATAGCAAAGACACTATGAGAGTTATGTCAAAAAGATTCAGGTCCCCATCAGCCAAAGACTGAACAAATTGAATTTCAATACTGATAATCATTGCAATGGATTTAAACCATAAAATTTGTTTCAATCCATGAGTTCATAATGATATTTTTAAAGATGAGGAACCAATTCATTATCTTGGAAACTAGTAAATAAAGGAAAATAGCAGATGATGGAAATTTTCTATATATATGTTCCAACTAACAAAATGAGAAGGAAATGATTAGAGTCTCACCATTTTTGCATCCCCAATGAATGAGTATATATGGGCTTTAAGTATCAATGAATACTAGGATTACAAGAAGTAAGACAACCAGACATTGTATATTATATGTCTTGTGTAGTCTTGCCAAAAATCATTGTGAAAATGATGACTAAACCCACAAGGAACACTAGAGTATATAAAGATCACCTCTACTCTTGCCAAAGGGATTGAACCTGGGTCTGATCCAGCCTCTAGTTTTAGTTGCCAATTTGCAGGAAAGACAGAGGAACGTGTTGAACTGTACCCAGAACATCAATCAGCAAAATGCAGACTATGGGAAATTCTACAGGTTAAACAACCCAAGTTTTCAGCCTAATGTAGGACAACAAAATGAAAGAGAATTCTATCAATGAAAAGAGGCTTAAATTACATCAGCTTTGTTAATAGGCAGAACTCAACTATGGTTTCTAGGAATACAAGGTTAGATGGCAAAATTATAAAAAGAAAAGCTCAAGGATGCTATTATTATGAAAGTCAGGCTAATAGTTGTGGCAGGAGAGGGGTTTGTGATTGGACAGGATACATGGCAGGGGCTTCTGGTGTAGCTGCCAATTTCTAGTTCTTCACTATAGAGGTATTTGTCTTATAATTTTTTGAGCCATGCATCTGATTTCTGTGTTTTATGTGTCCCTGTTTTACTTTATAATGAAAACAATTTTAAAATAAAAAGCCTTTCTGCTTCACTCTCTTATTGGTCTTTCTAAAGCAATTTCTTTATCTCAGTGTCAATAACTCCAGCCCTTCTATATCTCCCAAGGCTCTGTCTTCTAAAGTATTTCTTCCTTCTTCTTTGTTACATTAGATTATCATTGAATATAAATCATGATTACAGCCCTGAACATGCTACCTTGAGAGCTTGCCCTTCCCATAGACACCTTCTGAGAGAGTGATAACTTCCATTCCTCAGATATAGGTCACTATGCTTTGTTGCCTGAGTCTCTCCTCTCTAACCCACCATTGATATGATAGTACATATGATATATGTAGATGTATTCTACATATAAGTATTAGGTACTAAAAACCTAAGGTTCTTCTAGGTCCCCATTGCACAGGTTCAGCTTCTATAGGCATGTAAGGTCTGAGGATTATATCACCATCATCATCATCACAATTAACCCTTACTGAGTGTTACACTGTACCAAGTACTAAAACTAGCTTTTTTTTTTTTTTTTTTTTTTTTGGTACAGGATATTGAACCCAGGGACACTCAACAACTATACCACATCCCCAGTCCTCTTTTAAATTTTTTATTTTGAGACACGGTCTCATTAAGTTGCTTAAGGCCTCACAAAGTTGCTGAGGCTGGCCTTGAATTTTTCATCCTCCTGCCTTGGCCTCTCAAGTCACTGGGATTGTGCAGGCATGCATCACTGCACCCGGCTGAGCCCCACTGTCCTTTTCCTGGTTCTGATACAAACCCATGGAATTAGATATTACAGTTATCTTCATTTTATAGAAGAAAAAAATAAAGCCAAAAAAATTTGAGCACTTGCTTCTGTCTATGAAGCTATTAAGTTCTAGATCCAGAATTTAGAGCCAAGTGATCAAAATTCAGAATCCAAAACTTTAAATTTGACCACTAGTTAAACTAATACATATCTTCTCTGATGGAAAATATGAATGAAAATTCAAGAATATTCTAGACCAAGGGTAGAAACGCCAGCCCTCAAGACATATTTAGCCACATCATCTGTGGTTAAATGGATCGAAAGCTAAGGACAGTGTATTAGTACATTTTATGCTACTATAATAGAAACTGAAACTGGGTAATTAAGAATGAAAATCTATTGGTCAACAGTTCTGAAAAGTAGAAGATTGAGAGACCAAATCTAGTAAAAGCCTTCTTATTACATCATAACAAGGCAGAAGTCATCACATAGCAAGAAAACTTGGTGGGAGGGGAATAGAGAAAAGGAACCAAACTTATCTTTTTATCAGGAACCCACTACTGCAATAACAACATTAATTCATTCTGAGGCAGAACCCTCATGACAAAGTCACGTCTTAAACGTCCCACTTCTAATTATTGTTGTGTTAGAATTAAGTTTCCAATACATGAATTTTGGGGAACACATTCAGACCATTGCAGGATGCCTCTTGCCCCCAAAGCCCATGTCCTTCTCACATGCAAAATATGTTCATTCCATTCCAATAGCTGCAAAAGTTTCCACGCATTCCAGCATTCATTCAAAAGTTCAAAGTCCAGAGCCTCAATCTAAATCAGATATGAGCAAAACCCAAGGCATGATTCATCCTGAGGCAAATTCCCCTCCAGCTAGGAGCCTGTGAGATCAAAACAAATTCCTGCTTCCAAAATACAATAACAGACAAGCAGGGGATAGGCATCCCTATTCTAAAAGGGAGACATCATAAGAAAAGAGAGGTAAATAGTCTCAGATAATCCAAAACCCAACAGGGAAAATAGCATTAAATCTTAAAACTGTAGAATAATCTTCCTTGACTCTGTGTTCCCCCCCCTTCTAGGAACACTGGGGTAGAGGTTGGGCTTCTAAGATGCTGGACAGCCCCACCTCTGTGGCTTTGATTGGTGCAGGCCACCTGGAGACTCTCGCAGATTGGAGTCTCATGCTTGCAGCTCTCCCAGTCTGGAGTTGCATGCTGGTAGCACTACAGCTCTGGGATCTCTCCAGCTGCCCTAAACCCAAAATTCCACTGGGCATTGCCTTAGTAGGGTTCTCTGTGGTGACTCCATCCCTATACCAAGTTTCTGCTCCACACACACCAGCTATTCAATACATTCAATACATTGAAACATAGACAGAGGCCATAATGGCTCGATATCTGATGTACTGGACATGGAAGCCTTTGGAGCAGCAGCCCAAGTCACACATGGACCTGCCTCAGACATAGCTAGGATGACCCAGAAGCTCTGTGCCAGATATCAGGATCAGATACATGAGGCTGCACAGGATAACAAATGCTGAGGTCCCTCAGGCGCCACCCTAGAAACCTTGCTCTCAAGGTCTTGGACCCATTTTGCAAGTGGAAGCCTTAAATATCTCTGAAATGCCTTCATCGTTCTTTCTCCCCTTGTCTTGATGAATAGCACCTAACTCCCTTCTACCCATGGTACTCTCTTTAGCCAATAGTAGCTTAGCCTTACCCCTAGTTTGCTCTCTCAAACGCACTCTTTTGCTCTTTATTGGTCAGGCTGTGAATTTTCTAAATCTTGCCACTCCACTTCCCTTGTAATTATAAATCCTGTCTTTAAATTATTTCTCTTCTCTTGCATCTTACTATAGATGAGTAAAAGTAGCCATACACCCACCTTAGGTATCGAAGTCATGCTGCTAAGGTATCTCTCCCACCAGTTATCCTAGTTTACCCTTCAAAAATTCTGCCTTCCATAAAGCCCAGAGGCATGGGCATAATTCAGCTAAATTCTTAGCTACTTTATAACATAACAAGAACGGACTTTACACCAGTTGTCTATACCTTGTTCTTCATTTCCATCTGAGCATCATCAGAATTGCCTTAACATTTCTACACACATTCTGATCATGACCTATTAAGTAATCCTAAAAAGATTACAGTTTTCCCTGTACCTCTTGTCTTCTTCTGAGCCCTCACCAGAATTGTTCTTAATGCTTCATTCACAGCAATACAAGCTTTTTGTTACCTGCTACTACAAATCCCATTACCCAGTCCATAGAAACTTGCACATTTTTGCAGGTATTTGTTAGAGCAATACCTCAGTCTCAGAATCAATTATCTGTTTGAGTCCCTTTTGTGCTACTATAACAGAATACCACAGCAATTTACAAAGAACAGAGATTTGTTTCTTACAATTCTAGATGCTAAGAAGTACAAGGTTAATGGGCCCATATCTTGCTGCATCATAATGTGGTAGAAGGTAGAAGAGCAATCATTGCATGTGCATGTGAGAAAGGGAAAAGAAACTGAAAACTCATTTTTTTAAAAGATCAGAAACCCACCCCTAACCTACTCTGGCAATAATGTCACTATTCTATTCATGAAGCAAAGTGCTAACACATAATCACCTGTTGAAAGTCTCCCCCCTCAACATCAATGCATTGGGGATTCAGTTTCCAATACTTGCCTGGTTTCGTGGCACATGTCTGCAATCCCAGCAATTTAGGAGGCTGAGGCAGGAGGATCTCAAGTTCAAGAACAGCCTCAGCAATTTAGTGAGGCACTAAGCAACTTAGCCAGGCCCTGTTTCAACATGAAAAATAAAAAAGGATGGGAATATAGTTCAATGGTAAAGTGCCACTGGCTTAAATTCTCAGTGCAAAAAAAAAAAAAATAGTTTCTAACAGTTG
Organism: Spermophilus citellus; assembly: GCF_964194105.1. Taxonomy (NCBI): domain Eukaryota; kingdom Metazoa; phylum Chordata; class Mammalia; order Rodentia; family Sciuridae; genus Spermophilus; species Spermophilus citellus. Next base: position 54,640,242 of record NC_138196.1, on the reverse strand, counting down.
AACTTTGAGGGACACATTCAAACCATAGGAAATGTTTACATATATATATATATAAATGGTTAATAGAGAAGAATATTTTATGCCATGTTAGACATATATGAAATTCAAATTTCATTGTAAGTAAAGTTTTATTGGAGCACATGACCATCCATTTACATTTTGTCCGTGGAAGCATTGAATAGTCACTACACCAACCACATGGCCTGCAAAGCCTAAAATATTTACTATCTGGACTTTTAGAGAAAAAGCTTGATGATTCCTTATCTAGAGAACAGATGGGTGAACTTAAAAGAGAAATAAGAGGGAAAGACTGTAATCAGAAGCTTTAAGGCAGTGGAATGCATGAGCAAGCATGTTATGAGATAAAGAAGAGAGCAGAGCTGGGGTTTCCAGGGAGCAGTAGGAGCAGAGTACAGCATTTTCAACACCCTTGTTCCATGACACTTGCTCTGCAGTAGCTGAGATTGCCACTGTTCTTTCTGCCTGAGAAAACCCAACACATACCTTGGTTTAAATTCTGTTCTCTCACCTCAGATTTCCCTGAATCCACCACCAAGACAGCCAATGAAATTATTAATTCAACCAAATGAACACAAAGCTTGAGGAAATGTATACAAGTTCTCTAAAATGAAAGGATGAGCCACCTTTGCCTTTCCATTCCAATATTCTCACCTGCAGCATCAATTTCTCCCTGTGCCTCCCCTCCTCCGAAGCTTCAGTGGCTATCTGCCCACCACTTAGAGAGTAATGCCCAAACTCCAAGTCCCTTTCTGTAGTATCCCCCACCTCTCACCATCTGACCTTAGCCTGCCCTTCTAGACTTTTCTTACGGGAACCAGACTTTAAGACAGTTAAGGCTACATTATTTCATTTGTATGTGGAACCTTAAAATAGCCAGCTTGTTGAAGTGGAGAATAGAAATTTCGTTTCAGAGGCTTGGTGGGAATAGGGGAGGGGCAGGGAATAGAAATTGACAAAGGAATAAGTTTTCAATTCTACTACACAGCAAAGTGACTATACTTAATAATATTGTATTGTGTATTTTGAAAATGCTAGAATAGATTTTAAATATTTTCAGTACAAAAATACATGTGAGCTTATGGATATGTTATAGAGATATAATCATCCCATAATGTACACATATAAACATAGAGATATAATCATCCCATAATGTACACATATATTGAAACATCACGTGTTACTCCATATGTATACATACACATTTTTTTTTTTGTACTGGGTATCAAACCCAGATCAAACACTTTACCACTGAGCTACATTCCAGCCCTTTTATTTTTTATTTTGAAACAGAATCTCTCTAACTTGCTGAGGTTGGCCTTGAACTCCCAATCCTCCCGTCTCAGCCTCTAGAGTCTCAGCCTCTGGGATTATAGGCATATGCCACCACACTTGGTTACAACTATCATTTGTCATTAAGAATCATTTTATTTTTATAAAATGTAGAAAAATCTAGTCTATATTCAGTATTTCACTCTACATCCTAAGCTTTCATGGGGCAGAGTTATCTCTCAGAGAGCCTGAGTCTGAGGCTGAAAGTTTCTTGGGGTCCAGTCCATGAACTAAGGAACTATATCTGACACTGAACATATGGATATGAACTAAAATATAACTACAGTACAGTAGGACAGAGCTGTGACCCATGCAGGAGCTCAACTCTGTAAGAAAATCACTACAGGGCTGCCCAAGTAGGCACAGAATTGCTAGCTGGTAAGAGCATGGAAAGTTCCAGCAGTTTATTTGAAAACCATGAGAGCCAAAAACTGTAGATGCCCTGGAGTATCACATCTGGTCACACTGGTGGCAGATTACCTGTGACAATCAGAGTTCCTCATATAGGGAGCTGTTCTTTCATGTGTCCACATGAGACTGAAAACTCCTTGAGGATGATTTCATTGATTTATTAAACTTGTTCAATTAATCCATCCATTGATCACTCACCGGCAATGATTAGAGGACAAAGCTTACTGTTTTAAGTATTTGGGATGTCCTGCCTAATATCATGGCTAAGAATCAAAATGCTCTTTTAGGAATTTAATCTCATTTTCTCAAGTGATGCAGAAAAGATATTTCCTAGGCACTCTTCAAATTGGGTTAAAATTGTTTCAGAATCACATATATGTGGTGAATTAATTCTGAGGTCCTCCCTGGCTCTGTAGCATCCAGAGTATGAGACCAAATAGGAAGGGAATTAAGAGCACAGTCTTGGGTATCAGACTATCTAGTTGGGCTTGCCTCTGCCTCTCAGAATCTCTTTGACCTTGGCCAGTTTCTTAGCCTCTTTAAGCTTTAGTCGCCTTATCTATAAACTGGGATCAGGATTGTGCTTATCTGCCAGAGTTAGTGGGAGGATTAAATGAGATAAGGTACATCAAGTACTTAGGAGAGCATCTGGCACTCAGTAAGTGCTCAATAAATGTTTCCTATCCTCTCAGCTGTGTTATCTTTCAATACCAGAAAACCCTAATAAGAGTGGTGATTTAAGGAAACAGTATTAAACAAATTAACTTTGTGACAAGTTATGACTATCTTTATTTTCTTAGGTAAAAATAAGAATTTTCCAGAATGAATCTCTTTTTTACAAGTCTAGAAGTTGATCCACTTTAAAAAAAAAGATATTTCACAGAAACAAGAGGCAAACAGAATTCTACTCAACTGCTATTTACAAAATTGCTATAAATACATATATTAATCTGTACAGTTTTAAGAGGTTGGCTCACTATCTAAAAATTCCCTTGACATATAAATACAGTTAATGATTTCATCTTAGAGAATTAAAATGTAAACCCAACTAAGACATACTTTTAATATTGCCCAAGGCACTAGATAAATATTTTAAATACTAAAATCTGGGGAAAATAAAAGCAGAAATCAATTGTTCTTTCATTCCACCCATAAGATCTTAATAATTAAGTTTTTTTAAAAAAGAATTGTATATTAATCTGACACAAATAGCTTTAAGTTAGATCAATTGCCTCTCATAATGAAATTTCTTCACTCAAACACTTAAGTTATAGTGAACGGAATACCAGTGAACACACAAATCAAGATTTTCCTGCATCCTCACTATCAGGAAAAGCCCATTTTTCAAGGATGTACAGTCCAGAGATGCCCATTCCTCATCATATGGCCAATAGCAGCCCCCTTTCTCTGTTGACAGCAAAATCAAAGGGAAAGAATCCCCTTCATTCAACTTCAAAGACTCTCCCCTTTGACATCAAAGCTTGACTATTAAGGCTCATTTTAAATCATAATGTTTGTACCATTATAATAATGGTAATATGAAAACTGATATTCAAATGTCCCCTTTTAAGCCTTCTGTAAAGGCACTCATAAATTAAGATGAACCCTGTCTTCCCCAGGTTGACACAGATATGCAAATGACCTTTATTAAGACAAGTGCTCTCTCTTTTTGCAGCTGTTGCACTCTACATTATTCTGGAGTCCAACTTTCTAATGTAAACCATAGCTTTCTTATTCAGTACAGGTAAAAGGATGAAAACATGTCAGTGCCTTGCTTAGGCCCTGGGTTTGAACCAGACAGATGTTGGTAAATGTGAAGCAACCAGTGTGCTTGGGCAGTACAATTGGTGAAAATACTAACCCCCATGACCAAGTTCAACTTACCAGTGTGGGGTCACTGGACACAGAATTGGGAAGAGATATATACACTCTACTCCCAAATATGTCATAAGCAAACACACTACACCATTTGAAACCAAATTCTCTGAACCAGTAATCCAAGAGAGGTTATATGTTTATTATTCAACATGATCCCCTTGACAAGGTCTACACAGGAACTTCTACCGGATGCCAATAGAAATGGAGCGGAGTCATCCAGAAAGAGGAACACACAGGTAAAGTTTTAATGGGTATGTGTTGGTAGAAGGGATACCATTACGCAAAGCTCAGTCCTTGTGTCCAGTGCTGATCCAATAACAAAGACACAGTTTTGAGAAAAAGGAAAAAGAAGTTTTATTGATTTGCTAGCAAAGAAGAAGCACGGGAGACTCCTGTCCTTGAGGCTGTGATTCTGCCCTTCAGGAGGAACAGGTGTGGGTTAAAAGGTGATTCAAAAGCTACATTCCACGTGTTCTCTGTCTGGAGTTGTCATTCACTTGTTAATTTGGGAGACAGTCATTTTTGAGATCTTCTGGTGCCATCCCCAAAGTCTGAATTCTTTCATCCCTGTGGTGGGTGGGTGCTCAAGGACAGATAACTCTGCCTAGGATGAGGGAAAAAGGTAATCCTGTTTCCCCAGAGATTAGGGGCAAGAAGAGATTCAGGAGGAGCAAGGAGAGAGGAAGAGAAAGAAATATGTCCATAAGTTGCCGTGGCAGAGCAGCAAGGGCTATATTCACAGCTTAAAGTGGACTACTGTTACATATCTCAAGGAGAAGGGAGACATCCCTCATAGAGATATCCTGCTTTTTGAACAAAGGAAGGAGCCAGCTTTTATCCAGTTGCTGGGGTGGGCTAGTGTCTGGTAATTTTCCATTGGTCTTGAGTGTGGTTTTGTTTTGTTGGAATTTGTTTCTGGTGTAAGATACAGAACAGCACTAAGTTTGCCCTTGGAGACATTATCATGTAACACAGAGCGTAGAGTCAGGTGGGTTCTTTGTCTTGCAAATTTCAAAAAATGAGATTCACAGACAGCAGAGGGTGAGAGCAATGTATTAAGAATTTATTAAAGCAAAGTGAAGTAAAGCTCCCACAGCTGAGAGGGTACCTGAGAGAGTTGCCAGTGGATGGCTATTATCTAGGGGTTTTTATGGAACAATAGGTTTAAGGAAGTCAGCAACACCCCCCTCCACACTCTCCACCCAGTCCTGGATAAGGCATTCCATGTCCACAAGGTATTCATGCAACCTTTAGTCCAATCAAAATATTGATCAGTTGTTTTTCCTTCTTTAGAGAGGACATGGACTCCAGGTCTCATATGTTGCAATTTAAAAGAAGCTTTTTGCAAATTTCTCAGCAAAAACCTTCAGCTACTGCTTATGCTCTGTGGGCCCATTTTCCCTTCTGCCTACCTTTTTCTCTTCCTCTTGAACTCAATGGCATCAATATTCTGGCTTTTCTGGTGCATCTGCCTTGCAATAAGATGGTTGAAATATGTGGGCAAGAAGGAAGAAAGAAAAGGGGAAAAATTCATGTGGATTTTAAGAAATGACAGGGGCTTATGGTCTCCAGGAGTTTTTTTGTTCTTCCTGCATACCATTCTTTTAACAGATAACAGGTCAAGTGGAAGGCCTCAAGTGTTTCTGACTTCTGTCCCCATTGGTGGTTCCTAACTGTCTTCCATCCACTTCTATTCTTTGGTGAATTCTCCCACCACACATTTTGGGCCTCCATTTTCTTGGAACCTGAAAAGTGGCTGTCACCTCACATGTAAAAAGCAAGAGAAATGAGAAAGGAATAAGTCTTCTCTGGAGCCTTCCCAACATGTCATCTAGAGGCAGCACTTTGGACTCTTCTTGTATATATATACACTAAGGTGATTTTCCAGACCTGAATTCCATGGAAAATTGAAGAGTTAAAGATGATGAGATTATATCTTCTCAGGATTTTCTGGATTTGTGTGTGTGTGTGTGTGTGTGTGTGTGTGTGTTTATAGTGAGATTAAATTCTCCTGAAGTTGTGTTTTCATTCTCTGGGACAGTGGTACTCACCTTCAGAATGCAGAAGAATCACCTGGGAACTTATTAATAGTGAACTTCTTAGCGTTCCCCCACCTTTCGGATTCTCTAGGTTTGAGAGACAAGGTGAACAATCACCCAAGGGAGTTTTGTTGCCAAAGGTTGAACCTAAGTCTCCTGCAAAGAGTCTGGCAACCCCCAGGTTTAAAGAGAGCTGTCCACATAAGACCACCCTCACTTCTGACGCCAATTTCAAGTTTGGAAGTTCTCAGCCACCACCAGTTTCAAGAATTTGCTACAAGGATTTACAAATCTCACGGAGAGCTGTTATACTCACAAGTATGATTTATTATAAGAAAAGGATACAGATCAAAGGTAGCCAAAGAAAGAAGGGCAGGTACTAGGCAAGTATCAAACACAAAGTGTCCATTTTGTCCTTTCCCCATGGAATCAGGAGATATTACTTCACCGGTATCAATATGTGACAATATACTCAGAGTATTGCAATCGGGGAAAGTCTCCCATGCCTCAGTACCCACCATTTTAATGGGGCTCCAATATATAAGTATGAGTGCTGACATGGTTGATTTTAGAATCCAGGTTGTTTGACCCAAATCTTTTACCATAAATCACACTGTGGACTTTCTGGTTGGATAGCTTCTACTCCAAGGTATTGTCAACTCCCAGTTAAGTCCCAGGCATCTAGGCCAACAAAGATTACCTCCAGAGCAAAAGCCAGGCCTGTTGAATTCTTCCTTATATACCCACCCTTTAAGGCACTCTCCCAAAAGATAACCTCCAGGCAGACTTCTGTCTGTTGAAAACCACCTTGACCTTCAAAACCAAATTTCCTATTCCTGAGCCTTTTGCTTGAAGCTGATCAGAAGCACATTTAGTGTGGTAGGGTGCCAATTCAGTAGGGTGCCAATTCATGAGCAAAGAAGATCCAAAATAGGTCTTTTATAGTCTTCAAGATTGTTTAATAAAAACATCAAACATTAGATAAGGATTGGAGCACATTTAAAGCTTGACTCACAATTGCTATGGAAGTTTGCCAGTATTAACACTAATATTGATATTAGTATTAGCATTAATATTAGCTGTGCAAACTGTCAGATTTGGCCTACTATGTGTGATTATAATACCAGAACCATGCTATAATTCATGGGACACCATGCTACAATACAATCTCAAGGATTAAGCTGAGATATGCTTTTGGGTCTCCCTTCTCTGTTCATCTGAATTTCTTACTGTGTCTAATTAATAAATTAAATTTATCAAAATTTAATTTTGGATGTGTATGTAGAAAAAAGCATAATATCTTTAAGGTTCAGTACTATCTGTGGTTGCAGGCATTCATTGAAGGTCTTTTTTGTGAGGAAGGGGAAAGAAAATCAAGGGGGTGAATTATGTTGGTCCAAGACCACCTGGATAACTGTCCAGCAAGTATCATTGTGCCTTTAGAATATTAGAGCCTGCTATTCTAGTGAACAATAAATATGTCTATGAAGCTAGAAAAGTCATCGCCTTATAAAGGAGGGCAGACACTCAAGAAGATTTTCATTTTTTAAATCACATTTCTGAGTGAGTTGAAGAAAATCTGATAGGAAGTTTCCTGATTTACTGAGTAGGCTTATATTTTTTCCTTATGATGCTTAACTTCAAGAAAGAGGTTCAGTCAGAGCCATTGTATAACTAAAGGACTTATTTCCAAATAGCTTTGCAGTCCTTAGAATATTTAAATTGTTACTTTACCCATTTTTTAGATAGGTAAGTGCAATACAATAAAATGCTTAGCATTTTCAAGGAGCATAAATCAAGGCTCTTAAAGTCACTTTAAATTTGTTTTGACATTTTCTGTACTTTATCACAATCAGGGAAGTATCTCAGATATAATGCTAGTAAAACAAGTGATATAACTTTTTGTACCGTGTTAACCTCTGCAGTAGCTTGACTCTCCATTTAGATCTGCTGGCTCATAACTCAGTTTGCAGCATTAACAAATGCTACAACCCTTACTACCACCACCCGTATTACCATCCAAGCCCTCAACAGTCCACATCTTGCTTTTACCCACAGGCTCAGAGCTATCTCTGTTTATATTGGAAATTATAGAAAGTGATTACTGCTGCTGTAGTATCTGCAGTTACAGATGGTAAGGCTGTACTAAGAGGACCTCAGATTATGGATTTTTCCTTTGTTTCATGGAAGCTCTTAGGCCAAGACAATTGAATCAGGAATACTGTTTCCTCTGTATCAAGGAAGAGTAGAGAAGCATGAGATGGTCTTCTTGTAATAAATCCAAACAAATCGATTTGCAATATAACTCAATATGCTCATCTACAAAAATGTATTAAGCACCTACTTAACTAAGCATTTTGCTCAGTCCTGAGAATATGAAGTGAATAAGATATATATTCCCTTCCCTCCAATAGCTTTACAGGCTAATATGGGGAGAGGTGCATGGAATCATGGAAGGCAATAATTCCGAAGATGATAATCCCACATACAATCGTTATACAAAAAGGCTAAAACAGAAAACCAAGCAAATGTGCAGATGACTTCCTTCTTATTTTTTCCTTATTGAGCAACCTCAAGATTTCCTTTATTAGTTGTTTTATTAACTAAGAAATGTTCTTAGTCTTTTGTTTATTTATTTTTGATATGAGGTCCTACCATGTGCCCAGACTGGTCTAGGACTTCTGGGCTCAAGCCATCCTCTCACTTTACCAAGTGCTGGATCTATAGGTGCATTCCACTGTGCCCATGTTTCTTGTTCTATTTTTATATTAACATGATGATATAGAAAAATATGTGAGTAATCCTTTTTACCTCAATTTATTATAGCCAAAGTATTTTATTATCTACTAATATTTGTAAATCAGTAGCATGCCAATTATACTAACTTTTGCATCTGAAGTTAGTTTATGTAGCCAACATATTAAACCCCAATTTTACCAAGCAACTGTTTATAAAATGTAATTTTGGGGTGATTACACTAATATTTTGATAAAAAAAGAATATCAGGTTGATTCAGATATTGTGATTATACTATAATTTATATTATTTCTATAATATATATTTAATTATTTTTATATGTATTTATAATAATAATTTTATATACCATTTATATATAAACTATTCAATGATCTATGTAACTTACATTGTGATTATGCAATAATTATATTAATACTGTGATATATTTTCACTGTGTATCATGTTATATACTATATACTATATGGCATGTAGTTTGTATATAATTTCTGTTCTATAGTTTATAATTATTACATATATTGATTATATTATATAAACATATATAACACTATCTTTTTGGAATGAGTGATATTTGGACAATGTAGACAAATAGCTTTGGGTACTTATTTTTTTAAATGTTTTTCTTTTTTTAATTTCTTCATTTGTTTTAATTAGTTATACATGAAAGTAGAATGCATTTATGCACTTTGATATTTCATACATAAATGGGATATAATTTCTCATTTTACATGTAGAATCACATTGGTCATATAGTCATATATGTACATAAGGCAATAATGTCTGTTTCTTTCTACTATACTTCCTATCCCCATATCCCCTCCTCTCTCTTCACCTCCCTCTACCTAATCTAAAGTAACTCTACTCTTCCCTAACACACCTCCCTCATTGTGAATTAGCATCTTCATATCAGAGAAAACATTAGGCTTTTGGTTTTTTGGGATTGGCTTATTTCACTTAGCATGATATTCTCCAACTCCATCCATTTACCAGCAAATGCTGTAATTTCATTCTTCTTTAAAGCTGAGTACTATTCCATCAAGTATATATAGCACAATTTCTTTATCCATTCATCTATTGAAGGGAACCTAGGTTGGTTTCATAGTTTAACTATTGTGAATTGAGCTACTGTAAACATTGATGTGACCATGTCATTGTAATATGCTGATTTTAAGGCCTTTGGGTATAAACTGAAGAGTGGGAGAGCTGGGTGAAATGGAAGTTCCATTTCAAGTTTTCTGAGGAATCTCCACACTGCGTTCCATAGTAGTTGCACCAATTTGCAGTCCTACCAGCAGTGTATGAGTGTACCTTTTTCCCAGCATCCTCGCCAACACTTACTATTGCCTATATTCTTGTCATTCTGTCTGAAGTGAGATGAAATCTTATAGTAGTTTTCTTTTTTAATATTTCTTTAAATTGTTGATGGATACAATACCTTTATTTAATTTATTTATTTATTTTTACGTGGTTCTGAGGATTGAATCCAGTGCCTCACACGTGCAAGGCAAGTGCCCCACCATTGAGCTACAACCCCAGCCCTTTAGAGTAGTTTTGATTTGTATTTCTCTAATTGCTAGAGATGTTGAACATTTTTTCACATATTTGTTTTTCATATATTGTGTTTCTGACCTAATTCTTACCATGACAGAAAGAAAAAAATTACACTTAATCTCATACATTTTGAAAGGAACCAAATAATTAAAATGTTGAAAAATGGAATGGATAGGAGAATGAGTGCATTTCGGTACAAAGACAAGGTACAAGGTAGGGAAGAGACTGTTGCCTCCCAGAAGTGTCTGCAGTCCTGTAGCCCAGAACAGTCACTCCTCTACAACTCACAGATACCTGGATTATGTGATTGAAATGGGGACACCATGTTGAGGTCTGGTTTTCACTCCCCACCTCCATCTTCCAGACCTTGTTACAGAAAGGACTCTATGAACTTTGTTGATGGTTTACAAAGGAAGAGGAATTGAAATTAATGGCTCTCCAGATTATGCTTAGTGAAGCTAGCCAATCCCTAAAAAACAAATACCAAATGTCTTCTTTGATATAATGAGAGCAACTAAGAACAGAACAGGGAGGAAGAGCAGGAAGAAAAGATTAACATTAAACAGAGACATGAGGTGGGAGGGAAAGGGAGGAAAAAAAGGGAAATTGCATGGAAATGGAGGGAGACCCTCATTCTTATACAAAATTACATATAAGAGGTTATGAGGGGAATGGGATAACAAACATGGAGGGAAATTAATTACAGTAGATGGGGTAGAGAGAGAAGATGGGAGGGGAGGGGAGGGGAGGGGGGATAGTAGAGGATAGGAAAGGTAGCAGAATACAACAGTCACTAATATGGCAGTATGTAAAAATGTGATGTGTAACCGATGTGATTCTGCAATCTGTATTTGGGGTAAAAATGGGAGTTCATAATCCACTTGATTCTAATGTATGAAATATGATATGTCAAGAGCTTTGTAATGTTGTGAACAACCAATAAAAAAAAAAGAAAGAAATTAATGGCTCTCTGCCCTAAAAATAACATGAGAGAATGAAGCTGAGAAGCCCTTTGGAAATTATCTGGATCTTCAGCTAGAGGATCTAAACTACAGCAACTCTAAGATCATTGTAAGATGCACTGGCATCTTACAAAATAGAAATATACAAACTATGGTCCATGTGCCAAATCCAGCCTGCCACCTGACTTTCTACACTCCACAAGATAAAAATGGATTTTACATCTATAAATGGTTGAGGGGGAAAAAGAAGCAGCATATTTCATGACATAAAATTATATGACATTCAATTTCAGTATCCATAGATAAAATCTCATTGGGACACAGCCTTGTTCAGTCATCAATATGTGGTCTATGATGGCATTCATCTAGTACTGAAGAGTGGAGGGCTTGCAACAGAGCCCCTTGGCCTGCAAAGCCAAAAAAAATGTTTACCATCTGGCTCTTTAAGAAAAAGTTTGCTGATTCCTTTTCAAGAAAACAGATATTTGAGCAGTTCTTTCAGGATCTTGAAAGTCTAATCCAGAATTAAGAAATGGGATTTTCCATTTTGACAGGGGGATTGATGGTAATCATAAGAAAAATCTTCCCATATGTGATGTTAGTATGACGCGCGATGGGCTTTCAAATTGAAACAGTGAAATTCTCTAAAGAGTGAAAGGTGGAAGAGACACCCAGCAATTTGGCATAATTTAGACTTAGGCTTGCCTGAAGAGATGGGGCTGAATCCAAGGAACGAATAGATGAGCCAAACTCTGGCAACTCTAAGACCATTATAATTTATTTAGAGTAGGTAACTTTCAGACTATGATTTTGTAAAAATCTACAATTTCAAGGCTGTTTAACCAATGAAGACGTGAAAGTGATATTGTTAGCATATTGAATGCTTCCATGTAATTTTTGGTGGGCATTTTCAATTTTTCTAAATCTCAAGTAAAACATGTCAACCAATAACGGAACACAAGTGGTCATATTGCAATTTTCTCATGGTTTCCTATGAAGATTATGTGGATTTCTATTAAAACTTTTGGAATAAAATGACTCTATATTTACAAGTTTTTTAAAAAAAATTAGCATTCTTTCAGAGCCAATTTAGTCTGACAGGTAAATCAGCATTTAGGGACTTTTACTATTCAGGCACTAATGCCAGCTTCACTTCACACACACACCATTGTACTCAGCTCCTAGGAGCAATAAACCATAATGGTCTCACTCACCAAGGCCCTTTAATTCATGGATCATAGACATGATAAATCATAAGAACTCCTCTGGTGCCTTTTTGTCTACAATGGCCTGATTCTTGAAAGCCAAACGCAGAACACCTTTTAAAGAGCATCTATTCAATCAAATAGGGACATTCACATTTGAGAACAGGAAGAACATGTTTATGAATGCATGTGCAATGGGAAGATAATACACTTTGAGAAAGATGTTGACCCCCTAAATAGGTATGCTTCTATGGATAGATGATCAAGGAGCTTTCGCCTTATGTCCTTTATTTTCTGACTTACATTTGGGATTCCACTATAATCTCTTAAAACCTATTTACTCATTTCAAGGAAGGGAATTGCAGAGTATCCATTTCCTTATCTTGAAGAAAGAAATGTCTGCATAACTCAAGACAGGCCAGAGGATCCAGGTTCTTTCAGCTGTAACAGACTTAGGAAGGTAGAGACACATAAGAAGGATCTTGAACAATCTGTTGTAAAGAAAGTTAGCCTTCTTAGCTTATCTCCTAGGGTGCAAAGACCCTAGTCAGGGCCACAAGTAACATGTTCTCTAAGTTCTAAAAGTTCTGACTATAAAGTTAGAAAAATTCCATCCCTGCTATTCAAAGCCATACCTGTCTTCTTTCTTATCTCTTTACATTTTTAAAAATTACATCTTCTCCTTTCTTCTGCATTTGACTTTTTATGACATGACCACAGACTCCCCCTCCCCCACACAAGATGAGCTGCCACATGGTCTCTTTAGGGCGATATTTCTCAGAGTAACTGATCCCTCTCTACCCTAATCATCTGATGGGGAACACAGGTTTTTGTAGACAACATTCATCTGACTAAGTTCTTCAGATGAAAAAAAAGAAAGAAAAGAAGCAGCCTCACCAATAATGTTTAAAAATATTCTGACCCTTTGGTATCATCAAAGTTAACGCTAGTTTATAGGATTTCATTGGATCTTCACAGAGAAAGTAATCAATGACTATTGACATCCCTCAGCACAATAGGTGTTAAATTATAGTGTACTTTTTCTATGTGTCTTAGAGGATTTTATTTTGTTCTTCTTAATGCAGCTTTTCTAGGGAAAATGAAAGCAATCTGCAAGTTCTGTTTCCTACTTTTCTCAGTGTTCAATAAATGCCAAATAATAAAACTGTGTACGGATCTGAGCACATTTGCCTACATGATCTTCTCACTTTTGCATCTATGCTAATTGCCATCCCTGAATCTCCGCTGAGTGATGTTCTTTAGGATTAGCTGTTAAGACCTTAGAGTTTCAGCTCGATATTGATTCCTCCTTGGATAAATGCTGTTCACACTTAGTAAAAAGGTCAATATTATTGCTAGTTAAGGAACAACTAGGAAGCCTGTTCTAATACTGACGGTCTGGATGACATGCTTGTAAGATTTTGTTAATTCTGTATTTAATGATGTTATTAAACAAAGACTTATTTGTGCTCCCTTCTGCAGGTTATTAAGTGTATAAAGATATTCACATTTCAAAATCTAATAGCTGTTGTGAAGGTTAAGACACACTTATAAAAACCTGGCTTTTAAAATGATTAAATGGTTTGCAAAATAGCTGGTAAAGTTTAATAAAGGGCAATCAACTCTTTTATTTGTAAGTGACCCACCCTTCCAGAGGCAATATTTGCAAAATCATTGCAATTTGTTTTTGTTTTATTAGAGCTAAGGATTTCATTTGTTATCTTAATTTTAGATGAGGATTTGAGATTATCCAGATGCTTTGCTTCTTTTTCTCTTTTGGGTTGTTTTTCTTAAGGTCATTCCACAATTGAAATGAGTCTACAAAGAAGGGGGAAGGAGGTATTGCGTCTTGTAAAGAATTCAGACAGAGGAGATTGAAAGTTGTGTTTGGGGACTAGAAATAGATTTCACCTGTTCATTCTATCCTTACTCTCTATTACCAGAAATAATTGAGAGTTGACTGGACTTAGATGAATAATGAATATATACTAATGCATTTCTTAATATATGAAATGAAAATGTTGGATTTTTTCAAGTACTAAAATTTAATTGCATCTGTACTTTCTTACAATGTAAGCCCACCTTGCTACCAGTGCTGGTCTGAAACAAGTCAAACACCAAATAATCATTATAAATAAATGAAATATGTGTGGTGGAGAGAGGTGGGAGAGAGAAAGGGATGGGGTAAGGATGAGAGAGAGAAATGAGGAAAGAAGGGGGAAGAGGAAGAAGGAAAGAAAATAAAGTAAAATTTTTTTACTCTTAAAACATCAGGAAGTGATTCACTCCTGCTACTTTTAACCATTTTAATGGGCCTCTAAAGGATCTGTTTTGAAATTTCTAACCCAGCATATACAGAAGTGTCTGCATAATTTAACTTTTTCTTTATGATATACAGAAGTGTCTACATAATTTAACTTTTTCCTTATGATATAGGTCTGAAATCATAAATATTGCACAATGAAGTTCCTAAAAAACAATGAAGGATATCCAGAATTTGTCCTTTATAGTAACTAAAGTCAGACTATCCCACTGGTTTGAGTAACCTTGTCCACTTCTGCCATTTTTTCACTCAGTTTTTCTCTTTTCAGTGCCTCTTTTTAATAGATAGATGCTCTGATTTTCAGTATCTAAACCTCACTACACATTTCAAAGCCATATAATGAGTCTGTTAGAACTATGTACAAAGTAAAAGAAATTTAAAGGTTCCCTATGAGAGAAGTACATGGAATTTAGCCTGAGAAATTGTGGACATGTATCTAAACCACTCAAAATAATAACAATCCTTCTCCTCTTCCTTCTTCTTGTCTTTTTTCTTGACTACAGTCCAGGTTACCGTACTTTTAGGTTCCAAAAATGAAGATATAAACTCTAATGAACAAATATAAAAAGAATACCTATGTAATACATGCACATGTTAAATGAGATTCCCATGAAAAGAAATAAATATTTGTATATACATGTACATATATATAATATATAATAGATGAATAAATAATAAACATTTTCTATTAAGGAAATTTTATATGAGCATGTGCTTTCTAGGTAGATTCAGAGGTACATGAGTATTTATGGGACTAAATCACTATTTTACAGATAATACTATGTTTGTGAAAAAAATCAGTTATATACTGTCTTCCCTCCTCCCTTTATCCATGGGATTCCAAGACTCCCAGTAGATACCTGAAATACAGATAGTGCCAAGACACGTGTGTATGTATACTATACACACACACACCTCTAGAAAAGTTAAATTTATAAGTTAGGCATGGTAAGAGATCCTTCTATATATACACACCTATAATAAAGTTTAACTTTCAAATTAGGCACAATAAGAGATTAACAACAAAAACTTATCATAGATCTTAGCAATCTCAGCATACAATTTTTTTCTTTCCCTAAGTAGGGAACTTTCACTTTTCACCTAAAGCAAGTACTTTACAAGTTCTCTTTGGGATATCAGAATCTCTAGCATCATTACTTTTGTGCTTTGGGGCCATTGTTAAGTAAAATAAGTGCTATTTGAACATAAGCACAGCAATACACAATCGTGGCTCTAATAACTGGGTTGGCTACAAAATATCTAACAGGTGGATAACATACACGGCATGGATACACTGGACAAAATGATGATCCAAAGCCTGGGAAGGACAGCGTGAGATTTCGTTATTCTACTCAGAATTGCATGCAGTTTAAAATGTATGTATTGGGACTGGGGTTGTAGCTCAGTGGTAGAGCGTCTGCCTAGACATGTGAGGCACTATTCGATCCTCAGTACCACATAAAAATAAATAAAATAAAGTTATTGTGTCATTTACAACTAAAAACAATTAAAAAAAACTTACGGATTGATGGGGGGGAAGTGCTAAGGAGTAATATTAACCAAATTATATTGTTATATTGTGTGCATGTATGAATATATAACAACAAAACCCATTATTATGTACATCTATAATGCACCTATAAAAATTTGGAAAGAAATTTTAAAAAACTTATGAATTGTTTATTTCTGGAATTTTCCATTTAATGTTTTCAGCCCATATTTAACCTATGTAACTGAAACCTCAGAAGGTGAAACTGTGGGTAAGGTGGGATTATTATATAATTGATGTTTCCATGAAATATATGCAACACATACAGTGAAATTATGCTAAGTCTGTGCATATAAGGCATAAACTATTTTATTTTTATGTAGGTAATACACAAAAAAATACACAGGCCCTCTACTTCTGTCCTTAAAGGTCATCATTTTAACCAGTTTTCTGTGTTTTTATATTCTGATTATTCAAGAAATATTCATTGGGTACTTATTTCAAACCCTGTCTTAAGTGCTAGAAGTAGAAAAATTATAAGTCTTAGAGTCTCTACCCTTCATAAACTAGTAGTACAAAGTTAAATACATAAAACAAATATAGTTCAGACACTTATTTAATAATCATTCCTTGGGTATCTTTACATATTAGGCTTGATATGACAGTATAATAGTTAAAACCTTAAGTACTGTAAGATTGCCTTGACCTTGTACTCAATGAGAAATAAAATTTACCAAGCAGAAGAATGGGAGTCAAAATTCTAGGATAGTTTTCATTAGGGTTCAATCATTTTATGTTCAGTGGGTTTGGACAAATGTATACTGACATGTATCCACCATTGTAGTATTACACAGAATAGTTTCACTGCCCAGAAATTCCCTGTCCAAACTAGTGACTACTACTAATCTCTTTACTGTCTTCTAGTTTTGTCTTTTCCAGAATGTCACATAATTGGAATCATGCAGTATGCAGTCTACTCAGATTTCCTTCTTTCACTTAATAGCATGCATTTAAGTTTCCTCTATGCCTTTTCATGTCTGTGTAGCTCATTTCTTTTTAGCACTGAATAATATTCCATTGTCTATATATGCCACATTTAACTACCTACTCACCTCCCAAAGGAAATTCTGTTTTTTCCAAGTGTTGACAATTATGAATAAAGCTACTCTGAACATCTCTGAGCAAAGTTTTGTGTAGACATAAGTTGTCAATTTCTTTGGGTAAATGCCAAAGAGAGTGATTACTAGATCATAAGAATATGTTTAATTTTGCAAGAAACTGATAAAATGTTTTATAAGGATTATTTTGCATTCCCAACTGGAATGAATGAGATTTCCTACTGCTCCACATTATCATCAGTACTTGGTATTATCAGAGTTTTAGATTTTGGCCAGTCTAATAGATGTGTAGTAGTATTTCATTGTTATTTGAATTTGCAATTCACTAATGACATGTTGTGGAACATGTTTCATATATTCATGTGCCATCTGCATATCTTTTTAGTGAGGTATCTTAAGATCTTTGGCTCATTAGTTTTTTTAAAAAAAATTGGATTTATTTATTTATTTGAAATATTGGGGATTTCCAGGGCTATTTGCATGCTAGGCAAGAACTCTACCATAGCCCTTTTGAAATTTTATTTTGAGACAGAATCTCACTAAGTTGCCCAGTTTGGTCTCAAACTTGCAATCCTCCTCCCTCAGTCTCCCAAGTAGCTAGTATTAAGGTATGCACCATTGTATCTGGCTTTGGCCCATTTTATTGGGTTGTTCCTTTTATTACTATTGAATTTTAAGTGTTCTTTGTTTATTTTGGAGAACAGCCCTTAATTAAATATGTCTTTTGCTAATATCTTTTCCAAAATTATTGCTTGTCTTCTTGTTCTCTGGATGTTGTCCTTACAGAGCATAAACTTTGAATTGTAATGAATTTTAGCTTATTATTTTTAAATAATGTTTCTTGATAAAGATATAGAGAATGCTATTGCTATTATCCAAAGTCATTTAGATTTTCTCCTGTGTTATCTTATAGGAGTTTTATAGTTTTGCATTTTACACTGAGGTCACTAATCCACTTTGAGTTAATATTTGTAAAGGGTGTATCAATATTCATTTTTTTCCATGTAGAAATCCATTCACTTAAAAAAAAACTATCTTTGTTCCATTGTATTGCTTTGTTCTCTTGTTGCAGACCTGCTGTTTATAGATATGTGGATCTAATTCTGGGCTCTATTCTGTTCCATTGATCTGTTTGTCTATTCTTTCACCAACACCACACTATATTGATTACTGTGGCCTTATAGTGAGTCTTGAAGTTCGGCAAGGTCAGTTCTCTGACTTTATTCTTCTCCTTTGAGTTGATTATTCCAGGTCTTTTCTCTCTATATATAAACTTTATGATCATTTTGGTGATATCCACAAAATAATCTTCTGGGACTTTAGTTAGTGTCACATTGAATGTATAGACCAAGTTGGGAAGAACTGACATCTTGAATATATTTAGTCTGTTTATTCAGGAACATGGAATAATTCTCCATTTATATAGTTCTTCTTTGAAAATGTCATTAGAGTTTATAGTTTTCTTAATATAGATTTTGTACATATCATGTTTGCTTTGAACCTAGGTACTTCACTTTTGAAGTGCTAATATAAATTATAATATAATTTTAATTTCAAATTCTACTTATTAACACCTAGTATAGAGGGAAGCAATTGAGTTTTGCATATTAACCTGTTTCCTATAACCTTATTACAGTCACTTATTATTTATAGAAGGATTTTGTGGATTCCTTTAGATTTTCTACATAATCATTCCTTTGGATTTTCTACATAAACTGAATAAAATTTTTTCCCTTCATTTCTACTTTGTGTGTATTTTATTTGCTTTTCATGTCTTATTGCACTAGTTAGTTATTTACTTTAAGTAAAGTGTTGCAAAGCAGTACTGACAGAGCACAGCCTTGCCTTGTTCCTAATCTTAGTGGAAAAGCTTCAAGTTTCTCACTAGTAAGTATAATCTTAGTTGTAGTCCTTTTGTAGGTAATCATATGTATTTTGTTTTTAACCCTGTGATGCATTGTATTGTATTAATTGATTGTTGAGCCAACCTTGCATAACTGGGATCAGTTCCTTTTGTTATTTTTAAGAGATTGTTCTTTTTATTTGTTTATTTTCTTTTTTGGGATCAGTCCCATTTGTTCATGGTATGTAATTCTTTTTATATATGGTTGGATTTGATTTGCTAATATTTTGTTGAGGATTTTGCATCTGTGTTCTTATCTGTAGGTCTGTTGAAAACAGGCATGATAGACTGGGTACAAAATAACTATAGTAAACAGCCTTTAATGATACAATGGTTAAGGTGTAGGAGGAGAAGTGTTCTACAGCCAACTGATTAGGTTTCAGTCTTTTTTTTTTTTTTTTTGGTGGTAGTGCTGGGAAATCAACAACTTAGGGCTTCATGTGGGTGAGGCAAGTACTCTACCACTGAGTCACATTCCCAGCCCGGGCTTTAATCCTTTAGGAAGCCCATGACTCCAAACTGTGAACTTCACCAGTGCTTCTCAGCACACACTGCCACCACCTATGGGAGAAGATGACTTGTGGGGCCTTCTCTTAGGTAGATTAGGCTCTAACTCTGGCAGATGAGGATCTAGTAAAACAGTTTCACCAGAGGGCAAACCTTGTTAAGAATATATTTTAAAATAATTCCTTCTCTCCTCTCTCTGCTGGAAGCAAAGGAGATATATCTTCTATCTTTGCCACAAGGACCTGATAGAGATACTGGAGGTGATGCTCACAAGAGTGTGAAGACTTGTCTGCTCTGAGTCACTAGCAATTCACCAATTACAGCTCAGGCATGCCTGCACTGGCACTGGTTCCAGAATGTTTCTGCTAGTGGGTCTGTGCTCCATGAAATGGTGCTTTTCTGGTTTTTCCTGTCTGTCTATCCAAATTTTGGGACAGTGGCTTGCCCTATGACCTCAATTCTCTGATAGGTCTAAGTAGAGTTGTGGATATTTCTGTTTGTTCAGTATTTTTTTTTTCTCTCTCTTACTATTAGGACAGAGTGAAGACTTTTAATCTCCTCACATGCGAGACTGGAAACTATGGGTCAGTACCACACACCCCTTGCCCTTCTTTACCCTGGACACTCCCTTAAAAGGAGGCTAAGACTCCTTTTAAGATTAGGATCTGAGCACAGGAGGCTGTACAGGCTCTAGCCTCTTGAGAGGACTGGGATTCCTTAAGGGAAGTTAAGGTTATTGATGTTTCCAAGATATTCTCCAGTCTTCCCTCAGACACAGGCAACCAGTGGTAGCATTTTCAGTTTAGTCACAATTAAAAATAAACAACTATTTTTATATATTACACTATTACTCCCTTCACAAACTTTCATACTCTGTTGTCCCCTTTATTTTACTTATCCTCTTTAGCTCCTATAATAATACCTGCTTTGTGCCAACCTCTATTCTGGGTATTTGGGATACATCAGCAAACATAATACAGACCCTGTCCTAAGGGATGTCACACTCTTGTGGGAGTGACCTAAGGTAAATAAACCTAGAGGTATATATTTGTTATGTGTGTGGTAAATTATCTGGAATGTTATAAAGCAATAAGAACTACTATACACACACACACACACACACACATACACACACACACACACACACACACACATACATACATACAACAGAATAGGGTAAGGGGATCAGAATTGCCAGCGGTTGGGAGAGAGTCATTTGTAATTTTATTTATTTTTTTTTCCTTTTTTTTTATTGGTTGTTCACAACTTTACAAAGCTCTTGACATATCATACTTCATACATTAGATTGAAGTGGGTTATGAACCCCCAATTTTACCCCAAATGCAGATTGCAGAATCACGTTGGTTACACATCCATAATTTTACATACTGCCCTTTTAGTAATTGTTGTATTCTGCTACCTTTCCTATCCCCTACTATCCCCCCTCCCCTCCCCTCCCTTCTTCTCTCTCTACCCCATCTACTGTAATTCATTTCTCTCCTTGTTTATTTTCCCATTCCCCTCCCAACCTCTTATATGTAATTTTGTATAGCAATGAGGGTCTCCCTTCATTTCCATGCAATTTTCCTCATCTCTCCCTTTCCCTCCCATCTCATGTCACTGATTAATGTTACTCTTTTCTTCCTACTCTTCCTCCCTGCTCTGTTCATATTTGCTCTCATTATATCAAAGAAGACATTTGGTATTTGTTTTTTAGGGATTGGCTAGCTTCACTAAGCATAATCTGCTCTAGTGCCGTCCATTTCCCTGCAAATTCTATGATTTTGTCATTTTTTATTGCTGCATAGTACTCCATTGTGTATAGATGCCACATTTTTTTTATCCATTCATCTATTGAGGGGCATCTGGGTTGGTTCCACAGTCTAGCAATTGTGAATTGTGCTGCTATGAACATCGATGTGGCAGTATCCCTGTAGCATGCTCTTTTAAGGTCTTCAGGGAATAGTCCAAGAAGGGCAATAGCAGGGTCAAATGGTGGTTCCATTCCCAGCATTCCCAGGAATCTCCAAACTGCTTTCCAAATTGGCCGCACCAATTTGCAGTCCCACCAGCAATGTACAAGTGTACCCTTTTCTCCACATCCTCGCCAGCACTTGTTGTTGTTTGACTTCATAGTGGCTGCCAATCTTACTGGAGTGAAATGGTATCTTAGGGTGGTTTTGATTTGCATTTCTCTGACTGCTAGAGATGGTGAGCATTTTTTCATGTACTTGTTGATTGATTGTATATCCTCCTCTGAGAAGTGTCTGTTCAGGTCCTTGGCCCATTTGTTGATTGGGTTATTTGTTATCTTATTGTCTAATTTTTTGAGTTCTTTATATACTCTGGATATTAGGGCTCTATCTGAAGTGTGAGGAGTAAAAATTTGTTCCCAGGATGTAGGCTCCCTATTTACCTCTCTTATTGTTTCTCTTGCTGAGAAAAAAATTTTAAGTTTAATTAAGTCCCATTTGTTGATTCTTGTTGTTAACTCTTGTGCTATGGGTGTCCTATTAAGGAATTTGGAGCCCAACCCCACAATCTGTAGATCGGAGCCAACTTTTTCTTCTATCAGACGCAGAGTCTCTGGTTTGATATCAAGCTCCTTGATCCATTTTGAGTTAACTTTTGTGCATGGCGAGAGAAAGGGATTCAGTTTCATTTTGTTGCATATGGATTTCCAGTTTTCCCAACACCATTTGTTGAAGATGCTATCCTTCCTCCATTGCATGCTTTTAGCCCCTTTATCAAATATAAGATAGTTGTAACTTTGTGGATTGGTTACTGTGTCCTCTATTCTGTACCATTGGTCCACCCGCCTGTTTTGGTATCAGTACCATGCTGTTTTTGTCACTGTTGCTCTGTAATATAGTTTGAAATCTGGTATCGCTATACCACCAGACTCACACATCCTGGTTAGAATTGCTTTTGCTATTCTGGGTCTTTTATTTTTCCATATGAATTTCATGATTGCTTTATCAATTTCTACAAGAAATGCCGTTGGGATTTTGATTGGCATTGCATTAAACCTATAGAGAACTTTTGGTAATATCGCCCATCATCAAATGGATATACTTTTTTCTCAGCAGCACATGGATCCTTCTCAAAAATAGACCATATATTATGCCATAGGGCAACCCTCAGTAAATATAAAGGGGTGGAGATAATACCATGCATTTTATCTGATCATAATGGAATGAAACTGGAAATCAATGATAAAAGAAGGAAGGAAAAATCCTACATCACATGGAAAATGAACAATATGTTACTGAATGATCAATGGGTTACAGAAGACATAAAGGAGGAAATCAAAAAATTCTTAGAGATAAATGAAAATACAGACACAACATATCAGAATCTATGGGACACAATGAAAGCAGTTTTAAGAGGAAAATTCATTGCCTGGTGGTCATTCCTCAAAAAAAGAAAAAACCAACAAATAAATGAGCTCACACTTCATCTCAAAGCCCTAGAAAAGGAAGAGCAAAACAACAGCAAATGTAGCAGAAGGCTAGAAATAATTAAAATCAGAGCGGAAATCAATGAAATTGAAACAAAAGAAACTATTGAAAAAATTAACAAAACGAAAAGTTGGTTCTTCGAAAAAATAAATAAGATCGACAGACCTTTAGCCATGCTAACGAAGAGAAGAAGAGAAAGAACTCAAATTACTAACATACGGGATGAAAAAGGCAATATCACAACAGATGCTACAGAAATACAGAAGACAATTAGAAATTATTTTGAAAACCTATATTCCAACAAAATAGAAGATAGTGAAGACATCGATAAATTTCTTAAGGCATATGATTTGCCCAGACTGAGTCAGGAGGATACACACAATTTGAACAGACCAATATCAATGGATGAAATTGAAGAAGCCATCAAAAGACTACCAACCAAGAAAAGCCCTGGACCGGATGGGTACACAGTGGAGTTTTACAAAACCTTTAAAGAAGAATTAATACCAATACTTTTCAAGTTATTTCAGGAAATAGAAAAAGAGGGAGCTCTTCCAAATTCATTCTATGAGGCCAACATCACCCTGATTCCGAAACCAGACAAAGACACCTCAAAGAAAGAAAACTACAGACCAATATCTCTAATGAACCTAGATGCCAAAATCCTCAATAAAATTCTGGTGAATCGAATACAAAAATACATCAAAAAAATTGTGCACCATGATCAAGTAGGATTCATCCCTGGGATGCAAGGATGGTTCAACATACGGAAATCAATAAATGTTATTCACCACATCAATAGACTTAAAGATAAGAACCATATGATCATCTAGATAGATGCAGAGAAAGCATTTGACAAAGTACAGCATCCCTTTATGTTCAAAACATTAGAAAAACTAGGGATAACAGGAACTTACCTTGACATTTTAAAAGCTATCTATGCTAAGCCTCAGGCTAGCATCATTCTGAATGGACAAAAGTTGAAGGCATTCCCTCTAAAATCTGGAACAAGACAGGGATGCCCTCTATCTCCACTTCTATTCAATATAGTTCTCGAAACACTGGCCAGAGCAATTAGACAGACGAAAGAAATTAAAGACATAAAAATTGGAAAAGAAGAACTTAAATTATCACTATTTGCAGATGACATGATTCTATACCTAGAAGACCCAAAAGGGTCTACAAAGAAACTACTAGAACTAATAAATGAATTCAGCAAAGTGGCAGGATATAATATCAACACACATAAATCAAAGGCATTTCTGTATATCAGCGACAAAACTTCTGAAACGGAAATGAGGAAAAACACTCCATTTACAATATCCTCAAAAAAAATAATCAACCTAACAAAAGAGAATCAACCTAACAAAAGAGGTAAAAGATTTATACAAGGAAAACTACAGAACCCTAAAGAGAGAAGTAAATGAAGATCTTAGAAGATGGAAAAATATACCCTGTTCATGGATAGGCAGAACTAACATCATCATTTGTAATTTTAAATAAGATGGCCAAAGGAAGCCTCACTGAGGAAGAAATGTGAATAAAGATATAAAGGAAGTAATAAAAAGAAGTAAAGGAATCAGCCCAAAGAGTTCTGAGCAAGCAAACAGCCAGTGTTTGGTGCCAAGCATGCCCATTGGTGTGTTCAAGAGGCAAGAAGACCACATCTGGTCTTCTTTTTTTTTCTTTTTTTTTTCTTTTTCAGCCAAGGGTGGAGTGAAAAAGCAGGAGGGTTCCAGGAGTTGAGGTTAAAGAGGTAATGGGCAATCCTATCATGCAGGCTTGAGAAAGTCATTAGAAGACCGTGTCCTTTGCTCTCCGTTACACATAGAGGCATTGCAGGATTTTGATGAAAGGCATGACATGATATGACTTACATTTTTAAAGGTTTACTCTGGTTTCAGGGTTGAGAATATAGATAAGGAGCAAGTGTAGATACAGGAAGAATAGTTAGGAGGCTGTTGCAATCATACAGAGAAAAGATGGATGGTAATTCAGGATAACAACATGGCTGCAGTAAGAAGAGGTCAGATATGCCTTCCATGTAGAGTGAAAATGTATTTCCCACTTAGAGGAGAGGGATGAGTGAAAGAGAGGAGTTAAATATAATCCACAAGGGTTTGGGTTAGAGTAACTGAAGTGTTGGAGCTGCCATTGACTCCAATGGGAAAGTTTGCAGAAGGAGTAGAGTTCAGGAATTCTGTCTGCACATATTTATTCTAAATTACCCATGTAGACAGCCATGGGAAAATGTCAAGTAGATGACTCAAGAGAGAGAGAGAGAGAGAGAGAGAGAGAGAGAGAGAGAGAGAGAGAGAGAGAGAGAGGAGAAGAGAAGAGAGAAGAGAAGAGAAGAGAAGAGAGGAGAGAAATTTGAACTAGAAATGTAAATATGGGAGATATCAGCACATAAGTGGCTTTTTAAAAATTTTGTTCTAATTAGTTAGACATGACAGTAGAAAGTATTTTGACAAATCATACATAAACAGAGTATAACTTCTCATTCTTCTGGTTGAACAGGATTAGGCAGAGAGGAGCAAAGGGAGGGGAGCGGGTGGGATAGGAGGGATAGTAGAATGAATCATACATTACTACCTTATGTATATATATATGACCACGAGTCTGGTGTGATTCTATAACTGGCTTTTAAAACCATAGACTAGAGAACTCACCAAGGCAGTGAGTATAGAAAGGAAAGGAAAGAGGAACAAAGACTGAGCCCTGGGCACTCCAACATTAAGAGAGTAGGAATGGGAGCTAATGAAGGAGGATGAAAGGGAGTGTCCAGTGAAGTGGCAATGAAAAGTCAGGAGAGAAATTCATCCTGAAATCCAAGTGAAGGAAAGTGTTTCAAGGACAAGGAAATGATAAATTGCATCAACTGCAGTTGATGGGTTCACATAAAAGAAAGTTCACCAAAACTTGACCTTGGGATCTAGCAGCATGGGGGATCTCTGACCAGCTTGACAGAGTGTTTTCTGTGGAATATGGGATGAAGGCATCCTTGGATTTAAGGCAGATGGGAGTGGAACATTTGAAACATCAAGTATAGGCAATCTTTTCAAGGATTTTTTTCTAAAGAAAGTACATACTATAAAAATTAAATAAATGAAACAAAAAGAAGCAGTAGAAGAGAAGGCTTTTTCTTTTTCTTTTTCTTTGAGATAGAAGAAATAACTACCTTTGGTAGATACCAAAATAAATTTTAAAACAGGTGAGAGGGAAAATTTGTTGATAGCAAAATAAGATGGCATATTTTGGAAGATGAGGATTTGAAAGCTTACATCTAAAATATATGTTTAAGTTGATAAAAAAAAACAAAGTAATGTTTAATCTGCATTTCATTCTTTTTCTCTGTATTCCGTTCAAAATTCTGACCCACTTAAAAAAATAATACCAATTAAGCATTGATCTCTTACCTGATTAAAACAATTAGTACTAAGGTGTGTATTAGGGTTAATATCTAATCTGATTTGGATTATGAGGTAACCCCCAAAAGCTCCAGGGTTGATGCAAGAATATTCAGAGATGAAATAATTATGAGAGTTGTAAAGTTATTGGTTTATTCTACTTTAAATGGACTGACTGGGTGGTAACTGTAAGCAGTTGGGATGTAGCTGGAATAGGTGGGACACTGAGAACATGCACTGGGAAGGTTCATCTTCCCTGAGACCCTTCCCCTTCTTTCTGTCTCTGATTCCTGACCCTGCCATGAGCTGAGCAGCTTTCCTCCACTGGGCTGTTCTGCCTCAACTTTGACCCAGAGCAGTGCAGTCCTCTCAATGGATTAAGACCTCTGAAACAATGAGCCCCAAATAAACTTTTCCTCCTCTAAATTGTTCTTGTTGGGTATTTTGGTCACAGCAATGAAAAGTTAACTTTTCAATATGGTAGTCCCTCATTAGCCTCAGGTCCACTTTCCATGTTGCAGCTACCAGCAATCAACTAGACTTTGAAAATATTATCTGGAAATGCTCCTGACGTTCAACCATCTATGATCCTCCTTCTGGTGTATAGTCAGAAGGTCAATAGTGGTCTAACTCTGTTTCACAATGCCTACATCATTCTTGCTTCATATCATCACATAGGTATTGTGATGACAACCATTACAAGAGGAAAGTAGGAGGATAAGTCCAATACAGTAAGATATTTTGGGACAGAGAGAAAAGCCACATTCATGTAACTTTTATTATAGTTTTAATTGTCCTATTAGATATTGTTAATCTTGTGCTGTGCCTAATTTGTAAACTAAACTTTATCATAGATATGGAAAAGCATAGCATGCAAAGGATTTGGTACTACCTGTAGTTTCAGGCATCCCCTGGGGATCTTGGAATATATCTCCTACAGATAAGAGGGGGCAACTGTACCAACAAAGAATAGTCTATTTGTAGCACTGATGAGTCAGACTAGAAATAGAAGCAAGGTGCTTTATAATGAAGAACATTCTTGCTTGGGAAGTAGATTTAGACAGGTGGCTTCAGACTGCTTCTTAGTAAGCTATCTTTTGGTGAAGCAAAACATTTTCAGGCCAGAAGTATGTGTCATCTAATAATGTTATTTTCTTGCTTTGCCCATGGAAACCTGCTGAATTCTGAACCTGACTTTTCTGAACCTGTATCATATGAGCACATATAAAATGGTGGCCCCTTTCTAATGTTTGAATCATATTACTTTGGTATCCATTTACTAAATTAACCATACTTGCAAAAAAAAAAAATTCCAAACAAAACTTTGCCTGGCTGACTGTGCCTACGATCTGTGAGTCCCTTAAGGTCTAATCAAAAGCTCTACATATGGACTTGACCTTACTGAGACTAGGCAAGCCCAAAAAGTCTGTACCCCACCCCCTCCTCAACACAGATCCTTTTTATAGAGAGCTTTCCTGAGAGAGTGATGATAGTATGACATATTACATTTTGTAGCCACAAATCACCAATCTACCATTGCAAAATGAGGCATTCTTGAACAAGGTGCAGCATACATACATATAAATGCATATGTGGTATTTAACACATGTTAATGAGATCAATCCCAATTGAACTTGTTTGTAGGATAACATATACTCAAATTATGCATAAAATTATGTTAAAAATCAGATGCTGCTGTATAGGCGATTAAATAAAAATGATTTAAAAAATATTTATCCACAGGAGCTGCCTGTTTGCTAAGAATATATGTGTAAAGGGTTAATATCATATGTATGGTAGACATTTAATGGATAAATTTAAAAGCAGCTAAGAACATAGCATCCTGTGTATAACTTTCATAATTGTGCGTTCCTCCAGAGATAATGGATATCATTATCAGCAGCGCCTGTCCTAGGAAACTTGGCAAGGTTATGATTGTTTGTTACAGCTTTGGTTATATTAACATACACATTAATATTTATAAATATTTGATGTCATGTTAATTTTTCATATAAGATGATTTATGTAATGTTGCTATGCCCTGTTAGAGGGCATTTGCAATATGCTTCAAAAGGGAACTGAATTGATGCATGTTCTTTAAGGGAACTTGCCTGTATATCACTGTTCTTACAATGCATTATTCTGAACAAAAGTGTTTCAAAATAAATTATGTGAATTGTGGATTTACTCCATTAACATTTTAAATAAAACATAAAGGAAAAGATCATGCTGAAACTATTTGCTGCATTTTTAAAAGGAGCTCTGTTCTCTTGGAGTAGGACAAAGTTTACTGAAATACTCTTTTTCAAAAATGAATTTATCAAGTAAGCAATTATTTTGAGATTTTGTTTTGTATAATAGTATATAGTTTACATAGCATGAGAACTAGGATGTTCAGCTAAGGATATTAACTTGGGGTGGAAAAATTACAATATTCTTGTTTTTCTTTGTTAACTTTCTTTTGCTAAAGTATATTTTACTGTGACTAAATTTAAATATTAAGGGAATTGAATACAAACTAAGGAGAATATGCATAATAAGTAAATCAAATATAAGTTATTAAATGAATATTTGCTTTAGGTGAAAATATTAATTTGTTTCCAGGAAGTTTAAGCAGCTTTAAGCAAAAAATTTCATATATATTATAATGACAAGGACATCAGTAACATTTAGTATGAAGAATTACAGGTTTGTTTAGTATTGTAGTAATGTTTTATAATATAATTCACTAGTTTTCTTTAACACATAGGATTATTAATAATGCTTTACTTTGGTATTTTGTTTTGATCAAAAAAACATTGAATAAAACTTGTGGATAAAAACTTAAGAAACTATTCTATATGATAATTCATTTCCTTCTCATAATGGATGTTATCTTTTTATCCTTTATTTTCTGTGTAGGCAATTCTAAATATCAGCTGTAGCCATGCTATTAACATAAAAGCTATTAATGAAATTTGAGTTTTGGTGCACTGGTTTCTTTTTCAGCAATTTTAAATATCACTTTTGTTGTTTCCCTTTCCTATTGAGAATCAAGTTTATTCTAAGGCAAACAACTCATAATTAACTTATTGTTTTGTTGGTGTATATTTTCCCCAAATGAGACATGCCCCAGTGATACAACATCAAGAACAAACCTCAGAATTTTGGAAATCCTCATTTAAGATATATACCTTGAATTGAGTACCTTGAATTCAGTATTTTCTTCTTCTAAACTGATCATCAAGTAATAATTGGTACTTTCCCTTTCATCCCTGTCCCTGATTAAACCCTTGAAAAACTCAAGAAATCAACTTAAGAAATTAGCTTTGACATTATAAAATTTGGCTTGCTCTTTCTATCCAGTTTCAAAAAGTTGACAATTAATTTGAAGAAAATGTAATAGACCTTTTTCCCTCATATTTTCATACTCAAATTAATTCTGTCATCCCAATTATTCACATTACAAAAAAATTAGAGCAGGTTCTGAAAGAGGAAAATGCCTTAATTTCAGGCCACCCAGAAAGATCTTTGGCATCAATCCATGTGGAAATGTATGGATAGGGGTGATATTCCCAGGTGACAGATAGCTTTGCACAGAGTTTATAACTATTAAATCATTTGAAATTCACATAATACATATTATGTAAAAATATTGTAAATTTGCATAGTCAAATAAAGAAATAAGTGGCAGATAAATCATAAGGATAAATAATTTGAATTAGCACCTACATATATTTAGCCTAGAATATTTATGCTACAGACATAGAAATTTATTTACATTCATATAATACACAAAAAGGAAAACATGGAAATAGTATTTTTATAGGGTATCACAAATATGTCAAATGCTAATTGGAAGTCACTCTCCAGAATTCTTGATTCCTGAATGAAGTAGAATCAAAAATTTAAAAGGTGTAGTATTGTGTAGGATAAACAAAGTTATAAAACATAGTAATTGAATTATTAAACTCATCAATAGAACCACCTGGTTTGAGAGAAAGTAATAGATCACCTATGAAGGGAAAAAATAAAAACTCTACTTATAAAGGATAGACAATTAGAAAAAGAATCAAAGGTGGATCCCACATAAAATGTGTATTTGTACATTATGTTGCTGAATAAGCCTTTAGACAACTGATATGCGAGTAATCAGATTAGAAGTTTTCTATGCAGCACTGATTCTTTTACAAGTATAAATATGTATTAGGTAAATAATAAATTAAGAAAAAGAAGGTGAATTTTCACTTGTAGCATTTTTATAGAATCTTCTTTAAGATTATATACTGCCAAGAGACAGTTGCTTAGTTTGCATAAAATATAGACTTGCTAAAACAGGATACTAAATAGGTATAAATACATACACATAGAGCTACACAGGTATATATGCATATCTGTGGGTTTCCAAATATACAAATCTATATTGTGTAGGTTACTACTGCTCCTATTTTAAAATGTCTAATCTAGTGAAAAAAATGCAAAGAAATCAAAACATAATCAAGACAGCTTACCACTCCAAATTATTGCATTATTTTATCTAAATCTAGGCAGAAAATTTTTTTTCTTAAACAAATCTCAGAGAAAACATGGTCTCACAAGTCATAAATTCAAAAATAATGTACAAATTCATTGAAATCTAGAGTTTTGTGTTTGAGGACAATTTAATTATCAAAAGTTAAAGAAATGATGGCACTTTCTAAATAAATATTTCACTGGGCTAATATTACATGTAATGTAGTTTTTTAGATAAGCATGAAAAAAATTTCACTAGTGGTATTGTCACCAAAATCCAAAAACAAAAAGATAAACCATAGTAGATCCACACTAGTAAGATTAAATAGATCAAATGTATATACATACAAATCACATTTTTAGAGCTGATTATTACCAAGTCATACAGTGTAGTCACCAAACTATTGTACCATGTGCTCAAGTAACAGTGTAATAAATTAAAGCTTCACATAAAAGCCCACTTTTTGAGGTATCTACTTCTCTAGTTAGAGACATTAAACTCAGCTTTGCAGATCTTCATTACCAATTAAAACAAGTAGTTGTTGAGTGAGTAGGGATGGTTCAAAGTATCACAAGACAAAAAGAAGCAGTTCATCAATCTGGCATGCTTTTTCACCTAGATCTGTACAGCTGGCACTAAATGTTTATGATTAAGACAGAGCTGCTGGGCTGGGGCTGTCCCTCAGTGGCAGAGTGCTTGCTTAGCATGTGGAGGCACTGGGTTCAATCCTTAGCACCATATTCAAATAAAATAAAGGCATTCTGTCCATCTACATTACACACACACACACACACACACACACACACACACACAAACTAAAAAAAAAGAGCTGCAAGATTATAGATAGCATCAAGTCTGAATTAGCCTGTGACTAAAACACTCCATTTTGATTTTTACTAAATGAGTTGAACTGGAAAAATGAGAATCGGTTAAACAAATGAAAGAAACTACTGATAAACTCTAATCTTTTAAATTTTAGAATGGTATATCATCTCATGCTCCCCATATCTATGGTGAACAGAGAGAGGACTTTCTGTTACTTTTTGTGTGTCAGTTCGTTTAAGTCCAGGATGAAATGAATTTGATATTTGACAAAGAGTTCAGTTTGTTGGTGATGACAGTGATCCATTGAAATATCCAGTGGATTTTTGGTCAGGTCAACTGCATAATCTTCTCTAATTATTTCTATAGTTCTCCATTACATAATCTATGTAAATGTAAATGTAAATGTGGTGGGGATTGGGAAAGCAGAGAGCAGACTATGAATCACTTTCTACATTTTAACCTTGAACATGTGGCATGTCCATACATGTAAAATTCATGTGCCCAGTACAATCAATCATTTCACAGTTTATCAGTCATTGCAGGTTACCCCAAATTTGTTTGGCCACATTAATATGCATCTATTAGGAAAATAAACACAAATGGATAAAGTGAGATAAAGCCGCAGTTCATTTCTCTTCCCACATAAGTCTGTTCTTTTACCAAGTCCTTTAAATAAAACCGAACTCTTCCATCATTAACATTAAGATTTATTTTACATTAAGTTAGATTTGATATTAGCAATTTTATCATTCATGTCATCTATGAAAGAAGCAAAAATAATGGTTTTTGTTTTTCTGCTATAATTTCAGTTGTTTATTTATGTTAAATTC
This sequence comes from Spermophilus citellus, assembly GCF_964194105.1. NCBI lineage: Eukaryota > Metazoa > Chordata > Mammalia > Rodentia > Sciuridae > Spermophilus > Spermophilus citellus. The sequence goes on along the minus strand of NC_138196.1, from coordinate 54,607,734 downwards.
TGCCTGTACAAAGAGTTATGGGTAATCGTTTTAGGGTTAATCTGTTACTGCATGATTAAATGTAAAAGGAAACCATTCAAAAGTCACAAGAATGAAATGTAACAGAATGCACAAGGGGTCAATAAGGATGTGTATTTTTCCTTCCACTATGATCTATTGCTATTCAGAACAATTGATTAGACAGGTTCATTATTGTTTTGCAACCACACATGAACCATTATTATCCACATTTACTCCCTAAGGTGTTCTCATGGACAGTTTTTCAATGATTTGTAATTTCAAGTAGCAGCAAGCTTACAATTCACTCTGTTTAACTTTCTTGGTACTTTAAAGAGGATTACCAAATTCTACAATCTAAAGGCCATTGGAGCAGTTGCAACCTTCCAGAAAATTTTTATCAGAGTGACAAATATTTATTATCCCTAAACTATAGCCAGTCCCTAAAAGTGATTTTACTGTAACCTACATAGATTAATCATTGAAGAGAAAACTATCATTCTGGAGCTGAAATCTTCTGCAAGTATAGCCATAAACTATCATTAAAAAAAATATGTGCTGAGGGTTGCAGTAATTTTAGAGCAATATATAAAGGAATTATAAAATATGTTATATTGAGGGCAATTATGTTGTAAATCTATATAACACATAAAGTAAAGATGGATAATCTTGCCGTGGTATGATAGTACCTAAAGTTTTGTCCTGTTTAATTTTTTTCAAATTATAAAATAACTTTTCTCAAAAACAGACTCAAGCAACCAAAAAGACCAAAAGTATTTTCTGTATGGAATTCTTATTAGGTGTATGTGTTTAAGAAGTATTGATCTTTCGTTAAACTCTAGTTTGCATTTCTGTGTATGAATCTATATATGTGTCCACTCTTTTATGATAAGAGTAGGTTCCATTCCTCTTGGAAATATGTGTTATTTTAATATGTTGGATCTCTGAAATCAAAGTCATTAATCTGGCTCTTGTACTTACACTGGACAAATTACTGACTTTTTAATACTCTGATCTTTATGATGGGGAAAATAATAGGAGCAATCTTTGAAATTGTTGTGAGAATTTACATGAGATGGTATATAGTATATGCTAGGCACATTGTCTGCCAGAAAGAACACACACAAGGTGAGTCAGGAAGAGGGAGAGGACCACATGTGTTAGAAGCAATGTAGTAGTTAAGACAACATAGAAAGACTTGAATTTTTGTCCCATTATTCATAATAAGGACTTTAAGGACTCGATGTGTGAAATCCATAAGCACAATAATAGTACTTTGTTAAAAGTCACATTCTTCAGAGACAAACAATTGCAAAAGAAGGAAGTGAGGAAGGTCCAGCACTGAAGCTACTTTATGTTAAAATTTTAAGGATTTTCAGCATGCGTTATATTTCTAAAAACCAGCCTGTTAATAGTGGGCCATTCTGACTTGTAAATGCCTAGCTACCAGTAAAACTCTTAATTTTTTTCTTATAAATTTATTTTGGGTTTCTATTAAAATCCATATCTGTTGAAATAATTCCTATATTATTTCACACAAAATTTCTGAATTTCTGATAATAAGTAAAACTAATACATATTTAAAAATCCATTCAAAAAATTTAGGGGCTGGGGTTGTGGCTCAGCGGTAGAGTGCTCACCTTATACATGCAAGACCCTGGGTTTGATCCTCAGTACTACACAAAAATATATGAATAAAATAAAGGTATAAAAATTTATATAATTTTAGAACTCTGTGTGTGTGTGTGTGTGTGTGTGTGTGTGTAATATTGAATGATACAGTCAACAAAAAAAAAATAAATAAATCTTTTGATGTTAGAAATTAAACCCAGGGCCTCATATATGCTAAGCCTGCACTCTACCAGATTACACACACACACACACACACACACACACACACACACACATGCTCCAGTAAGCAAAAATTTGTATATATTGTATATCTGTATACTCTTAAAACACATAGAAAATACTATCTCAATTTGTAACATTGATTTTATTACTCTTAAAGGAATGATTCAAAATCTAATTTTGAAGTATCACTGAATTTTCAGCTGGATTTTTTCAGATAGTCTCACCCTCTTTGCTTTGTGAATTTTGGTTTCTTCCTTAAAGTGGAATATGTCACCTTTAAAAAAAAAAAAAAAAAAAATATATATATATATATATATATATATATATATATATATATATACAATGCCTTTATTTTATTTATTTTTATGTGGGGCTGAGGATCAAACCCAGTCCTTCACACGTGTGAGGTGAGCACTCTACTACTGAGCTACAACCCCAGCTCTGAATATGTCACTTTTAAAATAATTCAATTGGATTTATTTGCAACAACTTTTCTTTGACAGGAAATGATAAAAATTGAAGTGTCTATTCACTTTATGCAAAGTGTTCAGCCCAGGGCAATGCTCTCAAACTTTTCTGTGCTTAAGAATGTTCTGGAAGACTTGTTTAAAATGCTAATTGATGGGTTTGTCCTTATAGAATCTAATTCTGTGTAGCTGAGGTAGGGCTCAGGAATGTGTATTTTCTTATGACCCATGAGGTGATTCTGATAGAGGTGGTCTAAAGGCTATAAGTTTTAAAAATGGGTCCAGATTTTTATAGCCTGTTTATCAAAATTGTCTTCAAATTTTAATAAAGGACCTCTTTATTATCAAAATCATCTTCAAAAGAACTTTAGGTTGATTTCTAATAAGTTTGATAGTAAGTGTGACCTGTGTCATGGCCTGATCTAAATCTTGTTTCTCAATGACACTATAAACTCTCAAGGCAGGATTCCTGCACTCATCAGTGTAAGCAGAGACTAAAGATAAATGTGCAACCCCATTAAACCAGGACTGGAAGCTAGGAATCTCACACACACTCTCTTCTTCTTAGTTTATCTTCAGTTTAAGCTTATTCTCCCTTTTCTTTCTCCTAACTTAGATTCTCTCTCTGCCAATTTCCTCCCTCTTTATACACTCTTAGCTCATAATCTTCTCATGGCCTACTTTTTTCCCCCCACCTCTGTCTCCTAGATATCTTATCCAGGGATAAAAGAGGAGAAGGTGAATTCTGGTCTTTCATAGATTTTGTGGATTTAAAGTGCTGGATTTGGAGTACAGGGCCAGGAAAAAAGTGTTAGGTAAACACAGAAGAAACATTTGGATGCTGACTCTGCCTAGGCTAGATTCTTCTTACTCCCAAGTCTGCTCTAGAAATGTCTGAGTTTTTACATTTTTTCCCCTAAACCAAACAAAAGCCAGAGCTGTATCCTCATTAGAGAAATTAAAAAATCAGATAATATGGGGCTGGGGATACAGCTCAGTGGCAGAGCACTTGTCTAGCATGCATGGCAAGAGAACCACAGCATCAGGCCAAAAGAATGGCTTTACCTGAAATGTTAGAAATACCTCTCCCTGCCCCATGAAGCTTTTACTCTGAGAGAAGTGACATTTCTGGTGCCATCTTTAAACTAACAATTCCATGATCTATAAAGATAATTGCTTCACTCTCTAGATGCAAACTCCTGTGACTGAAATTGGGACTTATGGATGATCCAGGTTTAGAGACTCTTGGAGAAATCACTCATGAGTCAAACATAGGTTTGGAGTGACACTTATGTCAAAAGAATAAATAAAATATCAAAATCTTATGTTATATTTAAAATTTGTAAAGTCTTAAGTAAGTTGTCTCATTATACCTATTTCAGATGGGTATAATGGTCTATGATTTGCTTGGAGAAAATATTTTGAGAAAACAGTGTATGAGGCTGAACTGCCTCATAAATGTGTATGTTGAAAATAATAATGGTATTGATGATATGAGCATCTGTTTTCTTCTAGCATTTTCAGACAAAAATGTGACTTCTAAAATCAAAGACACATAAGCATATGTAGGTAAAATGTGAAACTCACCTCTCTGCTTACATGTCTTTGGTTGATATTTCACAGACAAGAAGTTTTGTGAGACTGAACCCTAAATGATCTGTTAATGATTTGGGATTTTAAACAGTTCACTCTGAAAGCTGGTTCTTGTAATCAAGTTTGACATGAAAATAGTGCTGTCATTAAATTCAAGGAAATACCACAGTTTAATGCTTAATCATATTAAATTTAAGATAATTTGTATGTCATGAAGCTGTTATTTTGGAAACATGAATTTGAACTTTACTACTAAGCAGACCAAATATCTACATAGACTTTTAGCCTTACAGCACTTCAGTATTAAGTTGTAGTTACAGGAAGCTGGTATGGAAACTACATCTATTTATTAATTCTATTTAAATGCTTTAGAGAATACATACATGTAATTAAAATGTCAGTAATGACAAATAATAATGCCATGATTAATTTCTTGTAAAACTTGTATTGGTCTTTCAGGGGAAACATTCTTGTTCCTTTACCTGTTTTAGGAATATCAGGAATATTCTTTGTCTCTAATGTGAAGCATGGTAGAGTCGTTCTCTTTTTCAAGCAGTTCTGATTGTTGTCCTACACATTTTTGTGAGTAGATGTTGTTTGGGTGATGGGAAGATAGAGATTATGCTGGATTTCTTGCAAGGTCAGTTTACATAGTAAATTTTGATAGTGCTAAAAAGAAGACTTACATTTTCAAGCTAAGTCATTAAAAACGTGGTGCTTTGTATATATTATATATTAACATTATTATATATTTTATATATAAAAATGTATATTATACATTAACATATACCTAATAGGTCAGTCACACCCACATAAGAGTTTTTATATTTCTTAGTGATTCCATTTACTTGACACCAATGGTTTTGTCTAATTGTGCGAACCTGTCATGATACCTTGAGCAAAACATCTGATATCATTCCATAAGGAGTTAGGAACCATTAAAGAGAAGTCCACAGCTTATACAATCTACAATGCAAATGAGAACATTGTTTAAACATAAAGTGGAAAAGAAAGTCTGAAGGAGACTAAAATATTTTTTTTAAATTAAAAAGAAAAAAATACAGTCTTTGAGCCTAAGTTTTCTTATATGTTCTTCAAAGAATTAATGCAAAATCGTCCAATAGGTCTTTGTCTTCCCACTGTAAGGATTCAAACTTCTCATCATGCACAGAAAGATCTTCCAGTAAGAACCCCCCACCCACCCCGCCAATTCAATGTTGTGTTAAACTTCATCTAATTGTTCAGCTAATTCTTAGGCTTCTCCAATTTTACTGGATATGATGTTTTTATTGGGGTTCATGGAAGCATGGCTAATGACATCAGCAAGCTTTGTAATTTCTCACTGCCAGTTTTCTACACAACTTATACTTTTGTCACTCAAACTGCACCAAATTGCTCCAACAATTAATCTTAAAGCACAGGAGTAGGGGGACTTTTAAATGGACTCCTTCTTGGGATTGTGTGTTAAAAACAGAAACGTTCCCATGAGTGAAGGGGATAAGTTAGCTTTTCTAGCCTCTGTCTCTCCCCAACTCTCACTTTTCTCTGCCACCTCCCAAAAGGAATGAATTACATTTCTCTTCTTGTCCTTTAAATGAATAGCATAGTTTGGGTGAAATTATCGGGCAATTGCATGCCTTTTATGCAGATAATGCTATTTGATGAAAGCGGTGTTTTGATCTGCTGAGGATAATACAGATCCAGGGTTGGATTCATTGGTGAGAGTAAAGCTGTCTTCTGTGATAACTTCATCTCAGCATGAGGTCAGACGGGGAAAACTGGGATGGGGGATTAAAAAATGACACAGTCGGAGCAGTATTCAGTTCCCTGCTGTGCTCCTGGCTGCACACTATAGCTTATGTTTCTGATCTGTTATGGTATTGTCTGCCTTTCTCTCTCGGAGCAGAAAGAGATTGCTTAAAACTTTTCTTTTTTCAGCTAGAGGGATTAGTTCTGTGCAGCTTTTTTAATTAAAGAAACTGTATCTTTTTCAAGGCAATTTAAAGCTGCAAGGGAAGGACCATCAACATCTATAACTTAGTACTATTATCTGTAACAAAGTGTAAGCTCTAAATTTGATATTCAGAAATAAGGGAAGGAATCTAGAGAATTCTGTTGTATGTTTAACCTTCAATGGTTGCTCACATCCCTAAATAAGAATAGTAAATAAATTATTTTGTATAAGTCCCAAATATGTTTCTATAAGTAGTAATTTCCAGCGGCTTTGCTTTTTAGCTTAGCTGGGCTTGCTTAATTAAATCTTCATGATGATAGCAAAGTGCACTTGAAAATTGTGTAAGAGGAAATAGATTTGACTATATATCCTTTTCTTTACTCAGAGATCATTTTTAAACATTTCTATTCTACTGAAAGTGATAACAGTAGAAAATGTCTGCTTAATATGGGCAATTTGCATTTAAACAGTGCAAAGTACAACATTATGGTACTTTATCACAGTGAACCTTTGCATTTGTGATAAGCGGTCATCATCTTTATTAATCTGAGGGGAGCATGGATTGAGTCTATCCAAAGTGATGATGAATTTGTCAGGACGTATACATTTGAGTTGAATTTATAGCTCAATTTAACCCAGGTTAATGTCTAAAATCCTCAAATGTTTCAAATAAGGCCCATATGGTTATCACTTTACAAAGCATACAGGCTCTGCGCTTCGGTTGCAACATACACATCTCCAACTAAATTCCATGCCAGATCAATTAGAAACAGTCCTCCTGAGCAGACAGGAACAAACAGAGATTGTTTCCCCAATACCAGCTGAACCCTTGTCTTGAAGAAATGAAAAGCAGTCATCTTAAGCTCTGTACTTCTTACCATTAAAAATCCAAAGAAAATTTGGAAAACAATAAAGGTTTTGTTATAATGTCAAATTTAATATAAAAATCTACATTTGTTAGGTGCTCATTTCAAATTTTTCCCAATATTCAGTAATGCTGCATTTTACTCAAAAAGAAAAACAAAATTTGATTTGATCTCTTTGCCTCTTCCTTTTTTTTGGTCTTTGCTTGCAGCTACGTTTATGAGACAAGTCAACCAAGTTCAAAGGTGGCACCTTCTAATGACTAGAACTTCAAAACTAAGTTCCATTAAAACACTGATGGTCAGAGAAGTAGAAAAGTGTACTTATTAAATATATTTTCAATGTAAATTGTTCATGATGTATTCCTTTTTAAAAATAGGAAGTCAGAATAATGACTAAATATAATAAAATATTTTATTCACATAGCCATTCATTTATTGAATAAACATATATTGAGCATCTTCTATAGGCCAGTCCACGTGTTAGGTTCTATGGGTTCCAAGATGAATAAGATAAAGTCCCTTTGCTCCAGGAGCTCTGTTATTGGAAAGGGTCCATACAAAAAACAGGGTGGTTGTTGTTGTTGTTGTTGTTGTTATTATTATTATTATTATTCTGTGGGGCTGGGGATTGAACCTAGGGCCTTGGGCATGCAAGGCAAGCACTCTACCACCTGAGTTATATCCCCACCCCAGGGTCATCAATATTATAACACAAGAAATTCAGTTAAATCACTGCTAAGAAGGAGGTGTCACTAATAGATCCTTTAAATGCTAGGCATTCCTGAGACCTAGATTGCAGGATATTAGAAACTAAAGGGTCAGCAGCAGAAGGAGAAAGAGTTGACACTTCTGGAAAGTTAGAAGATGTTTGATTCATCTGATACTGAATTATATTCACCTGATACCTACATAATTTTTAATATATATTTTTTAGTTGTCAATGGATCTTTATTTTATTTCTTTGTATGTGGTGCTGAGAATCGAACCCAGTGCCTCACACAGGCTAGGCAAGTGCTCTACCACTGTGCTACAACCACAGTCTTTGATGCCTATATTTTTAACCTATAAATAATACAAGTTGATTCATAAACTGGATCCTGGACTAGCTGAAGGATGTTATCTTATTAATAAAATTGTCCTTCTGTGTCACCTATGTGTGACAAACTTTGCCAGCAGCTAGTGCCTACCTCAAATACACCATATACATACTACTTACCAATGAATTTATTTTAAAAAATGACAGATTTTGAGAGGCACTCCATGATAACTATTAATTATAACAGTCCCATCTTTCACTGTAGAACCATGTGATAAGTTTTAAACACATACATTGAGCTTAACCAAAATCGAAAGTACTACGTGTTAAAAGATGCCTCTGTGCTCAAAATCCTTCACAGAACTTGGGGTCTTTTATGAGGCACTAGAAAAACCACATGAGCAATTGGGTTTGTGTTCCCACAGCTGGGTTTTCACCAAAGGTCAGAGCCACATGCAAGCTGGGTCTATGCAATAGAACACAAACCAATGTACTGGAAAAGCATGGCCCCATTTAGAGATTGATTTTTCTGATCACCAGTCTACTCTGTGGCTCCAAAATGTATGTGCATTGATAGAGGCCTATCTTGACTTAATTAAGATAATGAAAGCATATTTTCCACAACAAAGAGTCATTTAATTTTATAACTTTGTCAGTGATCAAATTAGAATATCTGTTTTACAGTTCCCCTCAATCTAACTGCCAAGGGAAATAAGTTATTTTTGCAAGTGTAAAACAACAACCTGATAATAACTTTATGGCTACTTGAGAGTCTTAGGTGTAAAATTTAATCTCTAGTGCTGTAAATTGTTGCAGATTGCTTGCTTGCTGTATGCAGATGGTTTGTTGATGGGAATACTTAGGGTGCCTAGAACTTGGGTGACCACCAGCCTTTAGTCTGTTTCAAGTGGCCCATCGTCGTGTATTTGTTGTTCTCAGTTGATACACAACCTCCTTCTGGCTATATCTGGATTGTGGGCTCTCCTGATGTTTCAAGGTATGAGCTGGTAGGTCTATGTGCCAGCACTTTGGCTCTCTATGCCATTTCCTGCAGTTCCTCATCAGTGTCTCACATTCCTTGAGTGGGAGTGGTTACAGCTCAGGTGGCAACTCAGTTTAAACTCAGTAGTCAAGCACTGACCCTCAGTTTGATTCAATAAACCCAAAGAATGCCTATAAAGTTAAGTGTTGTCTACATATCTTTTTGGAGAATCTCATACCTGACTGACCTGGTGCTCCCCTTCCCCATGTCTGAAAACCTCCCACAACAAAGAAGGAAGTGGCTGCAGAGACCTTCTGCTCTCCAAGAAAGGAAGGCAGCAGTAACAGTTGCCACCCAGTCCCTTCAGCTCCAGGCTGGATTCTTAGGAGAGGAGAAAGTAGATAGTTTCTAAATCAACGGCCTTAGGGGAGAAATACCTGATGCTCCAGCTAAAATGGGCAGGCAACACCTTCAGGTGGGGCACTTGACAACTTGGCTGAGTTTTGGCCCATGGGGAGTTGGACCCCTAGAACAGGCTGGCATCAGCTCTGTCTCAGCAGCTGGGCAAGAACCTGTCCTTTTCCCATCCTTCATTTCAGATGGCACAGCAGGGATCTTTCCTAAGCTCAAAATGAATCTGAAGGATAGGCCCATTATCTTCTTCCAGAGCACATTTTAGAGGTTTGTTAAAGCCTCAGGCATGCATCCACAGGTAGGGATAGGGGCTTTGAGGGAGGCTGGGTCCTATTTTCTTTTTGCAGAGCTGTATGTCTGTGTGACAAAGGGTGGAGGGGCCATGGGAATGCATGCAGCCAGCTTGGACCCCATTATCTGGTGCATTGCTGGCTGTGTTAACACCACAACATCACCAGCAGTGTGGGCAGTTTGCTGCGAGCAGAGGTTTGCAAAACAGACAGCAAAGTCTTGCATGTTTTCTCCTACTCCCCCCCCCCCTTTTTATTACTGCTGAGGGCTTGGATGAGCTACTAGCCATTGCCGCCCTCCCATGACAACAACTCAGTGAGGCAAAGAGCCTGATGGTCACGTAGTGAGCTGCCTCTATGCTTTCTAGGGATGCATTTGGAGGAGGAAGCATGTGGTACAGTTTGGCACTACGTTGTCAGTTTTTCTTAATGGCCTGAAACAACGGAACTGTGTGTGTTATGTGTAAAAGAGAGACACTGATTCTGTGGAGACACAAGTTTAACACACTTAGACTGCTGGGGCTGGACTACAGGTTGCACCTTACAGTTACAGGCAGATGTCATGGAGGACACCTGCATGGTTTGTCCATCAGTGTCACCCTGGCATTGAATACACAGTGCTGTAATAATGAGTTCTATATATTTTTTTAATCTAGTAGTGTGAATGCAATAAAACAATATATACTAGATAAACTGCATCCACTTAGTGTGAATGTTCAGCACCACGTACTAAAAAAATTTTGAATATAACTGTAACAGGGAACTGGGCTGGAGGAGACAAGCTCCAAGATTTATTACCATTTCTAAATTTTATGAGTTCTATTGTTTCCTTTGTTTGTTATCAGTGTTAGCTATAATGAGGGTTATAGGGGGAAAAAAAGAGCTGAAAAGAAGACCCCCCCCCCCAAGGTGGCTCTTCTGTTCTGGCTTCTTTAGGATAAAGACAGTCTTTTCCCTTTATTGTGTATTCTTACTTAGCAAGGTACAAAAGAGCAAGGAGAGTTTTACTCAGACAGTTGTAAAGTTTTAAACACTTAAAATATATTTGTGAGAAATGGACCACAAAAGTGATTTATTAAGCATCCTAAGAGTTTCCTTATGATCATGTCAGAGATGCAAATTTTGAGCAGTTGGCCTGGTCGTCTTGTAATATCTGAGGTATATTTTCACAATTGACATTTTTAAAGATAATGAGAATAGTTACAATGAGAGGGAGATATAATTCATCCGACCCCACAACCTTATTTTTTTTTAAGTGTGATTCGTGCGGCAGGACTGTTCCCAGAAACGTGTGTGGGGGTGTTTTGCATCATTAGCACCCAGGAGCGGGGTCGGGTTTGCTTATTAATGGTACTTCTCAACCATTGCGGTGCGCTCGCTCACTTAGCAACTTCGGGAACTCAAGACTATGCATGAGTCTGGGCACTGTAATTCGCGCTCAAGAATTCTTTTCTTTAATTCTACCCAAACTTTGGAGAAACTCTCTATCATAAAAGTGCAGGCTCTCCTTGGAGGCGTCGTCCTTCTTTTCGCGAATGCTAGATTTGATTTTGTTCTGCACGCAGTTAAAAATACAAATGTCTTTCTTTCCGGCCGAGTCAGGTTAGGTACAGGTTGGTAGAATCCTCCGCTCTTACAGCGTGGAAGGTGAATGAAAAGGCTCGGAGCGCACCAGTTCTTCTGCTACGCAGCTGGGGAGAGGTAGGGGTTGGCGGCGGCCCGGGGAGGCCGGGACACTGACTCTACCCGCAGGCTGGCGGCGGGTCCCAGCGGAGGGCGGGGAGACGCTCCGGCGCCCCACCGGGAGCCACGCGCACTCCTCCTCCCCAAGCTCACACTGCCCACCCCGGCCCCTGCAGAAGCGAACGGAAAGGTGCCTGGAAGTGGCAAGGGGCTGGGAAGCCAGTGAGCGGCTCTGTGAAGGTCGCGGGGTTTGTTGCTCTAAAACTCCGAACAGTGGGAACTTCGGGCCATTTAAAATGCTCTCCTGCAGGGCTTTCTGCTCGCCAGCGGCGGCGGCGAGGGAGGGGGCTTTGGAGGGCTGGGATCCCGGAGCTAGTTTTGATGGGAACCAAAGTGAATAGAAAGTGGCATTGTCGCGGACTGCAGTAAACTTTTCCCCCCTCCCACAGCAAACAAAATTGAGGCAGGGGCAGTGTTGGGCTACAAAACTAAGGAAAGACTGCAGAAAGAGGCGGGTGATGGGGGGGGGGAGAGTGGGGAAAGTGGGGTTGGAGGCTTTAGAGGACTCTAGAGTGCGCCCCTCGCCAGTTCATACTTGTTGGAGGTACTTGAACCCGGAGGCGAGCACTTGTTTTAGACAGTGCAGAGCTCGGGCTTGTAAGGAAGTCTAAGGATTTAGTGCAGCCCTCCCCTGTCCGAAGGTCATTTGCGCTTTTCAGTCTCGGAGGAGAGGACACTCTGGAAGGAAAGGCGCAGGTCATTTTCAGAGGCTCTGTGAAGGACGGGCCGCCTACCGGGGGTGGCAATCCTTAATTATACCCTTCTGCCTCGGAATCCATCTTCCCGGCAGTGTCTTGCACTCCCACCTCCTCGGGTGACTCAGCTGACCTGAAATGCCCACCCTACGGAAGATCAAGAAAAGTAGTTTTCTAAGAAGGTTAGAGGTTTGATTACACAGAGAAGTGTTTCCACTTAAGTCCAAAGCAATTACCCGCCCTTCCCCCAGGTCCTCCTCCCGGTCACCGGGAGAAGAAAAGGACAGACCCCCACGCACGTACCCCCGCACTTTGTTGGTGCGTGTGAATTTCAAATGGCGCTGTAAGTTCATTAGTGTTTGCAATCAGCGGCGGGCAGACCCCTCATCAGAGCCGAAAGCCGGCAAGAGCCATTCATCAGCGTGAAGTGTTATTCATGGATGACCCCTAAATCACGGCAAGAGTAGTAGATGCACTGATTGGTCACAGCATGGGAGCCTCGGTGCTTTCCCCGAACCCGACGCGGCCGGGAGGAGGGAGGGAGGGAGGGGCGGCGAACGTGGTTCAGTCCGGCAAATCCCATTTGACAGAAAAAGGCAGTAAACGGGGAATCTCTTTTTTTTTGAATAAAGAAGAAGAAATAAAGTACCTGTCATCTTGACAAGTGGCGGAGCGGAGGAGTCAAGGATTATAAATGATCACAGCCGGGTCCAGCTCGCCCTGTGATTGGGCTCTCCCGCGATCAGCACCGGGGGAAGCGTATGGTAGGCTCCTCTCCCCTTCTCTCTCTCTCTCTCTCTCTCTCTCTCTCACACACACACACACACACACACACACACACAACACACACGGACACGTGTACGCGCCTGGTCTCGGGCACACTCGGCCCGGAGCGTCCCCCCTTCACACAATTACGGTCCTGGATGCTGCTCCCTGGCACGGCGCCCTGCTCGCCTCCTCACCTTTCCCTCCTCTTCTTCCTCCTCCCTCGCCTCCTCCGTCCTCCCGCTCCCGGCCAAGAACCGAAAACTCCGGGCCGGCCTCGTCAGCCGCGGAGGAGGCTGGAGGGGGCCGGCGGGAAGGGAGAGGGGGAGAGCGCGGGGGAGAAAAAGAAAGTGAACTCATTGGCGCTCCGCGCGCGCTTCCCTCCCCTCGCCGCGTCCCTAGCCCGCCGGGGCCGGGCGGTGGGCAGGGAAGGAAGTTGTAACACTTGCTGTTCTCCCCTCCCCGCCCCCTCTCCCACACTCGGCTCCCTCGGCGGGGCCCCCTCCCCCGCGCCCGGCTCCTTTGAATTTGGCCAAGCTCTGGGTGCGCGCTGCTCGGGTGGACGCGGCTGCTGCGGCCGGGTAACGAGCCGGCGGCGCGGGCGAGCCGAGCGCGGTAAGTGCAGCGCCGCCGCCGGCGCACCCTCCTTCCTTTCTGGGGTCCTAGTGCCCGGGCCGTGGCGCCGGGAGCGGGCGGGCGTGCGGGCGGGAGCGAGCTCAGACAGCGCGTTTCTCCGAGCTGCTCTAGGAGGCGGCAGCAAGTTGGCCAGCCTTGCTGGCGGAGGAGCATCTCCTCAGCGTGCAGGCTCCCCTAGGTCTGGCCTCCGGGTTCCGGCCTCCCGGTCCCCGCCCCTCCTTCGCGTCAGACACCTCGACTGCCGGCTCAGGTGGGAACTTCACCCGCGCCTCTCACCTTGGGAGCTGGGCATCGCGCCCACGTTTCGGGGAGCCGCGGGCTGCCGGGTTCCCCGGAGGAAGGCAGACCAGAGCTGGGCGCTCGGTGGGGGCAGGGAGTCGAGATGGTCTTGCCCTCATCGGGATGATACCCAGTTTTGTGGCGAAGCCCCTCGTCCTCCAGGAAGGTGTCTGACAGGATCCTGTGGGGCTTCCAGCGAGCGGGAAGCCTGGGATCACCACTTTTCTGGGAAGTGGAGAGAAGGCTTCCCCAACTGCCGGGCAGCCAAGTTGGAAAGGAGTGAAGGAAGGAGAAGTAGGGGCTGGGGGTTCTGTGGGGAGTGGTGGATCACCACTGAAACTTGATCTGGAAACTCTGGATGGGACTAGAAACAACAACAAAAACATATTCTGAACTGGGCGGACGAGTGTGCAACTCAGTGCCCCTTTCGTATTTTACAACCGGTGTGAATGGACTTCAAATATTTTAGGTTGAGGTGGGTTATGTCTAGTCTTTGCTGAGCATCTTACTATGCAGTCCGGTTCCATTCTTACTGCTTCACCTTTACGATAGTTGTAAAGGTAACTTGTTAATTGTTATTGTGGAGAAAGGATAACTGTGTATAACACAGCAGATACATTTGTTTTCTGAGGTCATTATAATTCCAGGCTAAAGAAAAGTTTCCAGGTAGTTTTGAGTGGGTGAAATGGAATGAAAGTGCAAGAACTGTCCTTGCACTTTTTACAGGGCTCCAGGCATCTGGGATGCCTGGGAGCAGGGCGCTCTCTTCATAATACTTTATTTCTTATCTTCTGACAATGTATTTGTCAAACATTTGTTGACTCTGGCAGAATGCACTGGGTGGTCTTTTAACTAGAAACAGAAATATGTTCAGGCATTACTTCTCCCTTCTGTTGTGAAATGGAGAGAGAGAGAGAGAGAGAGAGAGAGAGAGAGAGAGAGAGAGAGAGAGAGAGAGAGAGAGAGAAAGGGAAAGGTGGACCTTTTTGGCTAGCTTCGGATAGTACCCCCAAAAGTGGTACAATTTAACAGAATTGACATGATTTCCTTAGTGCTAAAAATATGATGCATTCCCCCTCTCTCCATCTCATACCTGCTTGGAAGAAGCATTTGTAATTTTTCCTAGTATAGTAGGAATAGAGTTTATATTAGGAGTAGCTGTACAATTATAATTCATTATAAATTTTAATATTTTAATTAAAACCTAAGTTTTTATAAATACACGAGTACTCTTACTTCATGCATTCCTTGAATTCACTTGCAATTATCTAAAACTTCTAGCTTAATATTTGAAATTCTTGTATGAGCCTAGAAAGTTTCGATTTGTGATTCTAAATGCAGAGCAAATATTTAATTCTTGATCTAAGAGTGAGAGGTTAGTTCAGTAATAAGACTTGCTAATCCCACTTTAAAATGTCATGGCAATCACAAATTATTCCTAAATTCTTCAAAGATATGGGATTTATAATGAGTTTAGTCATTCTATTGTGTATTTCAGGATTGTGGTATCTCTCTTCCTTTTGCATTTTTTCTTGGCAATCTTGCCTCTTTTTTTTCCTTACATGAATTTTAATATTTCTCTTATTCAGAGGTACTATTTTTTTCTAGTAGTGAATATATTTTATTTTAGAAAACTTAAATATATATACATATATTATTAGGGAAAATTGTTTCTTTGAATGAGACAAGTATGTATGTACCTACACTGCACAGTTTTATGGGAAAATATGATTTTACAAAAACTATTCCAGTGTTTATGTATTTGTAAAACTATGAGTATCCTATGCCAGTAGGTTAAGATTATTAACCTATAGAAAGAGAATATCGACTCTAATAAAGATTGCTTCATTATTTGAAATAAAGCAGATAGATTTTTAATAGAATTGTGACTAGTTATTTTTCCAAATGGAATCGTTTTGTATAACTGTTTATTTTCTAGAAAGAAAGGTTTTAGGTGAAGCATAGAGGCTTTTCTTACTAAAATCTTGTAGGCGTGTCATCAGTCTTTTGGTTGGAAAAGGAACCTGCTTTATTAGGAGGAAGACAAAGAAAGATAAGAAAGCTTATCTCTGAATAGAAGAGAGCTTCTAAATAGAGCAAAAAGTTTTAAATTTATTCAGGAAAAAAAAACTAGCTAAACAATAATGATCCAGTTAGTAAGTTAAAGCTTAGCTTTCTTAGCTTTGCTTCTGAGAGCTCAGAGTGATTATTCTCTTTGTAAAAAGTCAAGCAAATAAGAAACCAGGAACAAGTGGATGGCTATCACTGTGAGTAGAATGATTGTCAGAAACCCTGAATCAGTGTTCGGCTGGATGTACAAAAAATGATGTTTTTGTAGCAGTTGTGAAAGTATGTTTGGATGAAGTTGATCCTATTTACAATTATATCTCCAGAAATATGTCCACAGTGCAATCTTAGTAAAAAATAAAAGTGCCATAAAGCTAACTTTATTAGTTTATTAATATTGATTATTTTGACAAATACATATACCTTTTTTCATTAAACTTTATTTTACCCTTTAAAAATTTGATTTCTGGATGGCAACAGAATGTCATCCAGGTATTATTTTTTATGTGAATCAGTGTATTCAGCAGCAGTAATGAATTGTCTGCCCTTTTCTTGAAGCTATGCTGTAGAGACCTGTTAAGCATGTTCAATTATATATTGCCTTTTATCCAATATTTTATTTGTTAGTCAAATGTCCATTTTGACTTTCAGGACATACTTCCTTTATGTTGGTTGAGAGTGTGAACTAAGAATATAATATTTTTTAAAATATTTATTTTTTAGTTATCGGCGGACACAACATCTTTGTTTTATGTGGTGCTGAGCATCGAACCCGGGCCGCACGCATGCCAGGCGAGCGCGCTACCGCTTGAGCCACATCCCCAGCCCATAATATTTTGCTGCCAAACTTTTTCTCTGATCTGTTCTTTTGTATTTTTAGTTGAAATCTGTGTCCATGTTTGTCTCATAAAGTGGGACGATTGTCCAGAGAAGAATTTAATACATACATTCAGAATGAAGAAATATACTGAAAAGGTAGCACAATAATACAATGTTATTTACACATTTCAACAACTGAGTTTTAAAAATTATTTCATGTAAACTTCTTTTAGGTCACATTTAAAACCTAATTTTGGAGATATTAGTTGTTTTAAGAGTCCTGATAAGAAATTTTGTGCTTTAAGAAAAAATGTCTTAGTCTGAAAACTGATTAATTGTTGTGTCTTATAAAACCTGATTTATTTTATACTTTTTTATACCAAGCATTACCATTATGAAGCTCTCCTTCTAATTGAGATTAATGTTTCTGAGCAAAGAAGTGGTTTGGAGGGCTGCATTCATTTTGAGTGCTGTTGTAATCAATTTTAGATACAGCATTCCACAATGGATCAGTTTGCATCCAAACCTGCCTTATTATGTAGAATTAACTTGTTGGTGATTGATAGTAATACTTCTCCATCTTGAAAAGTCATTTGTTTTCAAACAAGTGTGATGGCTTATATGAGTAACAAAATATTGCTTCTTATAATTAAAACATCCTTTTGAGGACCTAATTTGAACTTTTTGTAAGAATTATATGAAGCATGTGGAAACAATTCATTAATGTATTTTCAAGTAAAATAGCCTTTTCCCCTAAATACAATTTGCCTCAAGGTATAGTTTCTTGCCCATCGAAGGGATTTTATAGCTTTTTGAGTCATAAATGGTAATTATGATGCATCTAGATTATTTCCTTTTTTGTTTACTCAAGATTCTGGTGAATGTGTCAAAGATTTCTTAGAATATAATTGTACATCTTGTGCATGTGTTACAACTTTATTTCATTAGATAGTAGGCATAATCCTGGTAATGAAAGGTAATGCATGTGGAAATATGGGGAATATTTTTGTACTTACTGTGATGTTTGCATTCGTTTCTTATTTGTATCCAGTCAGAGTCAGCTTAATTAGTTCATTTCTTCTGAAAGATCACATTAAGATTTTCTTGGTCTTTGATCCATATTGCATTCTTTATTGTAGTTTCAATACATTATACTTATAGTTTCTATTAAATAAAATATTAAAAACATAGAAAATAAGATGATTATAGATATTCTATATTGTGTATAGGATTTCTAAAGAAAGATATAACTGCTTTATAATGCATGTAAAGTTCACACAATGATATCATTCTTTAGTTTCTGGCAAAAAAAGACTTGGTAGAAACTATGTTCCTTGTTATATTTTAATTTTCTTCTCTGTAATGATAGATTATTGGCATTGGGTTGGTGTTTTTCACATTTAAAACATTCATTTAATACAGTTTTAAATTCTCAAATAACGCATTTGAAATACCGTTTCTTAAGTGTTATCTTAGACCATGATGATATAAACTATCAAAATGTAGAAACATGCGTCAAGCTAAATAGGTGTGTCACCTAAACTACAATAGGAACCATTCATTTGAAGGAATTTTAATAACTATTTCCATAGTTTTGATTAAATAACAGGTGATCGGATTGTTACATCAGCTACATAGAATTTGTTAAAGATAGTGATCTACTCAAACCTGTGTCTTTCTACTTCATCACTTGCAAATTCATGTCAGTGTCATAGAACATACGTGTAAGTTATATGTGTACATGTTTGAAACAGTTTCAGATGATGATGATGATGATGTTGATTGTGGTGGTGATGGTGGTGGTGGTTGTGGAAAACTTACTGCTCCAATGATACCTTCATAGAATCTTAGAAGAGCTAGGGATGGGGTAGCGCTGACTTTTTGAATAAGTTTGTGATAGGTGGCAGTCTTAACTGAGTTCCAAGATTTCCTTCAGATAATAGGTAGTCCGAATATGTCTAGAAACAAGTAGGGAGTAATGTAACCAAACTGTCTGTGGTTACATTCTTTCTTGTAAATGTAACAGTTGATTATCCTAGTATAGATGTGGCATTTGTCCTGTTTCACTCTTTGTCATTTGCCTCATATTCATAGCCCTTTAGTGTACACTGGAACAGATAATACCTTTTGAAAATTAAATGTCTTAAGAAATCATGCTGCATATAGTCACACTTATATTCAGTAGTATAAATTATATAATTTATAGAATTCTATGAAAGTCATTATGGACTACCAATTTGTTGAAAAGGCATTTGTGAATATTGTGGAATGGTTTTGCTTCTACTACAGTAGTTGGTGAGGGAAGAGGGTGATGTGATTTGGTTGCCTTGAGATGGGATCTACTATTTCATAATAACTAGCTATTTTATAACTGGGTTCACTGAGTCTCTGCCTTAAAACCAAAAGCAGAGAGGAGGGAAGGAAGAAAGAAAAAAAAAGAGAGTAAGGCAAATAAAGAAGAAGGGAATGGGAGATGGGTGAGAGAGGAAGAGGAGAAGATATGAGAATATTTATAAGTAGTGATGTTCCTTTTAATGTTTTCAGTGTGTTTGAGGGGAAAAAAAGTGAAATCTAAAGGGCAAATTTTGTCTTTTAAGTTAATTGGGTAAGTACAGAAGAAAATTACTTAGAATTTTTTTCCCTTTTAAGTACATGCATTTTAGATTCCTGCTTAAAAATTAGAACACTTGTTTTTAGAAGTAATCCAAGAAATTTCAAATATTGTATATATTTCTTTATTTTGATGGAAGAAAAGAAATGCCTTAACACTTAATTTTGTAGGCATGCTTTCTTTGTATGTGGGACTGATCATGAGTTATAATTTTGTTTATAGAGACTTTAAAAAAAATCTCAAAGTGATTTTTTACAAAGATTATTTAGGAGATAACTTACAAAGGGCACTTAATTTGATGGACAGAAAGGCTCTTAATCTATGTATTTCAGTCATTTTGTCAGTTCTTCAATTATTAGGCAGACTTACCAGACTTTTTGTGATAATTCCTCTTCAGATGACTGTAATTTAGAAAGAAACAGCATCTTGGTAAGGACTGCCTATCCTCAGTCAGGTGTTGAAGCAGTTCTGAATGTGGTGAATATACGTATGAATGTAGTGCAACACCTCTGGGTGGTAGGATAGCGTGAATTTTTCATCTCCCTCTAAAAAGAAAGAAAAGCTACTTTTTCATTAGAATAAATGACTTCATCTTGAGTTAATCTCGACTAATATTTTGTGATCAGAACTGTTGGCCTCCTCTCAGCTTGAGGAGTGTCTTTTTGATAACAGGGGCGTTTCCAAAGAAGTCCTCATTCCAGACCGACTCCAGCATCTCTATTGTGTCCAGCCTTTGGCTCCTATACTGGCATGGTATCTTAGGAGAGTTAATGTACTTGGACTGCACATTGGAAGGTATGTTATGCAGAGAATGATAAGACAGGATTGAATTATTATGATTTAATTTACAACAAGAAATGCATGAAGTATTTTAGTGGGTTTGCATGAAGAACATGCAAATATGCTAATGTTGGAATATGTTAATTATAAAGTGAACTTATTGAAAAGTGTATCTATTGTTTATTTTCAGTCTACCAGATGCTCTGTTAAAGTGAAACACCTATGGTAATACTTTTATTAGAGAATTTGGGATTTGACAATGTGTAAGTAGAAAAAATTGGCAAGAGACTCTTAAAAAAAAAAAAAACTGGCCTGGGGCTTTTTATTTAAAATCATTATGAAAACCAGGAGAATACAGCTATAAATTTATTTCTTTCAGAATTTCTAATAACTTTCAGCTAAAGAAAGCTATCAGTCCTAAGGCTTTTAAAGAGCAATAAATCTGCAACTTTTTTTTCTCTTAGGAACAACAACAAAAAAGTCATTTTCAATGGTGTTATTGCATTTTTATATTTATAAGCAAAAATAAAATGAATATTTAAAAATGGTAATTTTCACATTAGTTTTTGTAATGATGAGGATAATAAATGTAGGTTACAATACTACAAATGATAACAATCCAGTAATTTAAATAAAGATTATAGATAGGTGACTCACTATAATACTGAGGAATAATGTAAACAACCTTATTTTTTCTATATTGTCACAACAAAAATAAGGTATTCTTTCAAGGAGATTGCTAAATTGTATTATAGTATCAATAACAGTTGGAGAATAACTTGACACAATAAAAACAACTGAAATGTTAATCCTCATCGTGTTAGCTAGTACTTTAAAGAAATACTCCAAATGAATTAGAAAAGCTTTTGAAAATAATCATATCTTCTAATAGAAAGAGAGTATATTTGTTGCCCTGCAAAACTATCAATGAACTGAGGTCCAGAAAAGGGTGAAGGCTGCAGAGAACTTTTGCGGAATGTTATCCTTAAAAAATTAGAACAGAGCAGACATTTTTCCATCCAGAATATATTTGTAAGTTGATATTTATATTTTCAACTTGTTTTTCTCCCTTGGGTGTGCTACAATATTTAGCATTTAAAATGAATTTTAATTTAAACAAAAATTTAAACTGTTTTATTAAGGTAAAGTATGCCTGTTGAACCAAAGATAAATCCTCAACTTCATGCTTCCTTGTAACTCTCTCTTGCCAGGTATGAATTAATGCCCTATCATATTTTCTGTGATTGAAAAATTAAGTAAAACAAAATTCTTCTTAAATGTCCATTTTTTTCCTAGCATATGAATCTCTGAATGAAAAGACTATGGCATTATAAAAATTTTATAAACACTGTTTGTATAAGTTGATTTGCCAACAGAGATTTTTGTAAGTTGTTACTAATCTTAAAAATTACATGTGTGTTGTGCACTTTGAATTAATACTTTATTAAAGATGAAATACTTTTTAAATGTTTTCTACTCCATGTTTTTATCATTATGTAATTTTCTATAGTATTTTTTTATATTTGGTAGTAGATTGCAGAGTATTTGCATAATGTTGTAACTTAAAGGAAATAAATCAATGTAAAAGATTAATTAAAAATTTGTTCCTGCTAATGGGCAGAATCATAGCCTTTGGGAATGAGTCCCCTGTGTTTCTCCTTTTATAGCAAAGCAATAAACTTTCTTTTTCTTTTTTCTCAAAAAAAATTTTTTTTTATAAGTATTTGAACTACAATACCTTTTAGTTGAAAATGTAACAGAAAAGAGCTAATTTTATATATTTACAAATGCAAATGTTATTTTATTAAAGTACATCTTTAATAATATTGATATGTATTGTTTATTACTATGTATATAAGTAAACTTAGTAATTTAAATTATTTATACTTACGGCTTTTATCAGTTACCTGTTTCCACTACTTGAGAATTAAAAACTTTTCTTTATATAGATTATAAGCTCCAGAGTTCATAATTTAGGAATTAAGAAATATTAGTAATCAAAACATACAGAAATTTATATAGTGTTCTAAA
Organism: Spermophilus citellus; assembly: GCF_964194105.1. NCBI lineage: Eukaryota > Metazoa > Chordata > Mammalia > Rodentia > Sciuridae > Spermophilus > Spermophilus citellus. Next base: position 54,585,855 of record NC_138196.1, on the reverse strand, counting down.
AATCATAAAACCACCTTAATTTAATGAATACTACTTTTTACATAATTTATATTCTTGGAAAATATCTAGACATACATAAAACCTACACAGAGAGTCAAAAAGTTATTTATTACAAATATGAAAGATAAATGATGTATTTATATTGCTTTCTTGAAGTCATAGCATGAATTTGTAAAATGTTAAATTTTGAGGTACATCCATTCTTGGTATTCTGGTTTAAAATAATTGTAATTATATTAATAATCTTGCATAAGTATAATGTGAGCCAACTGGGTCAACTCTTAGTTTAGGCTGGATGGAAATCTGATCTTTTTCTTTAAGTTTTATGTAAAATCTGCACCTTTAAATAAAACAGTTCAATTCCACTTGCAGGTGTTTGCTCTCTTGTGATAAACAAGCCATCCAAAGGAGAGGGCTGAGTGCTTATTTTTTGAGGGGCCATCAGGTTAACTGTCCTCACATCATCTGATGAAAGTATTGTACTTTAGCTGGGAATTTGAACATACCAGGTTTGGTAGATTTATATTTAGCTGTCAGCAAAAGGTTATTCGAGTGGCTCAAATCATTAATGTATCACAGGTTTCATTTAAATATGATGTAAGGTTTGTGGATTGATTGTGTAATTACCACTTGAGCTTTGAAAAGGCTATGTAATTCACTTTGAAGATTTTAAATGTTGAGGAAAGCAAAGTGTAAATAGTTCTCAGTCTTGGAGAAAAGATTATTAATGTAAGCCTTTAGGGATTTTCTTATTATTTTTTTTTATCTTTATAAAAACCACACATTCCATGTTTTAGATCACTTAAACTTAAGTGTAGAAGATAACCATTTGATTTAGGAATAGATGTAAATTATTAATGCACATCATGCTTTGTATTTTCCAAAGGGAAGTCTCTCAAGCCTTTCTAGGTGAGGTTCTGGTTCTTTTGGGATAAAGAATCATTGATATAAATAGCTGATTTTGGTGGAAGAGTGTTACATAGTTTATAAGTCCTAGTTATTACTTTTAAAAGAATAGCCAATCAGGAGTCTGAAGCTTTGTGGATAAGCTAGCTGCCACTCTTTGATGGAGGATTATACATCCTCCCCTAAGTCTATGATCCCAGAATCTATTACACAGTAGTTTTATCAAGTAGCATTAGGCTAGTTGGCCTTCATTTCATTTCCTGTAAATAGTTGATTCATTTCATAAATCTAAATGTTTATGTACCATTTTAGTCTAAATGCATATTTTAAGCATTAATGGATTTGAGTACTAAAATCCAGAAGTTAATATTATGATTCAAGACAATGAAGCCAGAAAAGTTTTGAAGGGTGCTTTTCCTGTTATGTCAGATAGCCAATGAATTGATTACCATGGGGTACTTGGTCATCTGAGTTGCTTACCTGCTCAGTAAAGACTGCAGTCTGTGACCTGAAGGAAGCCCTTTGCGAACTGTACGCCTCGTTGGTAATATTGAAAGCAACTTGTATGAGAAAGAAAATCGTGACATACAAAAATAAATATATAGGAGAGTTTAGTTAATTTTCTCAGAATGCATATGTAAAATAGTGAGCATATTACAGTGTGTTTTGATTATAGATTTTAAAAAATCATGAAAGGACATTATGTTATGTGAGTATATTCCCACTGGGAATGACCAATTTCTTGGAAAGCATGAGTCTGATAAAATGTGTCATTCTCTAAGGAGACCTTTTCTTGGTCAAAGAAATATATTTAAATTAAGTAGTCAGATTTGTGCTTATATCAGTTTTCCTTTAGCCAGTGTCAATAGAATAGAAGACAATTAAAATTGGAAAATACCAAATAGTGTTTAATTGTCACATTTTGATTGTAAACACAACTAATACTGTATACAAAAGCAAAGTTTTTATGGATACTTAATTTCTCTTAATAAATAGGCCCTTGTTTCGGAGGCTGCTAGCTTCTAAAATTTTTAAAAGAATAGCAAATTTTTTTTAATAAAATAGCAAAGTGGAAAAGTACTCTAAAATTGTTCACAGTTTCAGTAATTTCAATGTTTTTAATAATCATTGAAGCATAACATCAACTTCAAAAGATGATTCTTTGTCATATTTCTGTTCTGATTTGTCATAGATAAATGAATCTGAAAAGTTTTTTCTATTTTTAAATCTTAAAAATATTTGTAATAAAGAAACTTTAAAAGATTAATTTTATGATCACTTTAATGTAGTGGTTGATTCTTTAGGATTTGATTAAGAATTCAGGATTATGTACCTATTATAAAGATGTTAAAAATAAATAATACTACTTAGTCCAGCTAGATGTAACCAAATTTCAATTAATTTATAAAATTTTTAGAATAAAAAGAATTTAAGCAAGAAAAATATTTTAGGTAAATAATATTTAAATTTCCCAATTTATTGCGTATGAAGCACAAGTTTTGATACATATCTTACATAATTTTCCGAGAAACAGTCATCGAATTTACTATTTCTAATTCATAGAATATATGTGTTTTAATTTAGTGCTTAGAAGTAATACAGATTAAGGATTTTTGAAGAGCAGGTTTTCTTTCTATCTTTCATCAGCTCTGTAGCTGAACCCTTACAATCCCTTTCTTCATTATTGTAAGCCACTATCAGATTCTAATCTTCACTGTCTCCACAGCTGTTTGAGATTTTTTTTGCAAATGTAATTACAAGTACATGTGTTTTATGCAACTGCTTCCTATAAATGTTTATAAAGGAAGGTTAAAGGAAAGCAGAACTATGTTGTGTATGTATCTGTGGATTAATCTCTTATTTTTAAAATCATTGTGCCAGTGGGTTATTAGGAAGAATTTCAAATGTTAAATCACAACGTTGGATAAACTGATATTAAGCAAAAAATAAAAATAAAAACTTACAGAGGATGTATCAGTTCTCCAGAATAAGTACATTTTTATGAAGTTAAGCACTATTGAATCAACTGTTTACTTACTGTATTTCTGTGGGCATTATTCTAAAGTGATGGCCATGGTTTAAACACCAAACAAATATGATATGGTTATTTTTCATCTTTAAAAAGTATGATATAGGGATTGGAGTCACTCAGTGGTAGAGCTCTTGGCTAGCACATGTGAGGCACTGGGTTCAGTCCTCAGCACCACATAAAAATAAGTAAAATAAAGGCAGTGTGTCCATCTACAACAACAACAACAACAACAACAACAACAACAAAAGGTATGATATGGTATCATAGAAATGTTTTAAAATCCTTGCATTTAATGTCATGTATCAAGTTGGGGAACGATAGGTGTTGCATGAACATTTAACAAACATTCAGTGATTGAACCCTATAGAAATTCAACAGTGTGCATTTTGGAGAAAAATAAAAAGGCAAATTCTGCCTATATATAAACCTTAAGAAATGTTACATTTGTCAACTTTTAAGGCTAGCCCACCTTATTTACTTATAGCATCTCTCTTTTATTCTGTCAGATTTTTTTCCACCTCTATGTACAGTAAGATAAGTAAAGATATTTCTGATATTAGAAAACTGTAGCAAGCTGTTGAGTTCATTAGTTACTGCTTTTAATTGTACAAGAGGTTGTGTATTAGTACCACTATTTTTGTTTTCTTCTTACTTGAGATGTTAGAGAATATATCTTGTGAAAATTCCATGGAGTACAAAGGTGAGGGCTGGGATGTCAGCATTCTTTTGGAGTAAATAGGCCTGTACTTGGTACACATCATTTTTTTGGTACTTTTTATGTGAGCATATTGATTATGGAAAAAAGCATTCAAAATGTTAAGGCCAAAACAGGAAAAGAGATTTTTTAAAGAAAACCTGAGAATTTTTCAGGGGGGAAATGTATTACTTACTAGTGAATACTTTTAATTTATATATATATATATATATATATATATATATATATATATATATATTTTTTTTTTTGTTTGTTTGTTTGTTTGTTTTGTTTTGTTTTGTTTTGTTTTCTTTTTGTGGGATTGAACTCAAGGGCACTTGACCCCTGAGCCACATCCCCAGCTCTATTTTGTATTTTATTTAGAGAGAGGATCTCACTGAGTTTCTTGGTGTTTCACTTTTGCTGAGGCTGGCTTTCAACTCACGATCCTCCTGCCTCAGTCTCCCAAGCCACTGAGATTATAGGCATGAGACACCATGTCCAGCTCCTTTTACATTTAATATGTAAGAAGTGAATAATAAGTTTCTGCCATGGGACTGATAAAAATAATTGATCTATCCATATATCATATAATATAGCTCTGATTTGAATGCATATCTTTGTTTTTAAAAAAAATTTTGAAGTACTGGGGTTTGAACCCAGGGCCTGGTACATGCTAGGCAAGCACTCTACCTCTGAGTTACATCCTAACCCTTTTTTAAAAATTTCATTTTGAGAAGGGTCTCACTGAATTGCCAGGGCAGGGTTTGAACTTGTGGTCCTCCTGCATTAGCCTCCCGAGTAACTGGGACTACAGGTGGGTGCCACTGCACCTGATGTGTATTTTTAAGGAGCGTTCAATTTACACAGCCATTTTTCCTCTCCCAGTTCATTCAACTCAAATCCCACTCGTTTATTCAGTGCTCCTATATCCAAGTGATTGTGTCCTGGGAAAGATAAGAAGAAACAGAACATGCTTTCAGATTCCTAGGAAGATTTCATTCCTGATTGAAACATGCTATAAAGAGATAACTGTCAGTTGACAGTAATTAAGGTTATTAAGAAAGCGAAGAGGGGTCTTGGAAGAATGACTGTGTTAGTCAAATTGTACTCTAATGGCCTGTGGACCTTTGAAATGCCAGAGAACTAATGGGAGCACCAAAACTAATGTTTGTAGCATGTACTGTCCATACATCATACAGACATTAGCTGTGCCTTGAAACTCTTTGGGAGAGATCTTGAAGTACTAACTACTAGCAAACAACTCAAGTGTTCTGAGGTTCACAAAATTCCAAACATAGCTGTGTACCACCCATGGCCATAGTCACCCAACAAAGTAGGGCATTGGAAGCCAGTGACCTGGGAAGGGCAAAGGCTGGCCGTTTTCCTGCCTCCCTGTGGAATAACTTGGCAAATGAATGTTGCCCACAAGCACTCTGAAGATAGAGACAGCTTTAGCTGCTAGCACAGTGCCTGGTCCTGAGGAGCCCATCAATGAATAATTGATGCAAGAGTGAAATCTTCCCTCACTCAACATCAATGTCAAGTGTCCTCACTAGAGAATTGTTCCTCTCCACTAAAGGTCTCTGGCTTCAAGACTTTAAGTCACTGGGGACTGCCCAGGTTCTCAAAGTCGATGGTGCATGTTGAATTCAAAGTACCAACAGCTATAGTTCCTAGATGTCTAGAACAAGGCAGGAGTTTGACCAGGAGAGGTAAGGGGATTCCCGGAAAGAGAAACAGAATGAGCAGGGGAGAGATCAGCAGTAGCCAACCTAAATTTGCAAGCAGGTAACAGTAATGCTGGCAGGTAACAGCGATGTGAAATTGGCCAGATTATTTGTATGTTACATTTTTACTTGTACAATGATGCGTTCTCTCATGCCTCTTCAGATATGTAGTTCACTTTGCTTCTCCTTTGTCCATTTTTTTAAAGGAAAAGTGGCATGGAGAAATATTTTTTTTTATTGTTAGAAAAATAATGGAGCATGTTTGTTAATAAATGAAATGGATATAGCCTCAGAGTCAGAGGGACAAAAGGCATGGTGGGGACTATGAACTAAAGGACACATGCTTCATCCAACAGGAGACATCCCATCACTCCTCTAGACTTGCTATTGCCACGTGAGTGTGAAGCCTAATGTTACCAGATTGTGAGATTTTTCAAGAAATGCCAGAATATGAATTATGTGAAATCTCTAGATTTTTAAATGTTGGCTCATTGGGGGGAAAAAAAAACAACACACAAAACACACAGATAAAACAAAACACGTCTGCAGGCTGGGTTTGGCAGTTGGTCCACCAGTTTGCAACCTGTGATAGAGATGCAAAGATCTGCATTATGTATTTGTGAGGCTGTGGATGAGCAGTAGGACTAGAGCAGAGGATCCCCCGTGGAAAAATCTGTGATAAGTTTGGAGAGAGAGTTTGGGTCCAGATTGTGGATTATCTTAAATGTCATCCTCTTCTACCCATTTTGGAGAAGAAAATGTTTTCAGTTTTCAGTACACTTTTTCCTGCTTTAAAACAGAAACCCAGGCTGCCAGCAGCCCTTCTGTAAGCATTATTTGTGCCAAGGCTGTAAAGGGTTAAGTGACAGTAGCAGTTAGGGCCTATCCTTTTTCCCTTTCATCTATCCACTTCAGATCCTTCTCTCCTTATCTCCACTTTCTGCCCCTCTGGGACTGGTTACTTATTTCTTGACAACCTTAATACACCTATCATTTGGGGGGAACTCCAATGCAAGCGATAAGTAAATTTTTTTTTTTTACTTGCTAGCATTAGACTCTTACTTAAATCCAATACTACTAAATTCTCCAAGAAAGGAAAATCCAAAGTTAAACATGTTATCTTGGACTAGGTCATAACCCTTATATTAATTGAATTAAAAGAACAACAAGCATTCCTTCATTTACTGCTTTTCATTTACCTTTTGGTGACTGAGCTGAGCTCTGGCACTAAAGAAGTCTTCAGATCTAATTTCTATTATTTCCTTGCTGTGTGACCTTAGGTAAAGCCACTTTATCCCTGAGCCCCATTTCTTCACGTAAACAATGGGTTTGGTAACAGTGGCTTGTCGGCATTGCCATTGTCAGGCACCTGGCACTGGGCCCCGCAAATGTGGACATCGTGGGGATGGTGATGGCAGTGGTGGTTTAGGTTGGTGCAGTCATTGTCAGTGGTACCTTATGTGAACATTGTGCTCATTGGTATGATGTTATATGGGTTTTGGAGTCAAATTTTGAGACTGAAATTCACATCCCCAGTTATGTCATAAAATAGAGATGTTGATATACCAACCTGTGGGGTGGTTGTTGGGATGAAATGAGCTAAGGTTTGGAGTGGGCTCAATGCAGAGGCAGGTGTGCAGTGAGTGACAAGCAACATGTATGAGCACGTCATGTATGTGTGCATCAAGATGGTGATGCACGCTTTCCCACAGTCAGACTGCCGGACGGAGCATTTGAACTTTGGTAAGAATAACTAAAAGGTCGTCACACAGCTTTCAGTATTTACTTCCAGTGTCCCCTAGAGTATTACTTTTAATTTATGAATAATTCTTAACAACATTGATTCCTTACTTGCTGCGTTACCCATTAGAAGCAGTCGATTCAGTGGTCATTTCAAGGGGAGCAGGAGTTGAGACACCTGGTTCCAGTCTGGCCTGTTGGAGAGACAGAAAAGTGACAGCTTGTGGTGTCTTATCCAGGGAGCAATCCACAGAGTAGCTCCGGAGTAGCAAGTGTGCCTGATGAAGATCAGGCATCGCATAAGGAAGAAAACAGGGTCAGGTGTGGGACATACACAAGTAAGTGTATGAAAAAGAGGAGAAGATTCTTGACATTTCTAGGGTTATGAAATTTATATTTAAAATTTACTTAGTTGCATTCCTTAGTGATGTCATGTAACCAGGATATTGTATGGGGGGGGGGGCGGAATCTGTCTTAAAAAGGTCAGCGTTTTAAGTATATTCTGGTTCATTTTTTATGAAATGAATATAAGTGGTTGCTTTTCTCCACATTATTATTGAAATGATCTAAATATATAGTTTACATCACAATATTTAGAGATTCCAGGAAAGTTTTTAATGAAAATTCTGTGCTTAAATATTATTATATATTTAAAATATATTGAATTAGAAATAATTATTAAAAAATTGAATATAGTAACAAACATTTCTATTTCATTATCAGATTACTTAGCATTTAAATATATTTTCTTTGTTTCTTTTTAAAAAGTATGATGTAGTCAGGTGTGATGGCACATGCCTGTATTCCCAGCAACTCTGGGGGTTGAGGCAGGAGGATTGAGAGTTGAAAGCCAGCTTCAGCAATGGCCAGGTGCTAAGCAACTCAGTGAGACCTTGTGTCTAAATAAAATATAAAAAGGATTGGAGACACGGCTTAGTGGTTGATTGGCCCTATATTCAATCCCTGATACCAAAAAAAAAAAAGTATGATGCACATGTATATCCACTAACATATTGGTTAATGCAGTGGATTTCTTAATATTTTGCTAAAAAGAAAATTTAAACGTTTGTCTGTGGAATGTTAGTTGGCTCCAGTGAAAGGTAGTCTCCTGTTTTTCAGCTCTATTGTCTTTGGGAAGTTATTTATTAAGCATCTGAGTCCAACCTTTTGCTTAGATTTATGAGAGAGCTAAAAAAATAATAGAAGACATATATTTTTAGGATCTCTAAAAATATTATAATTAAAGAAAAGTACTAACAATGTAGAACTAGAATTAAATCTGAATAAATTGTATAGTCCAAGGAAACTGATGAGAGTGGATTGTGGGATTAGTTCCAATATCACCTCAACCTCATTATTTTTAATATAGTATTTTTGATCACTGTCTTAGCCTGTTTATCCTGCTATAACAAGACACCTGAGACTGGGTAATTTATAGACAATAGAAATTTTTTTTTTCTCAGCTATGGAGGCTGGGAAGTTCAAGATCAAGGTGCTGCCAGGTTCAGTGTGTGGCGAGGACCAGGTTCTGCTTCCAAGAGGGTACCTTGAACGCACTGTGTCCTCACATGGCAGAAAGAATGGAAGGGCCAAAAGCATCTAGCTAGTTCCTTTCAGTCCTTTTCTAGGCAGTAATCCCATTCATGTGAGCAGAGCCTTATCACCTCCTAGTGCCCCACCCACCTCTTGAGACTGTTGTATTGGGGATTAAGTTTCAACATGAATTTTAGAGGGGACATGAGCATTCAAACCACAGCAGTCTCTTAGGCTTGAGGAGCAAAGCTGCCCCTTCTCATGCATGTGCACTGTCATTCTCTTGGATTATGCTAGCAGCTTAAGAGCCTTTTTAAAAGACAGCTCCATGCTATACTACTCATGTCTGATCAGTTATCAAATCCTGCTGGTTCTCACTCCACTGAGTTTCTGATACCACCCCTCCTTGTCATCCTCACTGTCAATATCCCCATTTGGGCTTTTATCATCCGTCATCTCAGTGACTACAGGATGTCTTCTGCCTGGGCTTCCTGCCACCAGTCTGTCATCTCCCCAATCCATTTTTCTAGTTTTTCCTAGGAAACCATTCTTCCTCATGTCCTGACCTGAGTGTGTCACTCCCCTCATGAATTTACAGTGGCTCCCCTTTATAGGATGAAGTCCTGACTCTTTAGCATGTTAGTTGATAGACAGACTGCATGATCCAGCCAAGATCTTTCTGACCTCACTTATGGGTGTGTACCTCCTGTACACACATGCGAGTTTACTTCTTTCTTCTCAAGCACAGGACAAGTCTTCCCACCTTTGTGTCAGGCTAAACCTTTTCTGCAAAACTGTTCTTAGTAGAAATAATTATATTTATCTCTCTCTTTCAGCTGCTATACTACTATAATAACTGTAGATCTATTTAGCATTTACCTCATTCTGCTTTTTTAGTTTATTAGAATTAAAGGTTTCTAAAAGGATGGGGATATAGCTCAGTTGGTAGAGTGCTTGCCTCATATGCACAAGGCCCTTGGTTTATATCCCCAGCACTATGGGAAAAAAAAAAAAAGGTTTCTAAGAGTAGAAAAGAATTTAGAGATCATACAGATATATCCTCTTATTTGAAAATGGGACAAAACTGAAGTTTGGATAAATATGTAGCTGTGCCTATGTCTTCTTGCCAGTTGACCTTACATTTGATCTCAGCAGCATTCTACAAAGAGCTCCATTCGCATTGCTCTGAGACAGTTCTCTCATCTCTCCTCTTCATCTGAGTGGTTCCTCTCTTCTTGTTACTGTCTTGACCTCTTTTACTTGGCCGGCAAATGCTGGAGTTCCTCAAAAACTTGCTGTCAGCCCCGCTGCCCTTCCACTATGTCCCAACCCTTGCAATATCATAGATTCTTGTGGCCTCAGAGTTCACCATGAGAAGACAGTTCACAAATACTCCCTCAGAATGTCTCCTCTTGGCTCCAGATCTGTGTATCCAGGGGACTTCTAACTTATCCAAACAGGAATACTCTGAAAATGAGTATGGGCACATGATGCCAGGACAACTAGCCTGAACTGGGAGAGTCCTGAGCCAGCAGGACCTGTGACGTCTTGGGCATACTGAACCATTTAACATGTCCTTTGATGTTTCAAAGTCTTTTAAATCTAGCATGTTTTCTGAATATATGATCTTTGCCAGAAAACCTAATCCTGTCCCATTGGCCCAGACTCAGTGAATGTCATCACTACCCATCAGGTTGTCAGGCCAGAAACGTTGAACATGTCCTTGACCCTTTCCTTTGCCTGACTTCATATATCTGGTTCATCATCATAAGGACTTGTTTATTTTACTTTCTGATTCTTTCAAAATCATACAGTTCTTGCATCCGCACTCCTGCCATTCTCATCCAAGCTCCTACAACATCTGGACTGGACTCGAACAGTGACTTCCTAACAGATTTCCTGACATTCAGTGGATCCTTCTCTGACTCCCTCTCCATACATTACAGTGATCTTTTAAGAATGCAAAGAAAATCATATTGTCCCAGTTTTAAACAATTGCATAATATAAACTTTTATTATATCTTTCCTTTCTACTTGATTGTCATGCCCATAAAGCTAAGGACCTTGTTTATTTTGTTTTCCTCTATAATTTAACCAATGACATGACATAGCACCTCATACATAATCCTCCATAACTATTGGCTGAAAGCAAATGAATGAAAGACCTAGCGTTTTTCAACATGTCTTCAAACTACAAGTTTTAGAATCTCTGTATTCCGTGTCCCCCAAAGGTTTTAACCTTCTTGAATGTCAATGCAATGCCATTCTATTATTTACTACTTTTGTATTTATTTTTTCATTTTAGAAATGGGCTATTCCTGTCTACCCTTTGTCTATTCAGTGCTTTTCAACCATAGCTACATCTTAGAATCAGTCCCCTAGGGGGCTCTCAAAAAACATCATTGCCAAGATTTCACCCAAGACTAATTTATTCAGACTCTCTAGGGGTGGAACCTGGTCATAATCAGTCACTTTTAAAAGCCTCCCAGGTGTTTCTAAACCACTGGTATAAATCCAATCATCCTTCAAGTCCTATCTCAAGCATCATCTCCTCCAGGGAAACTCATAGATTCCTCATTTTTTCTTAAGATTTAGTAGCTTGTAGGGGAGCGATTATATGATCAATACTTATTTAATTATTTTAGGGTTTCCATTTCAGCTATGCTGTAAGATCCACCAAGGCTAAGATTATGCATTACATTTAGAAAGTTTGCTGAGGACCACAAAGTTACCTCATAATAATTTCCTTTTATTTGACCTGTGTCCAGCTCTCCCTTTGCAAAGACTTAGGTTGATAAGCAAAATCAGTATAAACAGATTTGATGGGCAGCTGCCTCTGTGGTTTGACAGCAAACAAGTTTTCCTTGTCTATCCCATTTTACTCCTGATTTGCTACTATGCAGCCTTGAGTTAGATGGTCAACTGAGGCCAGTGTACACACATTCAGCCTTCAGCTCGGAGGAATAGGGTAAGCAAATATCTTATTACCCTCCTTAGAAAGTCAACTTTCCCTCAGGATCTCTAGAATTTTAGAAAATATTTATAGCCTGCTATGGGTTCCTTAAATAATTGTTCTTTTGTAGCATGCAGGAAATTGATTCGAAACCTAAAATGCACACTAACTCCTCTTTCATTCTTTCTTTGGGGGCAGCTGGGGCACGTGTGGGTGTAAAAGCAATTTAAGTGTGGCTGGGGTTACTCTGTTGTCCCATTGGTAAAGACCATAGATTTAGTATGATTGTTTTGTAAGGGAAGTTTTCCCTTGGGTATAGTCAAATAGCAGGTTTTGAGACTATTTCTTCAGGCACAGTTGCACCTTTTCATAGGAAACTCAAAAGGCAGATCACTTCATAGTGCCTTTTTCTAAAATTGCTCTTATGGGCTTCAGCATTGATGATGTAAGTCAGGAAAGATCGAAGAAGGAAGCATTGTATATGGAGATTCCCCTGCCGCCATGCTTATGCCTCTGGGTTGAAGCTTGGCCCCTCAGAGTCACAGCCATTTTAGCACAGAAGAATCTTGAAATTTCCTTTTTTAGTGGTATCATAAACTGGACGAGATGTTCTCATCATTTTGTAGCTTCCAGGCAAATCTCTGTGGCATACACAAAACATTCAGTAAAAATGCCCATAGTATGGAAGTACTGTTTTGAGTAGTTTTATGATAAACTTTGAAATGTAATTTCTTACCAAATTCCTGCTGCCTTTAAAGAAATCCAGATGTTTACTCATATGTAATTGTTTATTTTAATTGTTAAACTCAAGCTTCTTTAAGACTTAGAATATCATAAAGGTACCAGAAAAGAAGCAAGCTAGGTTTAGAAGTTTAGCTAAATTTGTTTTGTGGATGATATTCTTTGCTAGATTTAAAAGGGGATTATTGAAGTGAACTACCTATAAATTGAGCTAATCAAATGTGGGTTTTGGTGTGCTCTGTGGTTAACTGGATCCTGAGAAGCCAAGTGTACTTCAAGTTCAGTATTTATGTAAAACCACTAAGATAACATCTCACTATGTAATCTTTGCTGGGGCTCAAGCTGACTGACTACAATGGCTGGCATTTTCACTCTTCTCACACTTACAAAAATAAAATCAGAAAGCAAGAGAGGATACGGAAAGACATCTGGTAGCACAAAATGAAGACATTTATCAAAAAGGATGCCTTTTTCCCTTTTAAAAAACTGCAAAATGTTTGTTTCATCCCATTATGCTTAAAAAGTATAAATTTCACATAATTAGTTGAACGAATACCAGAAAGTTACAACAAATATTTCTCTTTTATTAAATAATAGCTTAAATTTACTTTTCAGTTAAGTGACTTGGCTCAGGGTATTGATTATACTAATTCATAATCTAAATGTATAATTAGATTCAGGACACATATCTTAGTGGTAGAATTTGATAAAGAATGGGAATGACACACTGAGGAGAAAGAATTCTTGTGCAGACCTTTGTCATTCCAAGAAGTGACCTAAGTGATGTTTTATGAAACAAAATATTAGTCATTGCATTAAATTTGGATATTATTATGATAATATTTAGTGCAAAGAACAAGCTTGAGTTTCTTTTCATGGTGTGAAGCCTGTTAGTCAGAGGGAGGCAAGATACACATACTTGTAAGCTAAAAGGAATAGACCCAAAAGCCATGCCTGAAATTAATCACTGTAACTTATGGGGCTCTTTCACAATATATTAACTCTCTCTGTTGTTAATATATTGTGACTTCCAAGAAAATGACAGTAATCATCTTCATAAACTTGTGTTACTGTACATAAAAGTGTAAAATTTAACTTTGAATGTAACATGAATTATAAATGTTAAAATGTATGTGAATTTTGGAAATTTGTGTTGCATTTTCTTCTCTAACCTGTCTCTTTTATTACTGCTAATCAGCCAATTTTCTTTTTTCTTTTATGTTGGCCATTTTTCATTTTTATGTTCTGAAAAAGCACACTGTATGTAATTATTATATTTGCCCAACTTTGCAGAATATTTGTTTATATGTATATTTACAGGCTTAAAAATCATTTACTCCCCAGTGATTATGTTTAAATGGAAAACATAATATGGAAAAAAGGTATGTGTGTATGTACAGATTATATGTATGTATATTATATTATTATATGATGTGATGTATTTATATATTTTTTCACACGTACACACATTTGTATTGATGAATATCATCCCCAAGGATCTGTATATCTGACTGCTATTAATCAGTGGTTCTTGAAAATTAATGAGATTAACTCATAAATCAAAAGATTTTGAAGCCTATAGACTGTCTAGTCAGCCTGGTTAATTCTGTTCTCTTAGACACATTAACTGAGTGCAAAATGTGGAATATAGCATTCAGAAGTTCCTGCTGATTCTACCATCAGTTTTGAACATTTATTGTAAAAATACTTTTAAACTGTAATGGGAGAGACAGCAGGATTCTCCCAAAAATTCAAGCAAAAGTCTGCACCAGAAAAACGAGAAATTCTCCTGAGATGGATTGAATTCTTCTGAAGAGAAAAATATATAATTTACTACTACCTAAAATATTAATGAGATATATGTGAGGGGAGTTTTAGAAGAGAATTTATCTTATATTTATTATCAGAAAGTGCTGTGTATTTAAAATCTTTCTTTTGCCCCACTCAGACAGAATTTCCAGTAAAAATGAAAGACGTATGATTCTTGACCATTTTGTTTACCAAATATCTGTTGTGAGATCTTTGTAGGGTAATAACTTCCGGCGTAATTTACATTGGCGTTTGTTAACAGCAAAAGACCTCTCCATTGGGGTTAAGAATATTTAATCCTTTAAAGCTGACATATATAACATGTAGCTATGTCAGCTACAGCTGTTTCTAAACATCAGTAACAAAATTATAGACAGGTTTTGAAGCTTCTGTGGTGGGAATGAATACATCTGAGGATTCAACTTGCTGACAGTGTTTATGTAATTTAATCTTACCATCTGGTTGAAAGTAAACATTTTTTATAAAACTAAAGTTTATAAAGTGAATCACTTATACTTTCCAATTGTTGAGAATGACAAATTTAAATGTAGTTTCATTGAAGAATAAATGAAATTCTGCCACTATTTTGAGATGAATACTGGATTGCAATTGATGTTACTGCCTAATCTGCATTGGTTCCTTAAACTGTAAACAAATCCGCACTTCTAATCTCTGCTAAGGATTCTGCGTTTCATGCTTCTTATGTTCCTCTAAGATAAAATGCATGTTTTTATTATTTCTATTTTCACCAAAAGAAATCAAGACTCAGCAGTGTTGTCTGTTAGTAATCTTAGAATAAACTATGGCAGAAATAAAATGCTGGTCTGAACAAAAAATAAGTGATATCTTCATTACATTCCATGCTTTTTTCTATAACAGTAATCTTTATATAATATACATTTAGTGATTGTGTGAATTTATTGTGGCCTAATCCAGCATGTTCATTTTGCAAGTAGCACCTTTACCTTTTTTTAGAAGTTGGCAAATTAGCAGATTTGTGAAATTGACAAATTGGTTTACAAACCCTGCCACATTCAAACTTTATAAATCTGACCTAGACATTTTACTTGAAATAAATATACAGGCGAATAGACTGTTGTGTTTATGGTTTTGCCCTGTGTTAAATTGAAAGTCTTTGCTCTATGTTGATGTAATAAAATTTAATTAGTTGTAAGTCAGGTTTTGGTTTAGTAGTAATTAGTTTAGTGTATAATTATTACCTCTAATAACAATCTGAAATCTACAAGCATTTTGATCTTTTTCCAAGTTGAAAAAAAATCACATCTGTAAGATTTATAACAGAAATAGCAATAATAAAATCTCATTAGCTAACATTAGCTAATTTCATTAGACAAGTCATGGAAAATGTTAAGTGGCAAAGCAAAATTTCATTGATGATGTACATGTGTCTTATTGGGCTAGTATATAAAATACATTAATGTGAATTTTTCTTTATTTAAAATAATGTAATGAGACTACTTAATGTGCATTATCTGAAAGTCTACAAGATAAAATGTAATATTTTTCACATAAAAGCTATAGTAGAATGATCATATGATTTATAATCAAGGAAATTTTATTAATAAACTTGAAAATTATCTTTAATTCACTGCATTCTGACAAGTTAAAAAAATTTTGGCATGCGATGTGAAGCCCTGGGTTCAATCCTCAGCACCTGTACCCCAATGTTTCATGTATTGCTTGCTTCTAGCAGAATAAAAAGTAGCTTTTAGGTAACAAAGCAATTACATACACAAAACAAAACAAAACAAACAAAAACCCTATATGAGTAAATCTGTACATGTTTCGGTTAGAAATTTTAATGAGTTACATATACACTATGATATTTAACTCGTCTATCAGAGCCCAAGACTAAAATGGGGAGACAGTAGTACTTTTGGCAATTTTCTGTTTTTCTTGATCACTTTCTCTAACAGCAACCTATCTTTGTTTTTCCTTGTGTGAGCCAAGTCCTGTCTCATTTCTATTTTTAAAAATATTTTCAGCAGCTTTTTCACTTTCACCAAATTTATTGTTACTTTTAACTTGAAATTTATAATCCAGATAGGATCTGGGTTGTAATTCACAACATAGTTGAGGATCGTGTTTATGTGTCTCATCTTTTAGATGTTTGACTTTAGAACATTTTTTCCATAAAAAATGAAAATTCAATAAATAAGGTGTAATAGCACAGTCTCAGCAAAAGTGAGTGAGTTGGTATCATAAGGTTACTAAATAGTTCAAAATAAAATTTCATAGCTTAATAACTGATTTTATAAGCTGAGCCTTGATTTACAATCAATATATTGTATATATTAAAATTTTTGCTTCTTGATAAAATGTTTTCCTCTTTTGTTCTACTTTATTAGTAAAGGGTGTATTTTGACTTCAAAAAGATCTTCTGTTATGAATGTTTCCATTTGGCAAGGAGAAAGCAGTGATTTGAAATAAAATATTCATGAATGGATATAATTAAAAATATTAACCAAGACATCTAAATTGGCTTTTATAGCATACCATTATAAATATTTATTTAGATCTTTGTGAAATGTCTTTGTGGAACACATATTTTATATAAAATATCATTTCACTTTTTGTAAATTCCAATTTATATTTATTAACACATTAATCTGGCATTAATGCTCTGTATACATTCAGGAAAGATGTACTGTAGACCTAGTAAGCACACAGTACAGGGATGTGGAGGAAGGAAAAACTGCTGAGAGCCAAATTGGATCAGTCTCGAAAGTGAAATAAGATGTGCCCATTAAAATTAGCAATACAAAATAATATCATTAGCTGCCAAATGAGAAAGATTTAATAAAAGGTGATGTTGGGTTGTTGCTTTAGGCTATTTCTAAATAGAGTTACCATCCATCCTTAGTTTGTACTCAACCTTATAGAAAGTTGACTGCATCAGTTCCCTGTGATAAGATTTGTTAGCCAGATGCATAAGATAGTACTTGATAAATGAGTGATCAGCTTAGTATGTCATGTTGAGGAATAACCCTGGACTCAAAATATGTTTAGCAACTTCTTTGGGCACTGGCAATCAATGCACATGAAAAGCTGAGAAACTACAATCAAAAAGTTACTTGGTGAATTTAAAATTATTTATTATTTATAATTTCAGTAAGTTAATGATTGAGTTGTACTATGTGCAAAGCCCATATTAGGAACAATGAGAAAGAAAATATTTTGGTGAGTACTGCCATCCAGAAATATCTACTGTGGTGAAGATCTTATATTAAAATATATATACAGAGTCCATACTCAAAGTAGCAACTGTAGTATCTTGGTGAATATTTTATCCAGTCCATTCTAGAATCTAGAGAATTGTTATTGTACTATTATGAAATAGACATTCCTATTGTAGAGTAAATTTAATAATTCTCTCATATGAACATGAAGAGTTTACTAGACTTTGTGACCACATGAATATGAATAAAAAATTAATGAAAATGAAGAATCTGAAGAAGATTCTTAGATTTTTGTTCTGAATTCAAAAATTATTTTTTAAAAATTTATTTTCTATTTCCAATGTGACTCTGTTAACTGACGTGTTTTTATCACATGGGAGTGGAGAATGACAAGGGGTTTTAAAATTCATTTATTTATATAGTCAACAAATGTTTACTTGCAATGCACATAAGGATTCAGCACCTAAGAAACAGCACTTGGATAGCTCTCAAGGCAGACCTGGCCCCTGTCCTCATGCATTTGAGATGTTAATGGGACGATTAGAAAAAGGAAAGTCCAGTAGGGTTTGAAGGTCCATAATGAAAGTTTAGGAAAGCACATTGGAATTTTTGGTGATATCCATTTAGAATTAAGTCCTAGTTAAACTCTGAGAGTAAATGTCTTTAGAAAGAGATGCAAGAGCAAAGACTTAAGGATAAACAATTCGAGTAAAGCTTTCACCGAGGAAGCAACAAAAGAATGTGAAGCCAGCATAGCACAGTCAGTAGTGTACACATGTAATCCCAGTTGTTTGGGAGGCCGAGGCAGGAAGATCACAAATTCAAGTTCAGCCTTGAACTTAGCAAGATGCATTATTAAAATAAAATCAAAAGGGCTGCCTATGTAGCTTTTTATAGAGTCCTTGCCTAGCATATGTAAGGCCCTGGGTTCACTCTCCTGTATTGAAGGCAAAAAATAAATAAGTAAAGAATTGAGATGTCAGTATTGGGAATGGGAGACATGTTTATGGGGCTTGGGAAAGAGCCAAAGTCATGTATACAGACATTGGCCTGGGTGGCCAGAAAGTTTCAAAACAGGAATGAGTATCATCTGCCTGTAAAGTACGGGAAACACAGGAAAATTGTAGCTACAGCTTGTTTCACAAGTCCAACAGTGAAAGAAGGTTTCAAGTTGGATATCTATAGGAGGTTTCAAAATAAAGTATGGATAAATATTTAAACAATTCCTCTTGTGTGTAAGTTCTCCATAGCTATGCTGGAGTACTCATGAAGATTTTTATGTTGTATCTTATAACTGTTGACTTCAGGATTGCTTCTTTGTTGGTACCCCCCCCCCCCTGAAAAATTACTATTTTTTTAATGAAGAAGATATATTACATTTTTTTTTTGGTCTATCACATGGCATCATTCAAACAGCAGAACTTATGCAAATTGATAACTAATTTTTTTCTCCCAGAAACCAAGATTATTCAAACACTGTGATCCATTTATCTTGAGGATGAAGTTATATTGTTTCAGGAAACTTTATCCATTAACTAAATAAATTTGGAAACTAAGAGTAGTATCTGTAAAAGTAAGAATTGTCTCCTAAATTAGTAAATTCATGAAAATAAAACCCAACTTAAAACATCTACTTGAAATATAATTTCCATATAGCAGTAACTTGGAATTGATTCCTAATTTTTCCTTCTTGCTTTGGGGAAATTCTTTTTCTTTTTTCTTTTGTTTTTGGTAGTATTAATTAGGGTTTGAACCCAGGACTTGGAATGTATTAAGCAAGCATTCTACCAATGAGCTACACCACCATCTTATGGATTTTTTTTTTTTTAAAGAGAGAGAATTTTAATATTTATTTTTTAGTTTTCGGCGGACACAACATCCTTGTTTGTATGTGGTGCTGAAGATCGAACCCACACGCATGCCAGGCGAGCGCGCTACCACTTGAGCCACATCCCCAGCCCATCTTATGGAATTTTTGAAACACAAATCTAGGTATATATGGCTGCAAAACAGTATAGCTCCAGAGTTGAGCTGCCTGTTTTCATTTGAAAGCTGGCCCTCTTTTTGTGTGTGTGTGTGTGTGTGTGTGTTTTTTTTTTTTTTTTTTGCTCCTGATTTCATCTAAAGAAGCTTCCTAGGCTACTAATTCATACCTGCACACACACACATTTTAACAAGGGCGCTGTGCCCCTCAAGATTAGGTTTCCTACAATATCAGAAACAGTCACTTAAATATTTGGGGGCAGATTGAACCTCACCAGGGAGAGGAAGGCAATAGAAATGATATTAGGAAATCAAGAAAATAATTGAAACTGGAGAAGTCTAGTCCATTAATCTGGAGATTCCTTGTATAACCAGTGAGCTTTGATATCCAATTTAGTGAAAGGATGCTTATTTCACTTTCCAGAGCAGAAAAATTAATTGGTAGCTATAATTTAAGTTTGGTCTCCTTTCTAATTGAAAGAATGTCTAAAGGGAAGGGAAAAAACATTTTCATTCTACTCATTTTCATTTTTTAATTTTTTAAGAAAAGTTTTATTACAAGTATTGACATTTTCATTATTTGAATTGGAATATTTAATTTGTTATACATTATCTCTAAGTAGGGTAAAAAACATTAAAGACAGCAAATAGTTTAATGTTGAACTTGCAGTCAGTTCTCTGGGCTTGCAGATGTGAGGATTAAATTCATCCAGGAAGAATATGGCATATGATAGCATTTCAGAAAATACACTTTAAGGCAGATAATATGATAATAATATAGTTTATGGTTTCCCTATGGCTTGAAACTAAACTTATTAGTGACTTTTCATAACCTACTATGCTATAAATTTGTATATGTATATATTTTTTAGTATAAATATTATTTGTATGAACATAGGTTTTATGTAAAATATTTTTCTTTTATATAAAATATATTTTATATTAAAATATATTTTTAAGAATTTCATTGGCAGCTGGTTAAGCCCTGGTACTGTATTAAGTGATTGATGCATATACCTGAGGCAGGTTTCTTTTTTACCTATTTTTGCCTCAGATCTCTGCTCTATCTCATTAAAAAAAATTATATATATATATATATACACACATACACACACACATATGTATATATGTTTATATGTATATAAACATGTATACGTATATAAACATATATACATATGTATACAGGTATACATATGTATATAAATTTTGCAAACTACAAAAATTATATGCTAGTGAACACATAAATATTTTAGAAATATTTTCATAGATACTGTTCTTTTCATTAATTTACTGGATAATTCTAAAATCAAGACAAAATTTCTCAAAGTATTCTCACAAAAGTGCTATCAGAATAAAGAGGCAGGTCCATAGAAACGTGGTCTATTTAAAACATGGTCTATTTAACTTAGAGAAGACCCACCTAGTTCTTCCTCTGCTGAAGAGACACTGACAACACGGGAAAGCCTCTATCTGTTTTTTTTTTTTTTTTTTTCCCTAGGTATGAGGATAAGTGATCTGGAATGGTACATCTGTTGGAGGTGATAGCTTGGCTCAGTTTGTATTCACAAGTGCATTGTAAGAAGAGCCTGTGTAGTTGGTTTGATGAGACCCTAAATTGGGAAAGTTAGTTGATCATTTTCTAAAGAAAACCAATAGGCTTTTACACATCTTATGCATGTGGATGCTCATGGAACACTGAGATTTGTCTTGGTGGCTCTAAGAAAAGGTCTTCTCCACACAAGTGAAATGACCTCCCTGATAGATAATGAATTGCTTAACAGGAGTTCCAACTATTTTGTGTAGCAAAGGTGGATCACTCATTTGATCAAAATGAGGCTTTTAAAATTCAGACTACATTTTAGTTAATGGTGTTTTTGCTTATAATTTAATTATAGTTAATGATGTTTTATTTAATGAGTTGGATCTCATGAAATGTTCAGGTAAATATTCTCTAAGTTCACATACTGTCAGCCCAGCCTCTGCATACACAAAAGATATACTTGGTGGAGTGCCTGATTTACAGTAGGTGTGTAAAAAAGGATGTTAAGAGAATGAATGAGTATGTAAGTGGCATATTTGAGAGACAAAGTATAGTTGTTAAGAGCATGGACTTCAAATTAAAATTTCAATATTTTGAAATTCAGAATTTAAATTACTGCTTCATCAACTTTTGTATATATGATTTGGGGCAAGTTACCTACTCTCTGTGGTCGAGGGCCATTGTCTTCAAAAGGGAGATAAGAGGACTTATCTCATAGGTTTGTAATGAAGGTTTATAATATTCCACCTGGTACATAGTTAGGACTCAGTAAGTTATAATTGTTATTATTAATAGTATATGAATGAATACATAGAATATTTTGGGGGGTTTGAAATGAATTTTCTTTTAGAATCACAAATTTTGAAGTAAATGGTTGCAGTTGTTAAAATACTAACACTTATGTAATGTTTTACAGTTGGCAAAACTTTTTACATAATTTTTAAAAATTTGGTTTACTATTTTATTCAAGTGTTATAAGATGGGCAGGAGACAGAATTGTAGAGATGATAAAACTTCTTTTCAGCAGGGTGTGGTGGCACACACCTGTAATCCCAGCGGCTCAGGAGGCTGAGGCAGGAGGATCATGAGTTCAAAGCCAGCCTCAACAATTTAGCAAGGCCCTAACTAATTCAGTGAGACCCTATGTCTAAATAAAATACAAAAAAAAAAAAAAAAGGGCTGGGAATGTGGCTCGGTGGTTGAACACCCCTTGATTCACTCCCTAGTACAAAAAAAAAGTTATTTTCAATAAAATATGAGAATCAATTATCAGTGACATGGGAGCTATGTGAGGTTCAGAGACCTCTATCCTGTGTAGCCCATCGAGACCAGTCCTGTAGCTGGTGCTTTAAAGCCTCATCATTTTCCTTTGCCTAGCATGTAGGGTTGTATCTCTACTCTGGTTAAGATACTAAGACTCAGTGATAAGTTTTAATTGTTTTAAATATACAGACAATCCAAAATTGAGCCTGATGAACTAACCCAAGCCCTTTTATTTTCTCAGTCTAAAGAGTATCTTACAAACGTTCTGCCAGCTGTATCTGGAGTCCTCACTCAGTATCAGAACACCAAGATGCTCCGAGACTCAAAATCTAAGCCCTATCTGTACACACTGTGTTTTGGCTTCACCAAACTTATAGTTCTGATGGGCTCTATTCAGGGGATGTTTCTGAACATTTTGGGGATCCCTTAGTTATTCTCAGATTGGGTGATTACAAAGTAATCTTTGAATCCGGACTAAGAGAATTTTATTTAAATTTGTAACATGTTTGGCATACATATTTTTTTGACTCAACCCTCAAAATTATCTAAATTGATATTGTGTGTTGAAAGCTTTGAGAGTCAGATGAGATGACAATCAATAATTTCAGAGAAGTCAAAGTATTTAATCCTAAAAGATATGTTTACTTTTGTCCAATATTTTACATTTTAGTATGAATTTTCTGCTCTAAGAACACCTATTAAAACATTCTTTTATATATGCAGACTGTATTTTCCCAATAGATAATAAACACCCCAAGGGCAGGATTGGTATTTTGTAATTGTTTCATCTTACAAAATAGAGAACACGCTTAATGTATCATACATACCCACAATTCGATAAATACATGTCAAATTGCCCATCCATAACTCAAAGTTTTGTGCCTTTAATAATCCCAAATGCCTCTAAGATTTGTGGTGGCTGAGAACATTCAGATAACTAAATTGCCCACTTTTATTCTTTTAGATAGATGGCATCAATTTCTACTGCCTCACCAAAAAATTATGTAGGCCAGGGATAGAACTTTCCTTATAAATTTTACAACCAGCTCCTGAGAGGCCAGTGAAAGATCATTACCTTCCCAACACTGTTGATCTTCTCTGTGGCTTTTGTAGTGATTCAAAAATGTGACAGTAGACATCCCATGGACAAATTTAATAGAATTAAAGAAATATGGACCTACATATTTAAATGTATACACTAATACACACACACACACACACACACACACACACACACACACACACAAACACTGCATAAAATATCCTTGTCCTGCACATTCAGGAATGCTATTGTTTTAGGTCTTATAATTTCTTACATGTTTCCCTTCTAAATTTAATAACTAATTTTTTTTAGCTATGGAATATTTTAGTTTATAAATAGTTTGGACTCACTACCTAATTGTATCTTTGAAAACAATGAAACGACTTCAAAATAATTTTCCTACAGTATCTTTGAGGCTTCCAACTTTTTCCATACATTTATAACTATCTTATTTTACCCAGGGGCCAAGTTGGCATTCTAGGAGTTTTTCTACTTAATTTCTGTATATCGGCTTCTTAAACAGGTGACATGGTTCTGATACTTCATCTCTATGCACCTGTAAATTTTTGATTCCAAATATTTAAAAGCAAAAGTCATTATTGGAATGAAGGAAATGTGCTGTATATTTTGGAACAAGACGTGAAATTCGTTTTCAATCAAATCCTTTATACCACCATCTGAAGAACATTTTGGTGTCTTCAAGGTGAGAATTTTTTATTAAATAACTAAAATAAAATTGCTGAGCAAAGCATACCCAAATCTTGTATTTAAAGTTAGGTTTAATTTCAAAATGCTTTTAAGGACCCCTTTTACTTATTCCCTTGGTGGTCTTTCAAAAGCCAGGTGTCTGGGATTGTCTCCAGCCCAGTCTAAAAGCACCCCAGGCTTTGGATTAATACATGAGAGCAGCCTTTTATTTAGCGAGGCCTATTTACATAATGCCCATTAATTTAAACTCACTTGGAATGTATGACCAAGATGAACCCAAACCTGAGTAGGTCAGCAGTGCATGCTCTTGTTTTTTCATTGAATTAGTTTAAAAATATCCTTCAGATGCAATGAAGAAAAAAAAAAGTACTCTAGAAGCATTTCTTAATTCAACTGCTGTATCTTTCAAGGCAATTTAAGATCAACCAGTATATTCTTTATAGCAATATACAATAAGACAGAAATTTTTTAAAAAATGAATACTTTCTTACTAACCATTTCAGTATTTTAAAATATCATTTGATAATTTATATAACCTAACAGCAAAACATGAAAACCCAAAGTAATCTCTGCTCTGAAACTGTCATTTCCCTCTCACAGAATATGTTGTTTACTTAATCCTTTGGTTTAATTTTCAAGTTCTAAAAGCGTTTTTGAATGTGTGTGTGAATCTATGGAGTTTTTTAGTGTGTTTTCTAAATATTGTTTATTTTTAATAAGAAACTTAATAATATGGGGTAAGAGGCTGCTTTAACTTTAGAATTTTACATGAATTTTGAATATGTTTGTGGTTTTTTCCAAAAACCCTGTAACTTTTGTCTAACTTTCAGACCTCACATTCAAATCCACTTTTGTGTTCTTTCCCCAGAGGTTAGATAGTATGTACTCTGTATTAGGAGCAGGAAATCACTTTGCTAAATTACAGCTTGTTTTAAGTATTTACTTAAGTATTTGTGGGGCCAAAATCCTTAATAGTTGCAGTTGAACACAGACTAGAAATTTAAATTAAACCTAACATCAGTGTTAAAAAATTTTTTTGAAGGATTTTTCTCTTTGAATAATGTGAACTTTGATCTAGGAAAATGCTGCTTTGCAAAGTTCATTTTCATTTGTAACATTTCAATGCTTGTTATTCCTTGGTCTTTACCAAATGAACGGTGCTTGAAGATGTTGATATTTAGTTACATATTTATGGAGGGTGATAATCTCACCCATCTGTCTTCATTATTTGCCTCTGTATTTTCCCCCACCAGTAGTTAATGTAATGTTTACCTGCTGTTATACTTCAGTTATCTTTTATTAAATCCTACTTCGGCAACTTTGTTTAGCAAAGTTTAGCAAATTTATGCAGTGATTAGCTCTTACCATCTTCTTTTATAGTATGTCCTGATGCTATATAACAGAGCACTTGTATAGTTCTTTAAGTTGGATAAGTTTCAGAAAGTTGGTCTATCCAAATGGATGACCAGACCTTTCTATTTCAGTATCAGTCAATATGCATGTCAAATAAAACATATATTGTCCTTCTTGATAATATTTTCTCCAGAATTATTTGTAGTAGGATCTGAATTTGTTAAATAATAATACAATTTGCTTTCATTTTAATAAAATCTCATTCTTCTTCCTCTGAAAAGTCAATTCATTAATTTTTGTTTTATTTTACTTTCTAGCAATCACCTAACTTCAGAAGATATCTTGATGAGTTTTTAAAATAGATTTTAGTAGGTATAACCTGGTTTTCTATCTATGTGGACACATGGGGCTGCTTTGTGGTATTAAATAAATCAAAACCCAGCAACCAGATAAACCAACTAGCTCTAAGACTTTGAAAAGATGAAACAACTTTCTTAGGAATCGCAGTCAAGTGTTCTGTATACATAAGCAAATCAGGACTGCTTCATTCCTTCCTTTACTATTCCCCTTGAACCTAACAATAAGCAATAATAGAAAACCAAAGTCCTGCTATGAGTCGCTAAACTAACACCCTTAAAAGATATTTGTCTGTCTGGATATGAAAGAAAACATTCCCCAAATCTTCTACTGAAAGATGGGGCCCTCCCATGGGACTCTTAAATTGATTTCCTCTTTTTTTTCTCTGTGGGAGCCACTGGGCTCAGCTTCTTAACAAAACCAGTATTAGTGAGGAGATCTAAACCAAACTTCTAATATGCTCAGTATTTGACCACCTTTTTATAAAGTCAATCAAACCTGTTAAGAAAAATTTAAGGTAGTGGAATGTTAATATTGTAGAGTGAAATATTGTAACCCAATATAAAATCCCAACAATTTTACCTTATGGTAGGCATTTACTTAAAAAAAAAAGGTTAGCTTATTTTTAGTCAAGTCAGTGTTTCTGGTTAAGGTTTATTCATTTTTGTTCTTGTTTCGTAAATCACTTTTGTAAATTCAAGACCAGTGTTTTCAATATGTGTATTATATTAAATCAAATTATTTATTGTGAGCATAGCTTTATTTTCATATCACATTTGGTAAGTGTAAATTATAATGCATAATCAATCACCAGTAATATTTCATGAGGAAAAAAATCAGCTCTAAAGTTCCACTATTTCTGGCTGTTTTTTTTTAATTTGGTTGAGAGAGAGAGAGAGAGAGAGAGAGAGAGAGAGAGAGAGAGAGAGTGTGTGTGTGTGTGTGTGTGTGTGTGTGTGTTTGAGTGACTATAATAGATAGCAAGTCCTTTGGCTACTAGGCAGAAATCTATGAGCATGTGCCCATATGCTCAGGATGTAAACAGTTTTCTGACTGGTTTAAGGAAATCCTAACATACATTTACAAAGTTTACTTTCTCCTTTTGGGGAATAAATATTAATGGAAAATACTGCATAGCAGTACCCTCCTAAGTTAAAAAGGATAAGAAAGTTTCAGACTAGGTTCTGACAAAGGACAGGTTTGGGTATGAGAAAATCATGCTATAGAGCAACCCTTTCCTTTAAGAATCTCTTCTTTTATTCTGTAATGTCTAAACTATACCAATAGAACTTCATTCCTATTTTGAGTAAATGAGCTACTCCATATTAAAATGGTAATACATCTCCTGTTCACTTACTTTTAAGCTTGAATTTTTAACCACCAAATTTTGTTCTGTTTGAAAAGAAGAATGAGTTCAGGGT
This sequence comes from Spermophilus citellus, assembly GCF_964194105.1. Taxonomy (NCBI): domain Eukaryota; kingdom Metazoa; phylum Chordata; class Mammalia; order Rodentia; family Sciuridae; genus Spermophilus; species Spermophilus citellus. The sequence goes on along the minus strand of NC_138196.1, from coordinate 54,558,850 downwards.
GAGTAAGTACAGAAAATACGAAGGCATGGATTTCTCGGTATCAGAACAAAGTTCAGGAGGGTCAAACAAGGGTACTGAAAAGGACAAATGGATGGTCACCAAAAATAAGACTAGAAAAATTTCTTGGTAGGAAGGCCTTGGAATGGTTCAGATACAGGAACAGTGTATTTCTATACTGGCAGAATGATTTATCAGATTGCCTGCATTTTTTGGTGATCTAGTTTTTGCAAGCAATAACAGTATGAGCTGGCCTATAAACTGTGACTTTGAGCCTAGGCCTTCTGTATTCTCAGCTCAACTCCACTTTTTATATATATTCTTAGGTAACTTCATGAGCCTCAGTCTCCACCTCAGTACATTCCCCCTAGGATTATTGGGAGGATGAAGTAAGACTGTATGTGTGAAGACATTTAGTTATTTTGTATATATCTGATTTTTATAATCACCCAGATGTCTCAAGTAAGCGTGCAATATATTTTTAACACAACATCCAATAACGTTATTAATATTAGCTAAGGAAAACCCAGGACAAACCCTTTTCACCCTTGCATGCATCTTCCTTTATTGAATAATCATTCTAATTAGAAAAAAAGACTGAACTCATAAGGAAATCAAAAAAATGTGACCCAGAATGGAATAACTTAAGGCTACATGTATTGTGATTCATTATGCCAAAATATTAGATTTTATATTATCTTAATGGACAAACTAGCAGTTTGGTTTCAGCTTTCTGGGGTTTCTAAATAGAAGGTTAGTATATTCAGTTAACCTCATTTGACTTTTTAGCAGTTCTTGATTCCCAAGAAAACCAGGACTCATTGCAAAGACAGCCTTCTATATTCTGTAATTTTACTAATCATAATTCATGTAAATAAATTGTCAATAAATTTCATCTGTGAAATTACCTTTATTAACATTTTGAGGGATTAAATATCTTGTTTAAAACTGAAACAAAGAAATCAGTAGTATGTTCAGATTTTTTTAAATGACGTATTTTACTTAAACCCACTAGAAGCAGTTTACCTCATGATTTGTGATTTATTGTTTTCTTTAAAACATTTTTGCTCCACGAGACAGAAAAAGAGATGATAGTGGTCACAGAGGAAATGCCGAAGAAATGTGGAATTTGAATTAAACATTCGCTTGGTTAATTTTTGTGGTACATAGAAAAATAAAATATGTATGCAGAATATGTTTATAAGACTGAATTTTTATTCTGACTAGGAGAAATAGGTGAGAATAATTAAATGGTATTAACAAGGAAAAGGTATGAACGTGTAGAAAATTAAGGGTGAATTTGGACAAGATTAGAATTGCATTTTAGAAGAAATCAGAATCTCCTGGGAAATACTGAAGGCTACCTTAATCAGCATAAAACGTTCCTGGAAGATGTTGCACTGTTTTCAACCAATTATTTGAAGCATTTCATGCTCTCCTGCTCAAAAAGGATGGAGATAGAGGTCCTTGTCCATGCTTCTTGCTTGAGGAAAAGACCTTGATGATGGTTCATTAATATTCAGTTGTGGAACCAACGACTGCTTGGGTAGAAATCATTTCTACTCCCATGAACTCAAGGGAAGTCTCCAAGAATGATAAGAAGTGGATTGGGGATGGATAATTTCCTTCTTTTCTCGTTATTTCTGCTGAAGTTTGACATACTGAGAGACTAGATAACATATGTCCATTTTTTATCAGGACAGTTTTACCCTGTCCTGAACCATGTGCATATTTACAGAACTGTCCCAAGTAGAAGCATGATGAGATTGTAGGAATTATTCCTGAAAAACCAGTAAACCTTATCTAGATTGTATTATACGAATATCACAAACATTTATTTTACATATTTTTATTCAAATGTTATAATTTCTTGGTATTTTGTGTTTTAAGCTATTTCAGGAAATAAATAGCAAGCATATAAATATCTTCAGATGTCTTATGTTTAGTAAGTTTAAAAATATATTCCCTCTATCAAAACTACAAATGGCATTTGCTACATTTATATAAAAAAAACCCCAATAGTTGTATTTTCATCTTGATACAGGAAGTGGTAGTTCTGTTTTATTAGTCCAAAATAAATGTTTCATGTATTTTGTGAATTGCTTGATCGGCAGTTTGATTCCTCAACTTCAAGAAATTCAGTATTAAAAGAACTGGTTTGAAATTACAGCAAGAGTGCTCTAGGTTAGACAAGCAGAATATTTTTGTACAATAAACATTTTTTAAGCAGCCTGTACTAGAAGGATATTACAAGTTCATTCCCAGTAGATCTGTAGGTTTCTAAGACTGAAATTTCTGGGATAGAAGTTAATCAAATCCTTTTATTGAGTATGCAAATCACTTTACTGGGCCTCTGGGGAGTTACTTAGTATGTTTCTTTCTTTAAAGAGTTTACAGTTTGATGCAGAAGCAAGATAAAATCATATAGAAGCACCAAAAATATCTAAAAATTGCCACTGCATCCCAGACATAAGCACTTAATAAAATATATTTGATAATGCTGAAAATATAATTACAACTATAAAGGGATTCATGGTTGAGTGTTATCTTTTTTTTTTTTAGAAAAGAAATGGGCTTTTTTATCACTAATGCAAATTTTCAGTGTATGAAAAATTAAAGTGAATTGTGAAATTTAATCAAAACTTTTCAAAATAAACATAGCCAATTTTCATTATTTTTCATATATAACCCTGATTTTTTTTGAGAATAAATCATATGCCCTTGGATAGAAAGATTAATCTCTTTACTTTTTTGAGCTAAAATTATTTTGTTATAATCATTGGAAAAACACTTTATTCAGATTTTTGGAGGACAGAAGCTGTCAAAGGAAGGATTACAAATATGGCTTGGGATATCTTCCATCAGACTTAAAATCATCTCATTTCCTCTCTTTTATCTAACTAGTCATCTAAGCATTATAACATGTTTTCTCAGTTCCATTAACTTCAGTGCCATCTTTGGCTTCTGATCAGCAATTGAACAAAGTTTCAAGTTGATGGCACCATAACATAAACAGAGCTTTCTTTTCAAACACTTATTGCTGAACAGAAACTGTTTTACATATTCTTTACAATGATCTGTTATTTAGACTATATTGGGAATCTGATCAAAGGTAGTGTGAGTCACGCTGGATCTTTGGCTTTTCTGAATTTAAGGTCAGTATTTGAGTGAAGAACTCAAAAAAGAGGGGGGAAAAAGCAACTTTCATGCTTACCTAGACAACAAAGACCTTTTAGCCATTGCTGTCTTGTTAGTCTTTTCTGAGTAGTCTCACCAGACAGAGAGCTCGTCAGTTGTAATTCCATCATTACTCTTTCTAACAGCCCCTTAAGCCTTGTGCTCTTCAAAGCAGCAGAGTAGCACAGAGCACTGTATGCATTTGGTCCCACCACTCAGAGCTAGAAGCTGAAACAAAATGATGCCAACTGACTTTAAGGCAATTTCCTTCCCTCTGTGGAAATTTCTGCTTCTCATATTGAATCGATTCACTGAGTGAAACTTGACCTCTTGTTATAGTGCATACACTTTGCAGTGTGCTCAAGTAATTCAAAATGAAATACCAGTTTTGTATAGAAAATACAAAACCCTGACTATAGTATGTCCAGCTTATTTTGAAAATCAAAATGCCTTTAAAATCTACTTTACTATTAAGGGAGCTGCACTTACCAATACATTAGATTTTCCTGTTCATTGTAAGATAATTAAAGTAATGGATTCTAGCCTGAACTATAATTCTAAGCATATAGTTAGGCTTCTTTTATATATATATGGAAGCTAAAATTATGTAATTAATTAAAAGCAAAGAAAAACTGTTAAATGATGTTTTTGACCTAAAGTATTAAAATGATGGCTTCATATCTTTAATTTCCTGCATGTGTTTGCACACCCGTGTGTGAGTGTGTGTGTGTGTGTGTAGGCAGTCCACTGGGGATGAAACATATTCATATTAACTTCCTGTCAATATTTGTCAGGAGGTAAGAAAAGTTAGCAGATTACGAGAGCAAGAGATATGAATATTTGGATGAAATTGGTATTTAATCACTTTACAAATGTATATACCTTATTTACATTATTCTTTTTATAAAATTTGCCTGTTTAAAACAATAGCTTTCTAATATGTATTGATTAATGCTGAATTGAATTCATACTGAAAGAAAATGTGTTTATGTTAATGATAGAACGTTATTTGCTTGTTGTTAGTAATGGAAGATTTCTTCACCAGAACACCTTAAATTAATTAATTAATTAATTAATTTAAAAAATTTATTATTTAATAGGAAATAATGATAAACCATATCTATAGGCACAGAAGGAATAGATTCCAACACAGGCAGTTTACTGAGTTCTTGATCAATACTGATCACTACATTTGTCTTAATTGAACACCAATTTATATCAGTAAGATGGTTTTTAAAAAAATTTGTTTATATGAGTTTAGATACCTTGGGTAAGAAATACACTAATGTATCTAATAAGTGTTTTATATATATATATATATATATATATACACACACACACACACACACACACACACATATATACATATATACACATATATATACACACACACACACACATATTTATATGTGATTTTACCCTGTTGAGTAATTTGTGTTAGACATCTCATTCCTCCAGATTTTTAAAACTCAGGCAGTTGGTATGAGGGTGGAGGTAGGAGGTATTGGCAGAGATAGCACTGCTTCTTCAGATCTTTAATAAATGTAATTAGTTACATTTTATGCCTTGCCTTTTTTTTAATAGTGAAGCAATTGTAGTGCAAAAAAGAGCAGTTGTTTGACTATATTATTTAATCAAACAGACTTTCCTCTCTTCATCTTTAAAAAGAAAAGCAGTTATTCAAACCATAAAAAGAAAAAGATTAAAAATAATGGTCTGTAAACTTTGCAAGTACATAAGGAAACCTCATTAATTCTGAATATCTAAAGTATAAACAAAATCTAAAATAAAAATGAGAAAATACAAGAACAGAAATCTTTTGAAGGAAAAACACATTCCAAATTCATTCCAGTTCTTTTTTTTTTAAAGAAACATATTTAGTAAATAATTCTAAATGAAACCACGAATATTATCAGAACACATGTAGTAAGTTTATTAGTAGTGGATGCTTCCCTGTGTGACTGAGTGCTATTGACATCTGAAGATGGTTAACACTCTTCCACCTATAAACACTCTTCCTCTTTTTAAGAGAAGGAGATTTAAATTTTGCAGGAGATATTTGCTAACTCTCCTCAAATGAGAAATTATACCCTAATGGAAAACTACCCTCTTTAGAAATGTTTCTCCTCCTTCCAACCCTTTTATTTATTTATTTTTGAAGAGTAGAGCTCAGAAATGGGCTCGCTCGTTTTGTGAAGGCACTGCTCTGATAGCAGCGGCTATAAAAGGAAAGAATTCTTTGGTTGAACAGAAATTAATTAGGAAAAAATGAGGAAGGAAAGAAAAGCTTTTAAGTCAGTGGCTAAAAAAATCTTCTAACAGCTGTAATATGAGAGAACATACTAACACATTTTTTAATATAATTATATGAAAAAGACATTTTTATATTTCCCTCTTCTAGCATAAAAAGAGTTTTTTGTCAAGCTGTAACAATTTATTCCTTATGGAAACTGCTGTATTATTGTCTGATGGCCATTTTAGATCCATAAAACGAAATGGATTAAAGAAAATTAAACAGTATTTTTAAGTGTCTACAGCTTGTGGCATGTTAACAACAATCTATGTGAAACAGCACTGAAAATTAAGCATAGGTTTCCAGGACTTTTTTTTTTTTTTGTACTGTTATTCCATACTTAAATGTTTAACTCTGAAAATTTGCTTTAAAATAGAATTTTGAAGATCTCAATAATTTGAGGGAGGCAAAAGGAAGTATAACCAAATGTGAGCACATATCGTATGCTATATACTATGAACTGTGTATATATGTGCATGTGTATGTGTAGATGCATACATATTATATATGAAATTCTGCTTCATGTTATAAATACTATAAAACTTTGATTTTACTTTGATTTAAGTACCAAAAGTAGTACTTCTGAGAGTCAGGAAAATTACATTCTTACTCAGAATTGTCACTAATTGTGCAATCTTAGCTAACTCAGTTAAGCTCACTGGGCCTCGGTTTCCCTAACTGTAGATGAGAAGATTGGGTAACTTTTCTGCAGTCTCAGAATTTCTCAATACTCTTATTAGCATACAAGTTGTCCTCTGGAAGTATTAAACACCCAGAAAGGACTCCATATTTCTCAGGACATTTAATTACCTAATAAATTTTTGTGTGCGTCCACCAAAGGTGTCTAACCTGCTGGAAATGGGTCTTATTTGCATGTTGCAAAGAGTGATTCGAAGTGAATATTTTAAAGTGGGTTGAGTATGACTCATGAGCTGGTCTTTTCTTTTGCATATTATTAATGAATTAATAGAAATAAAATGATAAGAAATAAAGGATAATGATTTGACAGTATCAGATGGTCAAGGTGTTAAAATACAAAGTAATAATCAAGAATGAAGCATGATAGGGTACATCATAAGTCCTTCAGTCATTCAAGTCTTCTTCAAGGCCTCTGCCCCTGCTGAGTACTGATGTACAATAACTCCTTGCTAGTTAACTCTCTTCACTTTGCTTGCCACCTATATATGCCACATTGATCATTAATTGCTTATAATTCAACAAGTTTTACAAAACTGTATACCATAATTAAGAGAGGATTGTGTCACTTATATAGTAAAATATATTTAAGTGAAAATCGTAAAACTGAAAGAAAATAGGTTATTGAAGGTCTTCTAAATTTAAAAGTCAAAATGATAATTTAATAACAATTCTGTCATGTGTGTTTTATACTCCCCCAAATTTATTATGAGATAGTGTTGCTCAACTTGTTTTTCATTTGATAGAGTGCAGCAGGTGACTTTGATGTGTGATTCTTGGTGGCCTTCCTTCTTGTGCTACAAGTCTATGTAACACTAGCTTGGTGAGACTTTTCTGGATTAAGTAGGTATGATTGCTCAAATGTCACCAGTACATCAATACTTTACACTTTTCATCTCACACCAAAAAAAAAAAAAAAAAAAAAAAAATTCTATGTTGCTAGACTCCATTAGGAATGGGAGATTTCCAAGTCTGCATAGACACCTATGAAATCATAGCACAGCCAAAAACATCTGAGTCTGTAGTTTTTTTTTTTTTTAATATGCACATAAGAAAGTCAAGAGTTGTGGGAAAGGACCCACTGGGAGACCAGACGCAGAAGCTGTACAGCAAGCAGCCTTGAGATGAGAAGAATGATTTTGTGTGTAGCACAACGTCCTAGCCTCATTTCTGAGACTTCCCTAGGCATGTGTCTGGGTGAGCATGGTTTCAATTCACCCCCACACATCTTAAAAGTTGGTGGTCTGGAAGACTTCCAAAAGGGTGTGGACTGTAGTGTTTGAAGAAGCACAATTAGTCATGCCCATAAATCACTAACCGTGTGTGTGTGTGTGTGTGTGTGTGTGTGTGGGTGTGCGCGCGCGTGCGCGTGTGTGTGTGTGTGTGTGTGTGTGTGGCCAGCCTGCAGGAGTGTGCTTCATGGCCTCCTTCTGGCTGGAGTGTCATTGCTATGAATTGAGTGGTGTTAAAGTCCTCTCTATTCAGAATTATCTCACCTACTTAGAGCCACATTTATGAGTGAAAAAGGCAGGTGTCTGTATGTTCACAAGTACTTAGGGTGTTTTTTTTGTTGTTTTGTTTTTAAGATTTTAATTCTTTTAGAAAACTTTTTGTGGCTTCCTTTAAAAATGTCACTGAAAATGACTAATGAGTTGGGAAGATAACAAATGTTGTATTTTGAGTTTTGCATTATTTTTTTCTCATTTTAATGTGCATAGAAACATTTATGAATTTGAGTTTAGTTGCAAATTTCAGAAAAAACACCATTTCCTCATTTTGGTCCTGAATTTTTTGTCCCTAAACATTAAATTCTAGAAGACTAGAAAGAACTCAACAAATGCTTTTTAAATTATTTTTTTTCTGAAGGTATATATTTTTGGAAGGCTTTCTGATATGGCTCTCAGCATATCAGAAACTCAGATAACTATGAAAAAGAGTGTCAAAAAATCAGCACACAAGCATTTGAAACAAATATGCACTGTTCTTTATGTGCAGCTTCCCTCTGAAACCTTGGTCTAACACCTTGACACAAGTAGAATTTCTGGCCCCTCATTCAATAGGGTTACAATTGGACATCCTCTAAATACTTCATGTGGTTCATAATAGCATAGAGCTGCAACAAGGTCTAAGGGCAATTGAAGCCAATAATCCATTTATAACTATACTCTGATGACAATTAAGAGGCCAGTGGATATTTGAGAACTAAATTTACCTGAAGGGGTCAAGTTTTAATGTCAGGATTGTTTCCAGGTACCCATATCTTTTTCCTCTCATGTGCTGTGTCTTACTAAATACAGTTTTTCATTGGAAAAAAAATTAAGATGATTTATCATGGATGAAATAACCCTGGTGTAAATCATAGTTTGCTCATACAAACACATTGAAAATTGGGCCATTGAAGGATCCCAAATTTTCATGTTCTATTGAAGAAAAACATTATAATGTCTCTTAAACTTCAAAATTATACTTTATTTGACTTGCCTGGCATTGGCATAGGTCCAAAGGAAATATAAAATTACTTACCTGTTTCTTGAGTCCCGCTCTATGCTGGGCTGAGTTCTAAAATCCACAGATACCCTACTCTACCCTTTCAGCCCTGGGTTGCACAAGTGAAGTTGATTTTTATTCAGAGAACTGGCAGAAGGATTTTAGAAATAAAATGTGTGGCTTTAAATTATTTTATGAAAAATTTCATTTTGAGATTAGAGTTTCATTGAACTTGAGTGATAAGGAAGATTTAAGCTTTACTGAAATTTCATTTGTATAATAAAAGCTTGAAATTTTTGGTATTCATTTGCATAAAGATAGGGTCCAAATTTTTCAAGGTAACATTCAAAGCCTTCTTTAATAAGAATCCATTCTTAATTCTTTTCTACCACCAACATATTCCTTGAGCTCCTCTGAGATTCTCCTTGACCCCTGGAAATTGTGTACTTCCTACTCCTTTACCTTTTCTCAAGCTCTTTCCTCTATGTAGAATGTTCCTTTTTGCCATTTCCAGTCAAGCGTACATCCATGATTACTAGATAATCTCAGATGCAGCTTCCTCGAAAATGTCAGGACAGATCATCCATGCCATTGGAATTCTTCTTCCCTCTCCTTACCAAGCACCTGTTACATCTCGGTGGCTGAACTAGATGCAGTTAGTTTTATCTGGAATCATTGTTTATACTTTTAAGATCATTAGAACCTTGATATTAAGACCAGTGCCAGCTAGGTTATCTTTATATCACATGTATCAATAGATGCTTCACACTTTCTGCTGAAATGGATGAGAATTCCTAGCCTCCCATGCTGAGTTTTATCCTGAATATTCTTACCATGTGCCAGGGACTCTGTGATAAGCCAGAATCCAAAGCCCTTTTAAAATTGGTGCCTCATTTCAATATTTCAGCCAGAATAATTGTGTTGTTTCAGCTAAATTATAGCTGCATTTTAGATTGGAAACTATAGCTAATCTAGGTTTGCATCCCTGATTGGTTGTGGTTTAAATTTTATGATTGTGGGTAGCAGTGCATCATTCTGGTATTTATTACATAATTATTGTTTTAGGGCGAGATTCAGCAAACATAGGTCAAATCAGGCCCACCACCTGTTTTGTATGGCTTGTGTGCTAAGAATGACTTTACAATTTTAAATAGATGGAAATCACAAGACTAGTATTTCCCAGCATGGGAAATACTATTTGAAATACTATATGAAATTTAAGTTCCTGTCCATAGTTTTATTGAAATACTATCACACCTATTTGTTTGCATCTTGACCTTGGCTGCTTTTGTGCCTGTATGCCAGAGACCAATAGTTGTGACAGGGCCTGTGTGGCCTACAAAGTGTAATGACTCTCAGCATCTTTACATCAAGTTTTTGAACCCTGTTTTGGAGTGCCTAAAAAATATTTATTAGATTGTAAACCCTTTGAAGACAAGGGCCATCTTTGTCTCCCACTGCCCTTTCAAATTTACGGCTCTTGTGTACACGTCTAACTATTTATTGATGGGTTGGCTGATCTGTTGGTTTGCTAGAAGTCAGTTTTCAGCACTGTGGAATATCTGACAGGGCTACTTACTGCAGTTAAGTCTGTCCCTTTTATTACTAACTAGCACGCAGCAGAAGTCAGCAGAGAATCAAACAATTTTGACCTGCAACATGTTGATTATTATTTAGATACTTTGGCTAGTTTTCTGACATGTCATTCTTTCATGTTATACAGAAAACACTAATTCTCACTTTGCAATGTGATTTCCATTTATTCCCAAGGGTGTTTATGCATTAGTTTTTGATTAATGGAATGTTTTCTCCTTTCCCAAGATAAGTGTGGGGGATGCGGCATATCTAAATTGCATCTGGTGATTGTATAAGGGCTGAACAACTGCTTTGTGAGTTAAGCACAGTTAAGTCCATGGATTTGAGTAAAAAATAAGTAAATAAATCGAAAGGCACTGGATCTTTCTTCTGTATGCCAGCCACAAAGCTTTTCTAAACTTCTCTCTGTGGCTAGAAAAATAAAGACTGGAAGAGAATTCCTGTGAAATCTTGCTCTGTTTAGGCCCATGTGCTGAACCAGGAATTACTCACCTAATCCTCCTATCATTATCGTGTTCCATTTGCTTGCTGAACTTTAGCAATAGGGTTTCCAGTATTTCTGTTATCATAACATTAAGGTAAGCATTGTACATCCCCATGAGTGTATTATTCAGCATTAAGTATACCATCATGGCTTTGGAATTTAAGGAACCTAGGAAGAGACTGTTTTTGGAAAAGTGTGTTTCATTGATAAACAAGTTCTGAAAAATGAATGGAGAGAATATGTCTGTGGTATACAAATGTGTGTAACATTCATTAAAGTGTTTGTTAAATAATGTATTCAGACTGACTCTTTTTCTTAGCCTCTCCTTTGCCCATTATATGTTCTAGTAAATTAAAGCTCAGAAACCTTTGTCAGAGTTATAATACTCAAACTGACATCTAATTCCCCCAGACAATAGGTACAAGTCTACGAGCCTCCCTAATTCTTTCCAGTCTTTACATTTATTGATTCTTTTGTAGACCTGTTTCATTCAATCTATTACAAACAGCACTGGTTAAAAGTGTGAAGTTTACCACATTTGACCGGAGGCACATTAAAAAACAATAGCATTCTGGCATACATTCCATACATCCCAGGGGTGTAGCTCTTAATCTGAGCAACATTTTCATCTATAATTACTACATTAGATTTGAAGTGCTGGCTTGATTAAAAAGATTGACATGTTTATTTTTTGGCTGACCTATTTGGGTGGATGTGGATTTGATTCATCTATTGTGTGTGACCCTGTGCTACAAATATTTTATTAGTGGAGCAAGAATCGTGTTTTATTTTAGAATCACTATTTTATCATAGATGGGGAAATTCTTTTATCATAGTTACACAAGAAATTGTGTGCGCATGGCTTCTCATTTACCCAGATATTATAACTAGATATATATTTCAGAATGCTTTTTAGAGTTTAGTGTTATTAAGATTGTTATTGAAACATTTATAAATACTGCATCAAATGGCCTCCACAACTTGATGGTCTGCATTAAGCTTTCACGGAATTAACATAATATACTTTTTATTGTGCACCATTCCTCAGGATTATGCCTTTTCTACACATCTGATGTTGTAAAACATACTGTGTAAATAATTGATAATAAACAAACAAATTCTACTTTTGCCCTGGTGTACTTCACCAGTTTCAAGACTTTGAAATTTCTTAAATAATTTATGGCACTTATTAGTGCAGGCAAATCAAACGGTATCCTTGATCCGAGCAGCAGCTTTTTGTCCTCGTTGTTTCTGAGCAGAATTGTTAAGCAATCCTTCTGATTGGTACCTAAACGGAATGCTGCTGAAGACAGCGGTGGCGTTGCTGCTGATGTGTACTGATGCATGTGCCCTGCCAGTCGTCGGTATTTACACTAATGGAATTTGAACAATTACTGGAACATATTCTGAAACCAAACTTGGTATATCTTTTGAGAAAAGGAAAATTGTCTTTTCACCACCATGCTTTTAGTTTACCTATAACTTTTTGCACGGTGCCTGTTAAGATGAGGTTTTTGACTCAATGTGTGTTCCTTGGCAAAGATACAGGCGTGCTGAAAAACATGAACAAAATATCAAAAGACAGATTATATGATTTTTTTAACTCATAAAAGCTTAGGCAATATGCCAGCCAGCCAGACTAAATATTCTGCAATGGTACAGTAGTCTTACTTGGATGTGGAGAATGTAGCCATGTGATGGTGAGACATGAAATTTCAAAAGTTATGAAAGATTTATGACAAACATTTTTTTCTCCTCATGGTCTTCTGTGTTATTTATAATTACATGAATCTTAACCAAAGGTTTCATTGATTTCATAATGAATTCAAATAAAGATTTTAGTTCCTGAGTGACCTTTAATGGTTAGACTGGTTATGCACTTTTTTTTTTCTAAAATTTTTTTGTTGGGATGGAGTTTATTTCTTACCATGAATTATAGTTAGGGTCACTTTAGATTGTAATTTTAACTGCAAGGCAAATGAAATAAAATAATTTACTGACAGAATCTCCCCCAACCCCCTAACACTGTTGGGAGTATAAACACACAGGTTTATATATTCAGAAGTTCTTCTTCATACCAATTTCATTCAAATAAGGGTTAATTTTGTCCCTTTTTTGAGGTGGGTGGGTAGAGGATGAGCCATCTACATTGGATCTCTTTTTATGGTTTTTGCCATCTCTTGAAGGGTTTGATTCACAAAGGAAGTCCCATGGAGACTACCTTTCCTCCACACTAACATGTCTATCTAGAATGGGTCTCTTCTAAATGGCAAAGCCTCTGTTGTTGGTGAGTGTCAACAGGTCAACCTGCCCCTTTGAGGTGAATAAGGGAGAATATTCTAAAGTATAATACCACACTAAAACATGACTTTTTTAAACATTTCAAAAAATCTTGATAGAGCAGTATAAATACAGCTTCACTATATTCTGAATATTAATTGCTAATCATAACCCTAAATTAATTTGTCAATATGCTGTGTAAAGACATTTAAAAAGAAATCCAAATGCCAAAAAGAAAAGATTTGCATTTGTCATAAGTGTTAACTCACTTAACTTCAACTACTAATTATTACTATTTATGAGGGAAATCATGGCCATCTATTATATTCTCAGAAAAATCTCTAACCTTGAAAACCTACCTGAGGCCCTGGCTACAGCTCAACTCCTGCAAGCAGCTTGTAGCTTTGAAATCAATAACCCTTCTGGCAACTTCTTTTCAGGGCCAAGATTAACTGCCCTAGAAAGAGAACTTATCTTGGGTTGAGCTCCAGAAAGGGAGCTAATAGTCAGATCTCTGTGCTGTCTTTCCCTGGTGTCTCACTGCTTGGAGTCTCCTAAGAATTCTTCCTAAAAGATATGGTTAGAAAGTGTGCTATTGTTCCCATGCCATTCCCTGGGAGGAGTGAATTTACTTGGGCTACAAAACTTTTTCTCCAGCTCTTTTCTCCTTGAGCATCAGAGACAAGGTGAAGGCTTTCTGCATAGAGTTGCCTAAGATCATCTATTCATTAGATCCAACATTCAGATTGTTCAGGAAGAACTACAACATGTCCAGGCCCAGCACAAATGGGAAGCGTAGCATCCCGAAAATCAGTGTGGGATTACCAGTTCCCAAGGCCAGTAATTCACCATGGCCAGAACACATCAGGAGACAGGAAATAAGCCGAATAGGGAGGAGAAGTCTCTTTTCAGGGCCTCCAAGGGCAAATTCTGAGGTGGCAGGAGGTAAACCTGGTACTAGACACTAGGTTCCTCTCCTTCATTTCTGTGTTTATCATCATCATACTATTTGGAAATCTCCATCTGGACTTTAGTCCTCAGGTATAGAAAAGAGACTAGGGCTGATCATGGAAAAGAGAGAGCTAGGCCTATGCTTAGTTCTGTTGTAGTCATTTGTTAAGTTCCTTTTACCTGTACTGTTACCTTAAGAAAAGTTGGGGGCATTAAGGATATTTTTTCTTTTTTAAATCATTTCCTATACATTTGGAAGGAATACTCCATGACATTTTAAAGACAGTCATACTTTGATAGTTTCCCATCTCTCTACTAAAACCAAAATCCATAGAGCATCTCTCCTTTCAAATGAAAGGCACTCACCCAGGGCCCTTGTATTTCCTCCTCTCCCATTATTAAATGCTGAATGTCAGTTCTGGCCATCTTTCCAGATGCAAAGGAACTCAAGATCTGACACCTCAAAGAAGTTACTTTTACCCTCTCTGCCTTCACCCACCTTTTTCTATCCTCAAACAGCTATCACCTTTGGCATGAACATGTTATGATTGAATCGATTAAACTCCTTCCAGGCTTTTTCTGATTCTGCATGCTACTTCTTTGTGAATGTATTTCCCAATACAAATGACAAAACTTTTTTAAAAAATATTTTTTTTTAGTTGTAATTGGACATAATACCTTTATCTTATTTATTTATTATTATGTGGTGCTGAGGATCAAACCCAGTGCCTTAAACATGCTAGGCGAGCACTCTATGGCTGAGCCACAACCCCAGCCCCAAGCTTTTGTTTTTATTATTTGAGTTTCCTATAAGATTTTTAAGAATTACACTGAAATAGGGGAGCCAGGGGAGCGCGCTACCGCTTGAGCCATATCCCCAGCCCAGTTACTACTCTTTCTATAGTAGTGGGTTGAAAATTATGCCACCATCACCCTCCCTCTGGAATAGGGAACAGCTAGTTGCATTCTGGGGGCTCCATTCTCAATGCCACAAAAGCAGTTCTGCTTCCCCCCCCCCAAGTGTTCCTTTACCATTGAGGACATTATTCAGAGGATAAAGAAAAGTTTCCAAACCACTGCCTTAATTACTTAATAAATACTCAATAAATAATTATCCTGCCATGGTATTGCATAGGGAAATAATAAGTTGCAGCTCAATAATACAAAAAGAAAAAAAAAGGAGGCCCCCCCCCCCCAGGAAAGGGCCCTAAATGGGTACTGTGGTAAGAGCAAGTATCTTTTGCATATAAATGGTTTAAATGGTGACAATGACTTTAGTTTAATTATTTAATCTAACAGATTTAGAGCGGCTACCTAGTCGTATACAATCAGAAGTGCCCTTTCATAGGTGTTCACAGCTTCTCAGAAGTGCAGTGCTGTTTTGTGAACCTTGTTCTACTCAGCAAGGAGATAAAGAATCTGTGGGAAGGGCTAGAGTATGCTCCTGATCCCAGGGTGTTTCCCTGTTCTGCACTCCCTTCCCTACACCTTTTGCAGATTAGAGGTTTATTTGCATTTATAAACTCCTCTCCCCAAAGGAATCCTGCAGATGGCTGAGTTTATTGGCCACTCACACCTTAGTGTGTATTACTTTAACTAGCTAATCAGATTACTTTTACTGAGGAAAGAGAGGACCCTGTGTGGACACTGGATTAGCTTTAGGATCCACCCAAACATGTTCAGGTATTGTGTATGTTGTAAAGGATTGTTATTTATAGACTGTACTTTGGTTAGAAAAAGAAAAAAAAAAAAAAACACCACAAACCTTATGTCCTTTGGCGCTAGAGCAGTTAGAATGACATTGCCAAGCCAAGTCAGTGGCAGTGGGTGCCTAGATGTGGACTCCATGTGGGTGTCAGTCCCTTTCCAGATGGCCTAGTTACCTCTCCCCAGGGTCCCTCCCTCAAAGGCTCCAGCCTCTGTAGGGCATAGTGCATGCCCAGCACAGCAGGAGCCACAAGGGCCACTAGAGCAGGCAGGGGCAGGTTCTGACCCTGGGAGTCAGTACAAGCAACTGAGGCAAAGAAAGGGCAGAGTCAGAGGTGGGACTGTCTTCAGTTGTGTGGTCAGGCCTAGGCATCACAGATGGTGAAGACCCAATTTTGAAGGACAGAGAAGAGTGAAGAAAAGGGATAGTGACAAAAGTATCATTTGAGAGACCTATATATCATAGTTGGAGATATATTGTAGAGGCACATGTGGAAATGAGGAAAGAATGAGATGGAAAGAAAAGGTTGGGAATATGGACCCCCCAGGAAGTATTAAGTATTAGCTATAACCACAGAAAGTTCTTAACATGTAAAGTAAGGGGATGGGCCCTCATCTACTTTGTTGCATTTTGCAATCCATGTGAAAGTGTTCAAGGGTAAGCTTTGGACAATTTAAGTGCAGTTTGCATAGTGCTGAGACATAGATAAGAAAGTTAAATGTTGCCTTAAACCCAGGAGGTACCAGTGTGGTTAATAATGGTGATTGATTAGGATTATTCATAGAGAAATATCACATTATTCAGTATCTTAAAGGTAAAAAGCTTAGTGGTTAGTGAGGAAAATTAAACTTGCATATAAACTTGCATATAGAACATTTAAATGGGTAGAAAATCAACTATTGGAAAAGTGTGAGCTTATATTTTTGTTTTACCATATAAAATAATAGTTCTACTTCCAAGTTTATTACAAATGTAAAATCTAGGTATAAATCTTAAATCACTGGACATACATGTATTTTAAAAATTTATAAAACTATATTTAAAAATATGTATAAAAAGTAAACAGGGGCCTTTATTATGGAACATCATTGCATATTTTAAAATATACTTTGGGTTTTACAAGGGTATAATTGATCATTTAGTTAATTTTTAAAAATTATATTAAACAGATAATGGGTTCAAAGGAAGAGTTATAAAAGATCTAGAAATGGTGCCTATGGTAGAGAATAACATAGAAAAATGCCAGCATTTCTTGCATAATTACAGAAAAGGGATCAGCCCAAATGAGCCTTTTTTTTCTGAAATAGAAACTTTAAGTATTAGAAGTAGTATTATTGAACCTGATTCATCTTTGAAACTTATTCCACTCACTTAGAATCAAACACTAAGAATAAAGGGCTTAAAGTAAAAGAAAATATATCCAATTCACACTTCAGGAAAATGAAAATACTACAGACCAAGAGAACATTCTTATTGAGCTTTTTTTCAATGCTCTCAATTTAACCAGCTGGAATTATTTTTAAAGTACATCCAATTCAACCTTTTAAAATGACAGATTTGCCTTTTAATGGGAAATATGTATTTCATCATAAAGATGGAGCAGAGTGTCCTTGGCTAAGTTATTCTCTACAGAAGGATGCTCTTTTTTTTTTTGTACTCTATGTTTAGCCTATAAGGAAGAACACAGATTATAGAAAATTTGCTCCTGGCATGAAAGATTAGAAGCATACAGGCAGACTGATAGAGAACAATTAAAAATGCAAACTGTTCCTCCCAGTATTCTGCATTCATATAGTGCTGTCAATTGCTATGTA